>NC_081806.1:15515000-15861875 GCF_030704535.1 Vitis vinifera
AGCTTTTTAGTGAAAAAGATAAAAATTAGTAAAATATGGTTGTATGCTTTATAGCGATTTTGGTTAAGAAGATTCTACAACTTTTCTCCCATTTTTCAAAATACTTTGAAATATTTGATTTCCTGTTATGGAATTTTGCACAAATGATGAAGCAAAGTCACACTAAATCTTAATTTTTTTTGATAGGAAACAATAAAGAGATATATTGAAAGAAAAAAGAAGTACAAGAGAAGGATGAGACAACCTCTCACCAAAGAAAACTAAACTGCAAGAATACAAAAACAAGAAAGTACACAATAAAACAAGCTAGCACTCTAGATTAGACCAATCCTTGGGAATTACACACCGCTAACCAGTCAAGTTGTAACACATTAAGGGGAGTCCCCTTAAAAACCTTGGAATAGAAAGCCCAAAGAGAAGCAAGGAAAAAAAATAGAATCCCAAAGATACTCCACACTAAATCTTAATCATTCTTACCTTTTGCCTTTTTTTTTTTTTTTTTTTTTTAAATTTGAAATAGAAGTTCCTTAATGCCGAGTTAGAAGTACATCAGAAGGATGAGAAATCTTCCCAAATATACGAACTTTGATAAAAAGATTTGATGAATAAGATGTGTCGTCTTATATACCATACACAACTATAAGAAGTGAGGTTCTATTCTCCTTTTAAAACAATCCATCTACAAAGGAGGCTGAAGCTTTGCTCCATTATTTTTTGTTTTAAGCCTTTATTTATATGCCAAGTTCCAATTGACTCGAATACTAAGCGGAGTGAGTGCCCTTGAAATCTAAAGTTAATGAGGCCTAAAAAGAGGAATTGAAGTAAATTGAGTCCAATATCAACTCTATACTTCTCCACTTATCCTCTAAAATCTTGTATTTCTCTCTTGCCATGCTATCTAAATCAAATCGAGACCAACAATTTTCCAAAGAGTTTTGCCTTTACTTGTACTCCCTAATTGATGTTCTTTTGTTGTGAGTTGAATGGGGGGAAAATGATTTTTGGGTTTAACTGGAGAAAATTTTGATGATTTGGATGATTCAATCAAGGCAACTTAGAATCTCAATCAAGTTAATTGTGTTTAAATGATTCTTGGTCAAGTCTGTGTTTAAGATGGTATTAGATATTGGACTTGGTATGGAACTTTCTAAGGCGGATACGACTCAACCAAGTCGTATTGGACTCGGTTGATACTTTGAACCTTGGGTTGATTAGCTAGGACTAAAAGGAAGGATTTTATTGAAAATATCAATACTAGAAATATCCTTATTAATATTACTAGCATTGATGCTATTGAGTAGGAGGGGAATCCATCCCCTAAACTTTTAGTGCTAGGGGGCCTTTCTAGCTAGAGGAATTGTTGTTAAGGGAAGAAGTGTATTGGAGGCAAAAAGGCAAGGTGAGGTGGGTAAAAGAAGGAAATGTAATTCAAAGTTTTTCCATAGGGTGGCTAATGGTAAGCGTAATAGGAAGTACATCAAGGTCTTGGAGAGTAAAGAAAGAACACTTTTGGATAACATAAATATTTTAGAGGAGATATTGCATTTTTTTTGAAAGCTATACACAAGTGTCCCTAGAGAGTCTTGGAGGTTATAAGGTTTAGATTGGTCGCTTATCTCAATAGAGAGTGTTACTTGGTTGGACTGCCCCTTTCTTGAAGAAGAGATTCTTAAAACTATTTTTCAGTTAGATAAGGACAAGGCTTTTGGGCTTGATGGTTTCACCATTGCTGTGTTTCAAGAGTGTTGAGATGTGATTAAGGAGGATTTAGTAAGGGTGTTCTAGGAATTCCATAATAGTGAGGTAATAAACCGAAGTACTAATGCCACCTTCATTGCTCTAGTGCCAAACTAGGGGGTTAGACCCAAAAGATATTAGACTTTAGATGTATTAGCTAGCTTGATCACTTGTTTGTATAAGATCATAGCCAAAGTCTTATAAGAGCATATATGAGGTGTTCTTCATGAATCTATTCATGTTTCACAAGGAGCTTTTGTTCAAGGGAGACAAATCTTGGATGCAGTGCTGATTGCCAATGACATAGTGATGAGGAAAGATGCTCCAAAGATGAGGGGGTAGTTTTCAAAGTTGGTTCTGAAAAGGCTTATGATCATGTGGATTAAGGTTTTCTAAACCATGTACTTGAAAGGAAGTGGTTTAGTTCTAGGTGGAGGACTTGGATAAGAGGTTCTTTGTTTATAAAAAAATTTGCAATCTTAGTGAATGAAAATGCCAAAGGTTGAGTTAAAGCAACTAGAGGTCTAAGACAAGAAGATCCATTGTCCCTTTTCCTCTTCACCATTGTAGTTGATGTGTTAAGTAAGATGTTGTTGAGAGCAGAGGAGAGTTGGTTATTGGAAGGCTTCCTTGTGGGCAAGAGTAAGATTAGCATGTTCCATTTACAATTTGCAGATGATGCCATTTTTTATCTAGAGCTTGTTCAGAAGATTTACAAAATCTTAAGCTAATTTTGTTTGTTTTTAGGCATATATCTGAACTTAAGATCAATCTTGACAAGGGTACTCTCTCTAGCATCAACATGGGTCAGGATCAAATTACTACGTTGGCCTTGTTGCTTGAATGCAAGGTCTTTGATTGACCTCTCCCCTATTTGGGTCTCCCATTAGGGGTAGGGAAAATGGGGTGTGGGGGAACCCAATGGCATGCATTTTTTGGGATTTGATGATTGAGAAAATTTCATAAAGATTAGATCAATGGAAAAAAATCTTTTTATCATTAGGTGGAAGGATAACTCTTATCAAATCATGCTTGTCTCATATCCCTAACTATTTCCTCCCCCTTTTTAAGATATGTTCTTTAGTTGCATTAAAGATCGAAAAAATGTAAGGGGATTTTCTTTGGTCAAGGGCTAGGGAGCACCAGAGAGACCATCTCATTAGTTGAGACCTAGTGTGCAAGTTTAAGGTGGAAGGGGGTTTGGGAAGATTTCTCCAAGAAATTATGCTTTTTTTAAGGAAATGACTATGGAGGTTTCCTAGGGAGAGTTATGCTATTTGGTATTAGGCTATTTTGAGCCTCTATAGAACACATTCTAATGGGTAGGATGCCAACATTATAGTTAGGTGGTCACATCGTTGTACCTAGAAGGTCATTGCACTTGTTTTTCAGGATTTTTCCAAACATACTCATTTTATAGCGGGTGATGGGGTAAGAATTTGTTTTTGGGAAGATTTGTGGTGGAGGGATCAACCTTTGTGCTCACAATTCCTAAGTCTAATAAGAATTGTTACAGTTAAAAACCTTTGTATCACATCAATTCTTGGCTTCACTTACCCTTGCTTTTCGAACTTTAATTTCCATTATAACCTTTTTGACTCAGAGATTGAAGATCTTGAAAAACTCATGTCCTCTTTCACTTGTTTGTATTTATTTATTTTTTTGATCAGAAACGAAGAAGATTATATTAATAAAAGAACAAATACAGAAGAGAAAAAAGAGACAAAAGAAAGAGAAAAAAAACCAAGGGAAGGATGAGACTTGTTTGTATTTATCTCCATTCATCCCAGATGCAAGAGCCTGATCTTTATCTTCATGAGGATTATTTTTAGTGAAGTTGTTCTTTTTAGTCTTGTCCAACCAATTTAATCTAATTCCATTCTATCCATCTAAATTTGTATGGAAATCTAAATTCCCATCTAAGCTCAAGACCTTTTCTTGGCTAATGGCACACAATAAAGTGCACACAAATGACATGCTACAATTGAGAAAATCCTACAAAGCCCTTAGTTCTAATGTTGTTTATTGTGTATGGAGAGTGGAGAAATGATGAATCATCTTTTCTTACTTTGTTCATTGACTTTGGGGCTATGGCATATAGACTTTTTAGATTAGCTAACTTGGACTAGGTTTCTCCTAGGAGTATTTGTGACATGATGATCATGTCATATAAAGGATTGGAAAGCTCCATTAGAGGCAAAGTTCTTTGGCAAACCGCTTGTCTCGTGTTGATTTAGGTTGTTTTGTGGGAAAAAAATGGTAGGATTTTTTAAGGCAAGGTGAGGACTTCAAAGGCTCTTCGGGATATCATTCATTTCTTTTCCTTCTTTTAGGCCTCTTACAACATAGCATTTAAAGGCATTCCCCTTATTATGGTCCAACTCAACTAGTTTTCGGTGTGTAGTCGAAAGGTTTGGGTTAGCAAGGAGAGGTTGCTTGGAAGGAAATCATTCTAATATTGGAGTTATGAATTGTTTTTTGTGTATTCCCGATGGGTACTTTATTGTTGTATAGGTTTATTTAGTACTTTGGAGGCTTCAAACATGCTTTTTAATTAGTTTATTATTATTTTTGGGAGGATTCCTCATCCTTCTCTATATTTCTTTATCCTGAATTTAATACATTTATTGTTTCTCATAAAAAAAGGGGTAAAGATGAAACTCTCTTGTGAAGGACAGACCAAATCAAGTGCACATGAGAGAGAAGACATTAGTCTTTCTAAATCCTCTACTCCACATTAGTGAGATTATGATGAAAGACAAGGTTCCAAGAAAAGGAAAGAAAGTTCCAAGAACAAATGAGATAAAGGAGTTTCAAATCATCAGAACTCTGAAAAAATTTGGAAATTGAGAATATAGAGATTGATCCCTCTACAACAAATCTTTCCAGAAGCCAATTCTTATCCCATCATCCACCACAAAAATTCGTATAACCAAAGAAATCCTAGAAAACCTAAGCAATGGCCTTCCAAGGGTATC
Source organism: Vitis vinifera (assembly GCF_030704535.1). Taxonomy (NCBI): domain Eukaryota; kingdom Viridiplantae; phylum Streptophyta; class Magnoliopsida; order Vitales; family Vitaceae; genus Vitis; species Vitis vinifera. The sequence continues at coordinate 15,519,716 of NC_081806.1, forward strand.
AATGTGATCACCTATGTAGGATGTTGGCATCCCAAACATTTGAAAGAGTTCCATAGATCTACAAAACTTACCTTATGCCAAAGACCATCACTTTCCTTAGGAAACCTACAAAGCCATTTCCCTAAAGATGCTCTATTCCATAAAGAAATCTTTCCAAATCCCTTTCCATCTTGGGCTTGCACACTATGTCTCAACTATTGAGATGATTTTTTTTACTCCCCTATCCATGACCATAGAAAATCCCTATTCATTTGTTCAATCTTTGTCGCTACTTTTGTACAATGAAAGGAAATAATTAGGAATGTGAGTCAAGCAAGACTAGATCACGGTAATTCTTCCACCTAAAGACAGAAAAACATTTTTCCAACCATCTAATCTTGCTAAATTTTGTCTACTAGATCCTAAAAGACACTAGCCTTTGGATTCTCCTCTAGAGGGAGACCCAAATAGGTTATTTAGCCATTCATAAACCTTACATTCAAGTATCGAGCTAGCTTAGAAATCTTATTCTAACTCATGTTGGAAATTATGTTTCTTATAAACTTAATCTACTTCATCTGCACTTATGCCAATCATTGATATGTGTTTATAAAACTGTTTGTGATGGATGTTTTTGTAAGGCTTTGGTGATTTGGGACAAAACCAGAACAATTTAGTTGTTTTGAGGATTCATAAATCTCCTCCCTTAAAAGAAAAAGAAAGATGTTCTTAGAGTTGTGGAAAGGACTACTTTGGGGAGGAAGTTAGTGATGATCAAAAAGTGTGGTTATTGTTATTGTACTAGAAGTGTGTAAAGCCATCACTTCTCATAGAAAGACTAACATGAGAAAAAGGAAAAAGAAGAAAAATAACAAGAAAAGACTTAATATATTTTGTTTTACGATGCCATGTTTTATTTAGACAAGGAAAAGGCACCCAAGTCTAATAGATTCACCATTACAATGTTTCAGAAGTGTTGGGATGTGATTAAAGATGATTTTTTTCCGTATACTTCTTAAAGTTTTTCTAATTGTATTGCTGTGAATTCTACAATTTGGTTTGATACTTTTTTTCTAGGATTCATTGATATTACTTACATTGAACATATTATTTAGATAACTTGACCTTTTGCTCAAAACATCTTAGAATGGGAATATTCCTTATCCATTTGAAATTTCTGTATAGGTTTAGTGCACAGGATGATGAAGAAGATACTCATCGTGATTTGGTTCGGAGAAAAACAATTGGAAATGGTTGTCTTTGATATCCTTTATTTCTTGATTCATAACCGGTTTAGTATAATTCCTGTTTTGAATCTCATCATCTTCCTTCAACTGGCAGGTATTCCTGACTCAGTGCTTGACTGGACTCGAGAAATAGATTCAGAATTGTCAAACCAGAATATCAACAATCAAGCCTTTTCCAGAAAGCATTGGCGTCTTCTCCAGTGCCAAAATGGTAAATCATTTTTGCGGCCATTTGCATTATTTTTTCTGTTTAACACAGATTATAATCAAGGAATCAAGATAACCTATCCAGGGAGGGAAACCGGATAATTGGGTAACTGGCTATCCCATAATTAAATTAATAAATTATTAATTACATTTTGTTTGGATAATTGCAGGACTTCGAATTTTTGAAGAGCTTCTTGAAGTTGATTACCTTGTAGGGCATTGTTTCTTAATTTCATTCTACAGCCATCTCATGATTTTGCTTTTGCAGTAGACTATTTCTCAATGTAACATGTACCTTTCTTTTTGCAGCCAAGGAGCTGTAGTAGAGCAATGAAAGCTGTAGGGGTTGTGGAGGCAACCTGTGAAGAAATATTTGAGCTTGTAATGAGCATGGATGGAAAACGGTTTGAGTAAGTTCTTTCTATTTCAAGTAATGATTTTTATGAATTAATTCCAAATGGTCATTATTATGGTCTTTTGAAGAATTTATTCTGTATATATCATCCTGTAGGTCTGCTTCAAAGCTCATTTAAGTTATTTCTTTCAGAAACTTTTCATATGTTCTTTCTTTATAGCATACATAAAAGTGGTCATGCCCCTATACAAGTCAAAGTTACAGTGATGGGAATTACTGCTCATGAAATTTGCCTCATCTTTTACTATTTTTTTGGACCATTTATTAATTTTTTGATAGGATTTTCTTGACACCTTATGAAAAGCATATATTCACTGACACAATTACTCAGTTTAAAGTTCATAATATGAGCATTCATACATAACATATAACATGTCAAACCGAATATATTTGCTGCGTTACATGCATTAGTCAGTTTTTATGCTTTATGGTTAAAATATCCAAAACTTATGAAAATAGGTTAAATAATTTATTTATGGAAATCATTAAGGTGAAATTAATTCCCTCCTGTAATGTAATGAAAGCAATTTGAAGATTTTTTTTGTCCCATAGTTGCAGCAAATGATTGTCCTTCACTTTTCAGCAATATAAATAAGATTTATTATGTATTAATTTAAAGGTCCTCTTCAATATATTTTTTGCTTTACCATGCCCTTGGGCATTTAATGGTTCAAAATTATGAATTTTGATTAAGAAAAGTTTTGTATTTTGAATGGTGTATGAAAATTGAGAATAGTTGGGAATCAAGAAGGATGATTTGAAACTTATATAGAAGCTTTTTTGCATATGGGATTGTTTGTTGTGTTCACACTGATGCCACTATTTTTAGTGCTTTGGTCCCTAATATTAGAAGATCTATTCTTCTCAGTGACTGTCAACCAATAAACCTTGTAGGAAGTTCATGCAAAGTGATCTCTAGAGCTTTGTTAACAATAAATAAATAAATGAGCACTTTGAAGTTTGTTGTGATATGATATGTTATTCACTGAGGGGGCCTTTGTGAAGGTGGACAATTATGTATTCAAATTTGTGAGGACAGTGTTGGAAATTGTGGGAAGCAGGATTGTGGGAATTGGTTGTGAAGTTGGAGCTTCTTGGATTATGTGAGACAGATTTTGGGATCCGGTGATGGAAGCTAATAAGGGGTTCAATGCTCTTTTGGGGCTTCAATAGGTTGGTTCAATGCTATGAGCTAACAGATGTCTTAAGTAGATCTACATCCATAGTGGAATAGAAAATCTCTTTCTGGGTTCCCATTAAAAAGAAATTGCCAGTCTCCTATATAGCATCTATGGTTTGTTAATGATGTGATCATTTTCGTCTGAATGTGGAAAATGTAAAAGTTTTGAATTTTACTGCCTTTTGTTTTGAGATAGTTTCTGGCTTTAAAATTTAAGGGCATGGCCGTGAGCACTACTTTGTCATCATCTGAAGAACTATGTTATGTGGACACTTCAAAATACACTGGTCTGATGACACATGATTAGGATTTAAGGGTGTGGATATGGTTCTTTCTTTCTCTTCCACATCCATATTCCCAATGTGAATGTCTAACTAGAGGAACAGAGGACCAGAATTCTAGTTTTCTAGAAGTTCCTTTACCCCCTTGATTCATTCCTTTCAATTATGGGTACTTCAAATGAATCAAGTACTTGGGTACAATAGGCCATTGTACATGGACAGTTCATTTCAGCTGAAGGTAAACATGTAGAAAATTACATTGATAATGTGACTATGTTTCCAAGTCCTAAGGTTTGGATGTTAGAGAAGACACTATTTGACACCTAATCCACATATTTGCATGCAAAAGTTGCAAGGTATTGGAGCAAAATTGACAGTGTGGAATAAGATCACTTTTAGAGATATAGGAGAGAGGAAGGATTCCATCATTAAGGATATTGCCATGGTAGATTCTCTTGAGCCATCCTTAAGGGCTACCAAGAAAGTAGAGTTGGAAGAAATGTTCTTAAGGACAACGAGGCATCGGAGGCAAAACACTAGAGTAAAGTGGGCCATAGAGGTTTCCAGATATTTTCATAGGATTGCTCATGGAAGAAGGAAAAAGAAGTTCATTAAATCTTTAGTGAGTGAGAATGGAACAATGTTGGATGACCAAGTTAGCATTTTAAAGGAAATCTTGATATTCTTTGATGAAATATATAGCAAGCCAAATGAAGTTTTGTGGAGAGTAGAAGGATTAGAGTGGGCTCTTATCCACTTTTTTCATTTCTTTTTTACTATTTTAGCATATCTTTTGAGTAGATTGATGTTCAGATAGGAGTTTGGTATTTTTTTAGGGCTTCTTAGTGGGTATAAGTAGGACAATGGTGCTTCATTAATGGTTTGCTAATGACACCATACTCTTTTCAATAGCTAATTTAAATGATTACGAAGTCTTAACTAATTTTGTTGGTGTTCAATCATGTTTCAAGTTTGAAGATAAATCTAGACAATGGTATCTTGTTGGGTATCAATGTGAGTTTAGACCTAGCTTTGAATTGGCCTCTTTAGAATGTAAGGTTTTGATTAACCTATATCTTTTTTGGGTCTTCTTTTGGGGGTGAACCTTACAGCCATATCTTTTTGGGATTTAGTTTTGGATAGGAGTTGTCAATGGTTAGATGGTTGGAAAAAGGCTTACTTGTCTCCATGTGGAAGAATAACTCTGGTGCAGTCTTGCTTTTCCCATGTCCCCCTCTTATTCTTATTATTATTATTATTATTATTATTAATAATATTATTATTATTATTATTTTATTCTTAAACCTCCAATTAAAGTGGGTTATACAATTGAGAGATTACAGAGGGACTTTCTATAGTTAGGCATTGGGGAATGGAAGAGAGATCATTTTAGGGATCAATGTCTAAGCTAAAGAGAGAAGGGGCCTTGGGGATTAGAAGAATGACTTTGAGGAATAGTCTTTTCTGGGAAGTGGTTGTGGAGGTTTCTTAAGGAAAGCACTACTTTATGGTACAAGATCATTTTTTGAAATTTATGGGCCACATTCTTATTGATGCAATGCTAATGCTGTTGTTATGTGATCTCATCAATGTCCAATCAAAAAAAAAAAAATGTGATCTCATCAATGTCCTTGGAAGGTCATTGCACAAGTGTTCTCTAGTTTCTGTCATTTTACTCTATGTTTAGTGGATAATGGTACAAAATTTGCTTTTGGGAGGATATTTGGTGGAGTGCCCTTTTGCATTTGGCTCCCAAACCTGTATAGAGTAGTAAGGGCAAGAAATTCATGTGGTTCTTCAATTTCCATTCTATTCTCCTCTTCATTATGGAATTTTAATTGTCTGCACAATCTTACTAATGATGAAATTAATGAACTCAATAATGTTGACTTCAGTCCATGTGTATTTATTGCTCACATTGTTCGATATGAGAGTTTGGTTTTTGACATCCTATGGTCTATTCTCGGTCAGTTTATTCTTTAGAGCCCTCTTTGTTTCCACCAATTTAAGATCCTTTCTTTTGGAAAATTTCTTTTAGAAATCTAAATCTCTACCAAAAGTCAAGGCCTTTGCATGGCTTGTGGCAAGTAGGAAGATTAATATCCTTGATTTGCTGCAGATAAGGGGATCTTTCAAAGCTTTTACCCTAGAATGGTGTGGCCATTTTTTTTTTTTTTTTTTTGTATTTTCCATTAGCATTAATATTATTACATAAATTGTTTGGACCATAAGATTGATTGGGTTCCACCTAAGAGTGGAGATGCTGACAATTTCCTAAAGGTTTTGGATGTCTTCCTAAAGGAAACTCATGGTGTATTGTTAGTTTCACATTAATTTGGAATATATAGCTGGAGAGGAATGCGAAGATTTGAAGGATAGATGAAGAATTTTGGAGGCATTGTAGAATTCAATCTATTTCTTCTCTTCCATTTGGCATCAAGTAGTACATCATTTCTGGGCACTCTTTTGAGTGTTATATTGATACATGGGACCTAGTATGTAGTTTGACTAGGTTGGCTAAGAAGATGCTCTCTAAATGGACTCCTCCAGTGGGTTGTGTCAAGTTGAATTTTGATGGTTGCTCATTAGGAAATTCATAACAACTAGGAGTTGGAGGAATGCTTATGGATCATCATGTAACACTAAAGAGAATATTTTCTAAACATATTAGAATAGGTCTAGAAATTGTGGTGGAGATTCTAACCAACCTAATGCTGGAGTGAGATTTTGTAGTAGTCCTTGGTTGAGTAAGAAAGAAAGAGGCTAATGGAAATTTGACGGGTGGCTTCATTAAACTTTTTATTTTGCTTGAAGGATGGGATGCTTCTATTATTGGATTCCTCATTCATCTATATATTAACAAAGCAGGGAGCCAAACTTCTGATCTCTTTTATACGGGATATTTTGGAATATGTTAGCAAAACATTGAGTCAAACATTTGATCTCTTTTGTAGGGGATTTCTACCTCTCTGAATATTGATTTTGTAATTGTATCCACTTTTCAATGTGCAAATGACCTATGGTTTCTAGAGTAGATAGTTTTTTTTTTTTTTTTTCCTGCTTTTGATTAGAGTAGTGGATGTTTTTATAGAGGAAGGGTGTACCATACTTCTTTGTACTTATTTCATAGTAATGCAGTGTTTTCTTCTGATTAAAAAAAATAAAGACACATACTTGAACCATGCAAGATAACCTACTGTACATGAAACAATTTAATGATCTATTAGGACTCTAATTCTTTTCCTAGAACTCCTAAGTCTTTCAAAAAGTGGTATAAAAATATAAAATGGGAACTTTACAAAATAGAAAGTTTGAATATATAGGAACTCCATATAATAAGAAACTTCCATGAAAGTATAACTTTTCAATTCTAAGTAAGACTCAAATAGGAACTTGTAAAAAGGAGTAAGTTCAGAAAGTAGGAAGTTTAAAGTGTACAAGTTTCTGAAAACAAAAATAACAAGAAGACTTGCCAAGCTCTAAATAAGACTAAAAAAACCAACTACTACTAATTATGACTCCAAAGAATTAAAATGTGTAAAATTAGACGAAGGCCCTTGGACAAATCAATTTAGGATTTATTTGCTTCTTTTCTTCCTTTGCTAGTAGACCTTGAAAGTTTAGTCCCATCACCAAGGCTATATGTTTTTGTTTCGTTTTTTTTTGGATCTTCCTTTTTGTTTTCTTCTTCTGAGGTGACTATATTACATCCAATTATCTTATCTTGATGTTGGTAGATGATTGCCATTTCCTGTATTTACCAACTTTTAATTCGTTCCAATAGTGAGGAAGTAGTGGAAAGGATCTTTTCAATTTTCTGATATAGGTTTATTTTTCTGATTCCTTTCCATGATCCTCCTATGTGGGTGCTCAAGTGTGGTGGCACCTTCTCCTTCTCTTTTTCCATTCCTTGTGATTTGTTGATCTCCCAACCAACAGCCCTGTAGAGTTTATCTGCAAACTGGAAGTCCCTCATAAAGGTTAAGATTTTGCATGGGCTATAGCTTTGTACAGTTTGACTATATTGTATATCTATTGTTACATCTCAAGAAGTTACAAAATTGTGGGGTGAGCTTTAGGTCCCATACTCTTCTCATGTCATAGTTGTTGCTGTCTGTCACAGTGTAGGAGGTTAATAACTGATCCTCAACCATTTAACAGTCTGTTTGTGGGAATCAGTATTTGAATGGCACTTTTTTCTGATATTATCTAATGCTGAAATAGACGTCTCATTTTGTTTTTGAAAAATAAGCTTTCATATGAAAGGGTCATAAAGATTGAAAGTGCATCATTTTATTGGCAGTGTATAACAATATGTGGTAGTTGGACTCTTATCCTTAAAAATATAGCTGTCCTTAAGATGAAGTGGCAGTTCGAGTCTGGTAGTATGTCCAGAACTTTGAACTCCTATCCAATGTTTTAGCTGGAATGCATGTAAGATTTAGTTCATGCCCATCTCTAGAACACCCAGTATTTGGGGGTCAATAAAATTAACATGGTTAGTAGTACTATTATTTTGTTCAATTTAAGAACTGTATTACATGTAGAAGAATATTTTGTTATGTTTCAAATTTGTTTTTGCTTCCCTGGACAGGTGTTTTCTTCATCAGCAATAAAATGTGAAAGCGTTTAGCTCCTTTTCGTAAATTTTGTTCTTTCTTTTATTAGTGTGTGAAAAATAAATGATATGTCAATGGTGATTCATACCTGATATGCCACTTTCTCCTATATATTTTAGACACATTGCACTTAGTGCCTTGACTAGAGTCCATGACTCCATGTCATATGACTTTCCACCTCCAAAAAATCAAGCCATAGTAAGGAAGAGCCTCTTAGTCACTTAAACATTACTATTGGAATCTAACACCTCCAAAATGTTTGTGATTAGCTAAAACCTATGACTTCTTTTGTATGTGTGTTTTGTTTTTTTAATTATTAACACAAATAAAAAAAAACACACTTACCTTTTTCATGTCATTAACTTTTCATGTTGTGAGTAGGTGGGATTGCAGTTTCCAAGATGGCAGCTTAGTGGAGGAGGTAGATGGACATACGGCTATTCTCTATCATAGGCTTCAGCTGGATTGGTTCCCTATGTAATATCCTCTCAAGTTAAATCACTTTATTTATGCTTTATAATGTTACAGAATCTAGTGATCATATGAATGCATACAAAATTTCGTTGTTTTTTCAGTATCAACATTATTAAAACATGGCACTTTTGTGCAAATTCAGATTAAAGTTTTTACTTTGCCTCTCTCTTTCTCTAATGTTCTCCCCCTTTCCTCTTCCCTAGTTTGCATGTAATTGTGCTTTAGATTCATAATCTTAGTCTTTTGATTTATCTTATAACCCTCGTATGTTGTCAACTTCAATTATAATTGATTGCCACAGTTGGGCATCTCAGCTTGTAGTCATGTATGGAGTCCATATACACACTAAATTTGGACTCGGACTATTACAGTAGTTGGGCCCTACAGGTCCAACAATGCAGTTCAGAAAGCCAAGTCTTGACTTTCTCATGGCCAGGTATGATGCAACTTGGCATGGATACTTATCCCTCAGGTCAATTCTGAACACTACCTCTGATGCCAACTACATTGGAAGTCTATTATTGTGGTGGCCTAGGGAGATCTCCTGATAAATCCTCCTCAAAGTTGCTCTGAGGCATGGAGATCTGAGGATTCAACTCCTTCCTGGTATGGTAATAAGGTCTGGGGTTTTACACAACCCTCTTGCACCTTAGTGTTGGACCTGGCCCCTTCGGTTGAGGGATAAAGTGGATGGATAGTGGGTTTTTAAATCATGGTTAGAGGTTCATTGAGGAAGTTGCAGCTGTACATGGCTGGAACCTTGGGAGCTGTTAACCTCACCACTTCACTCATTTTCATACCCTATTACTTGATATGTTGCTTGCCAAGTTTGCATATTGAGCTCCTCTATCACAAGATCTGCACATGGCATGGCTACCATTCACTGGCTTTACGTAATGTGGACTGACCCCTTGAAACTAGTTCAGTTATAGGAGCATCTGGTTGGGGGATTAGATATATATGCAATGGATGTGTACAACAAAGGGGGAAAAAAGAACAAATTCCTCCTTCATTGTCAGCAACCTTGGGCTCATGTTAGATATTCTTAGTTACATACAATTTTAGCAAAAGGGACAAAGTAGGAAGAAAATGAAAATTAGGTTATCTTGTCCAATTTCTGGGGATTAAAAGAATCTGATATAAACACAGGTCAACACCCAACACTTGTACTCAAGTTCATGTTGAAACAGATTGACACCTGTGGACTGGGAGTATCTCTGGGACAGATTGGCACCTGTAAACTGGGAATATCTCCACATGTCCAAGCCTCCTGATTGGTTTGTTCATGAAGCTTTTAAACCAAATCTCAGCAGAGATGAGAGGAAAATTTTTTCCTTCTAGGTAAGATGCTTAAATAACTTATACAAGTGACCCACAAAGTAGAAAAAGAGATGATTATTGACTAGAAACTGTTCTTGAATCACAAAATTCAAACTAGAAAATGAACAAAATCTTTATGGATTCTTTGTTTGAATGGGCTGGAAGATCCTTAGGAGGTGGAAGTGTTTTTCGATATATCTAATTGATGTTTTTAATTGTACCCTCTTCTTTTGGCCTTTTGGTCTTTGTATACATCCCCTATACATGAGTTGCACCCTACCTTTTGGCACTTACTGTATAAAATTTTACGCGTCAAGGGGGAAAAAAAAATCTCAACCAGGGCTTGCATATAATGCATTTTCTAACTAGAAAACACTTAATACTGTGAGAGTCTTGACCAGATAGTAGTTGAAAGAACAATTGCACAGATGGACAATAGATCTTAACCAGATTTGGTTGCACTTTGTTGGAGGTATGCTGACCAGATTGGTGAAAAAAGCAAGTTGGGGTCTTGTGAGCTGGTTAACTGTACTGTGTTGGGCTTTGGTTTTGGATGAGAATCAGGCTGGTTTGGGAAATGATCAGGCCAAATATGGATCCTTAGTGGCATAGTGGTAGTGATGGTGGCAGCAGTGGTAGATCAAAGGTGGTGGTAGTAGCAGTGAGATAGCTGTCCCCTCCCACATATTCAACTATGAGGTTTTGAGAATAACACCATTCACATGTTTTGAAACCCAAGATAGTAGGATTTAAATCCCACCCCCTGCAAAATGTTCCAAACAAGGCAATTTTGTTTTTCCTAAGATAAAGGACTTCTCAAATTCCATTTTAACATGAGATGTTCCTCCAACTTTATAATCCAAGTGCACTTGAAGGGTCTAATCACTCGTTATTGATTTTCACCTTATTAGAAGAGCATTTGTAATCTTTAGAAGGGATCTTTCTTTTGTTACTGTTTGGAACATTATTGTAGATAACATGAGAAAGAATCATCAGAAAGGTGTCTTGCATGTTGGTTTTGGTGCATTTGGGAGGAAGGGAAAAACCAAAATTTGAAGAATGTGGAGCTGCCCATTTTTAACTTGAAAAGTTAACCATCCAAATAGTCTTTCCTTTGGAGGTTCTGCAAGGAAGTACAGCCTTCTCAATGATTCTTTTGAGTTCTAAAATGAGATAAGATGTTGGACTTTTCCCCCTTATTTTTCTTGTTTGCTCATGTATGTGCTACATTAATTTGTCTTCTATTTTTTTTATTAATAAAATTCTCTTGTTTACAAATAGGAAAAAAAGAAGAAAGAAAAGATGGCCTTTACTAAAGAAGAATATGCTGTTGTTTTTCTAAATGCTTACTGTTGCAGGTTTGTGTGGCCTCGTGACCTTTGCTATGTGCGTTATTGGCGTCGAAATGATGATGGAAGCTATGGTAAATGGTTTGCTTGTCCAGTTGTTTATTTTCCCTGGTTCTTGTCCTTCTCTTTTTCATTTGGAAACATCCAAGTGATTTTTGTTATTGTGCAGTTGTGTTATTTCGTTCTAGGGAGCACGAGAACTGTGGTCCACAACCAGGATTTGTGCGTGCCCATCTTGAAAGTAAAGGCTAAATCTTTTTTGTTTTACACTGAGAATTCAAGGGATTAACACTGATTAGGATTGGTAGTTTGTTTAATTCATGCTAGGCCATCTCACCAACACTAAGTGATCTGTTTTCTCAGGTGGGGGATTCAACATTTCCCCTCTAAAACCTCGAAATGGGAGGCCCAGAACACAGGTTCAGCATCTTCTGCAAATTGATCTGAAAGGATGGGGTGCTGGTTATATTTCATCTTTTCAGCAACATTGTCTCCTTCAGGTGTTAAATAGTGTTGCTGGTAAATTTTTTTCTACTTTCCTTTTTTTCTCAAACTTCTAATTTTACACTTGTTAGAATTTGGAGGGCAATGTTGCAGATTTGTATTAGTTTGAGAATCTGAAGGCCTTTGTGCTTTGAGACCACTCTTTTGCCTCGATTTCTTTAAACAAGAAAATTTGATAAGGGTATTATTGGAACAATATAAGTATACAAAGAAGTGCTCCTGGCTTCATATAATAGTATATATACTTTTACAAGGATATTTTACAGAAAGAATTCTTCATGCTTAGGTGAAAATAACTCAAAATGTTTGAACAACTTCAAATGGTAATATTATGTCCTTTTTCTTTATCCAATAAAATTTGGAAAGGTTATTATTAGAAGAGACACGAGCATATCTAGAGTTCCTCTTGGTTCTGTATAACAAATATATATTTCCATGAAGAGCTAGAGAACAAATGGAGATCCATGGAGGTTATTTAGGATTTGGTTCACTTTTCCTCCCTCTATCTTTATTATTGATTGTTTTCCAGGTACTCTTTAGAACCTTTTACTGCTAGCTAGATTGGAAATATATTTGGTACTCCAAGATATCGCATGTAAGGACTATACTTGATTGGTCACATCCTCCAGTAGGTTTGATAAAGTTAAATTTTGATGGGTATTCCTTGGGTAATCTTGATAAATTAGGTATAGGAGGCGTGATAATAGATCATTTCGGTACTGTACTTTGGACTTACCCTAAACCTATTGGGATAGGTTCAGCTATTGAGGGAAAGATATTAGCGTTACTAGAGAGCTGGTTACAAGTTAAAGCTCGGCGGTTTATGTAACCTAAATGTGCAGGGAGATTCTTCTGTTGAGGCTCTTGGAAGTTTGATACTTGGCTTATGAAATTTAAATATTTCTAGTGATGTGGCATACTTCTTCTTTTAGGTTCTTTGTTGAGCTATTCAAACTGTACTCTAGTTAGGTAACCAAGGAGTAAAACATTTAGTTTCTTGTTGGAGACATTTTTTCTCCTCGAGTATATAGAGCATTTTGTAGAGTGTACATTACTTTTCATGTCTGTAATTTGTGTTTTTTCCTCAACTATTTTTTCTACTTTCTGTTCAGCAATTGTACATCTTGGAAGGAATTATCATCCTTCTTTGTGTGTTTTTTGTTTGTTTGTGTGTGTGTGCGTGCATTGCATCTTGGAAGGATTTTCCATCCTTCTTTGCATTTACCATTTAACGCAATGGATATTGCTTTTTGTGTGTGTGTGTGTGTGTGTGTGTGTTTCATGAAAATATTCTACTATAAAGGGAAAAGAGTGCTTATGCTTGGTGCAAAGATGCTAAAATCTTGCAAACAACTTTGGAAGGCAGTATCTGTACCCATTTTGTAGAGTGTACATTACTTTTCATGTCTGTAATTTGAGTTTTTTTGCTCAGCTATTTTTTCTACTTTGTGTTCAGCAATTGTACATCTTGGAAGGAATTATCATCCTTCTTTGTGTGTTTTTTATTTGTTTGTGTGTGTGTGTGCACATTGCATCTTGGAAGGATGAAAAATCCTTGTTTACATTTATCATTCAACACAATGAATATTGCTTTTTGTGTGTGTGTGTGTTTCATGAAGATATTCTACTATACAGGGAAAAGAGTGCTTATGCTTGGTGCAAAGATGCTAAAATCTTGCAAACAACTTTGGAAGGCAGTATCTGTGCCCATTTTTCTGTCATGTTATTTGATATTTTCTTTTGAAATTTTATGATCTTTTTCTAGGATCTTTTATCCAGTCTGCTTTATAGATTTAGACTTTGATAAAATAGAATTTATGTCAATAGAGTTAACAGCAAGAAGAGAAGAAATATAAGAGCTTGTTACTTTCTTCTTTATTTTCAAAAAGAATTTCATTCCAGCTTTATTTTTGTTTTATTCTGAAGGAACTTTTTCAATTTATCTGCTTCATTGAATCCTTGTTTATACTTTATGATAGGACTGCGTGAGTGGTTTTCCCAGACGGATGAAAGGAATGCTCAACCAAGAATTCCTGTTATGGTCAATATGGCCTCAGCTTCTGTTACTTCAAAGAAGAATCAGAAGCCACAGGAGTATTCTGATCAATCAAATGCTACAGGTAGGAACTCAATGATGATGGATGAAGACTCTGATGAAGATGAAGAATTTCAAGTACCTGAGAGAGAACAAGAGGTTTGTACTACACACCTGCTCTTATGTTTTATGCACATACCTTCTCTAAACATGAATTTTGCACATTATTCAGGCATACTCAATGAGTCTTCAGAATGAAGTCAAGGGAACAGGTACTGCCTTGTATCTATGTTTTTCTTATGACATTTGGTGCTGGATCCTTATGTCTGATATATCAAATGGAACTTTACAATCATTATGTTCTTCATGAATTGAAGCCATGGAAGAAGAACCCCAAGATAAAATTGATGTCTCATGTTTTTCGGGTAATCTACGACGTGATGACCGTGATAAGGGTCGTGACTGTTGGACGATATCTGATGGGAACAACTTCAGAGTTCGTTGCAAGCATTTTTTTTATGACAAAACGAAGGTTCTTTGGTCCTTTGCTTGTTTTCTTTTGTTAGTATTTCTAGAATTTTCTTGATCAACATCTTATGACCTTATTAGGCCTGCTTTAATGACAATCTTCCAACATGTATTTGAAGATTCCTGCAGGGAAACATCTTATGGATCTTGTTGCTGTTGATTGGTTCAAAGACTCAAAACGGATCGACCATGTTGCTAGGCGACAAGGCTGTGCAGCACAAGTACTATATTCTATTCTTTTCCGACTTATATGTACTTATTTTATTGATAGTGAATCAAAGTCAATTACTTATTTCTATAATACTTTTCTCTCTAAACCTCTAAAACCCTTTGTTAAGAATGCAGCATCTGTGGTATTAGAAAAATATGAAAATCCTCTTCCTCCTTGCCCATGCTACCTTTTCCATCTGCTAGGTGATACCTTTTATCCCATTTACAACACAGCTGGAAAATTCAGTGAATTTATTTTTTACATGGCATGAGATCCTAAAGCTCAGTTTGTTGGTACTGCTCTGGTTTGTCAGATTGCTGCTTAGTATTTGATTATTAATTCATATACCATCATTTAGAAAAGCAAGCATAATACCATTTTAAAACTTCTCTTCCCTGTCCTAATGATTAGCATGCACACTGTCCACAATATAATCATTAACACCTTAGTCTTCTTCAGCATCATCATGACTGTCATCATCACCCTTATAGTATCTAGAGGTACTTATTGTACATGCATTTGCTCATTGTGTTACTGTCTGTGGTTCCATAGTTCCTTATCTAGTTTCTTGTTCATTGTTGGTTTTGAGTTTTGAAATTGAGTAGACATAGAAGATTATAAACAAAGAATAGTTGCTTTATTTGATTCCTTGGGTTTTCTTTGCATCTGAAATTTTGAATAGATGAAGAAAAATATGGAATTAGTTTCTCATGTATACCACTTTGTGCAAAGATTAATCATTATGAATTATGTCCAATGTTTAAAAAATTGGGAAATATCATGGATAATTCCTGGAAATTTTGTGCTTAGGTCATCATTGACATGACAAATGGAGAGAAAACACTGACCAACTGTCTTTTGTTCATTTTTCGATATTTTTTTCCCTTATTTTTGGCTACTTTCGGTATTTTTCGAGTTTTTTTGCCAATACTTTCAACATTATCTGAATCGTTTCCAATTATCTGCCAATAATATCCTGCATTGCGCTCCCAATAATTTTGTGCATCCCTCAATCAATGTGATGCTTCTTCTCCCAGGCTTAGTCAATGGGGGCTCCTTTTCTCTCCTTAAGTCTTGCCAACTCCTTAAATTTAAAAGGTTTAAAGTTGGTTTTGAACCCAAGATGACAAGGATGAAATGAGCCTTGCCTAACCACTGGATCATGTATATTGTTTGTAATAAAGGTGCACAAATATATGTACTTACAGATATCCATGGCAAAAATAAAATGTTAAAATAAAATTTTGATAAATTAATTAATTTTAATTACTTTCTAATTGATTGTTAAAACATAGAAATTATCATGATAATTTCTTAACAAGCCTTTCTATATATCTTTTAAGTATTAATTAAATATAAGAGAAAAATGAGGCCTTAGATTCAAGACTAAAAAGTGCAAAGGGTGGAATTATCTGCAAGGTGGATATTGAAAAAGCGTACGATCATGTGAATTGGGGCTTTCTATTAGTAATCTTGGATAAAATGGGGTTTGGGACTAAATGGGTGAATTGGATGAGGTGGTGTATTTCTTCAATCCGTTTCTCAATTTTGCTCAATGGTTCTCCAGTAGGCTTTTTCCAAAGCTCTAGAGGCCTAAGACAGGGAGATCCTCTTTCTCCTTTCCTTTTCATTATAGCAATGGAGGCGTTGTCTTCTATATTGAAGAGGGCTCTACAAGGAGGCTATCTTAAGGGCTTCATGGCTGGTGAGAGAGGAGGTGAGGGTGTGGTGGTTTCTCATCTTTTATTTGTTGATGACACACTAGTCTTTTGTGATGCAAGCAAGGAGCATGTGGAGGTCTTAAGTTGGGTTTTTATGTGGTTCGAAGCGATTTCTGGGCTAAAAATCAATCTTCACAAAAGCGAACTGATTCTAGTGGGGGTGGTTCCTAATTTTGAGGACTTGGCTTGGGTTTTGGGCTGTAAAGTGGGTTCTCTTCCCTCTTTTTATTTAGGGTTGCCTTTGGGAGCTGCTTTCAAATCATCCCGGGTTTGGGATGTAGTGGAGGAGAGATTTCAAAAGCGGCTCGCTCTGTGGACGAGACAGTATTTGTCCAAAGGAGGAAGGTTGACTTTGGTAAAGAACACTCTCTCTAGCCTTCCAATTTACTTTATGTCCTTATTTATCATTCCCCGCAAGGTGAGCCTAAGGCTGGAAAAGATTCAAAGAGACTTCCTTTGGGGGGGGAGGAGTTTCTCAAAGTAAGCCGCATTTGGTAAATTGGTCCATTGTTTGCATGGAGAAAAAGGATGGGGGCTTAGGTATCAGAAATCTTTCTAGGTTGAATAAGGCCCTTCTTGGAAAATGGTGTTGGAGATTTGCTTCGAAACAAGATTCTTTATGGAAACAAGTGATTGTAAGAAAATTTGGGGAGGAAGATGGAGGTTGGTGCTCTGGTGATTCAAGGGAGAGTCATGGAGTGGGGCTTTGGAAGATGATTAGGAAAGGGTGGTTGGAGTTCAACAAGAGGGTGGCTTTTAAGGTGGGGGATGGTAGAAGAGTGCATTTTTGGAAGGATAGATGGCACGGAGAAGATTCCTTGGATGTGGCTTTTCCAAGGTTGTACAATCTTGCCTTCTCCAAGGATGCTTGGGTAGCTCAGTTATGGGATCAGTCCGGGAATTTGGGTTGTTGGAACCCTGTTTTCACAAGGTTCAACAATGATTGGGAGATGGAAGAGGTGGAAACTTTTTTCAGAAGGTTACATGGCCATGCGCTTAGAAGGGGGATTGAGGATGTCATGTATTGGAGGGTCTCAAAGAAAGATATCTTTATAGTTAAATCTTTCTTCTCTTCCCTAGCTCCTTGCATTGGTAGAGAGTTCCCTTCAAGATTAGTTTGGAATCCTTGGGTTCCAAAGAGAGTCAGTTTTTTTGCTTGGGAGGCTATCTGGGGAAGAATTCTAACTATGGATCAATTAAAAAGGAGGGGTTGGGCCTTACCAAGTAGGTGCTATTTGTGTAAAGCGGATGAAGAATCAGCCAATCATGTGCTTATTCATTGCCCCAAGGCAACTATGATTTGACACCTTATTTTTGCTCTTTTTGGTATTAATTGGGTTCTGCCCAATTCTATCAAGGAAACCATTCTTGGTTGGAACGACACCTTTGTTGGAAAGAAAAGAAAAAAGGTGTGGAATGCAGCCCCTCTATGCTTATTTTGGACGTTATGGAAGGAAAGAAATAGAAGAATCTTTGAAGATTCTGAATTAGTGGATCAAGCTATTTTACGGTCTTTTTTTGTACATGTTCTCTGATTGGGTTAGGGTGCATGTAAATTGTGTTTCATGGTCCATTTTTGATTCATTGATTGGTTGGGTTGTAAGTGAGGGTTTTTTTTTTTTTTTTTCTCTCCCTTTGGCCTAGTTGCCTTGTATACTCCGTGTATACCGTTAGGTGTACTTCAGGCTTTCTTTATACAATTGCTTATACTTATCAAAAAAAAAAAAAAAAACATTTAAATTAAATAGATTATTATTTTAGTATTAAATATGTTTACAAGTTCGATATATTATTATCAAATATTAAAATTTTTATTGTACATATATTACTTTCTTCAATAAAACAACTTTAATATGCATATTATTACTTATTTGATCAATTTATTTATTTATTTTTTTAATATTTCTATGATTTTTGATCGATTTCCATCCCACCAATTTTTTTTTTGTGAAAATGTCCTTAGATAATTCTTGATAGATTCCGAAATATCCATAAAATCCAATTGTTGATATTCCATAAAAAACGATATTTTTATCCTTCTTGTGAAGGGCATATATTTGCTTCTATTGATGGTAGGTTTGATATGCTGTTCTTTATTTTGAAAATTGATTGCTTTTGTAATGGTAGTAGTTCTGCTAATATTTTTTTTTCCTTCTTAACATGAGAGTCTGCATATAATTATCCTTGATTTACAAAATTTTCTTATATATTCAGAGGCTTGTTGAACATGAATTCTACAAACAGGATTGTTCTAAGTACTTTCTATTGTTGACATCCAATTTCGTACTAGCAATGGACCTATGGCCATAAACACTGTGACTATTGTGATATGCATGATTAGTGATATGCGGAACTTGTTTCATTATTAGCACCACCCTTATGGTAGTGTCGTCCATTACTGATGCTGCAAGGAGGTAATTACTGCTGACTTACTGCTGGAAATATTCCTCACTGTTGTCAATGGCCAACACCATTCCTACTGCTTGGTTCTGTCGTGTTGAACTGGATTCTTTGCAATACTTATGGTAGCCTTGTTATCACACAAAACTATCACAGTGGAGTTTGATATAATTCCAAGTTCCTTGAGTATTCTTTAGAGCCACATTCCTTCACATATCCCATGAGCCATTGCCCTGAATTCTACCTCACATAGGAACAATACCCAGTAGTTGACCTTCGATCTGTCAAGGATCCTGCCCAATCAGCATCTGTGAATACCTCAACTTCCCTACTTGAGGTTTTCTTGAAGTAGAGTCCTCTACCCGGGCTCTTTTTAAGGTACTGTAAAATTCTGTATACGACTTTCATGTGTCTTTCAGTGGGATTGTTCATGTAGCGGCTTACCATGCTCATAGCGAAACCAATATCGGGCCTTGTGTGAGTTAAGTAGATCAACTTTCCTACTAACCTCTGGTACCTGTCTTTGTCAGTTGGATGATTGTCATTATCTTTATCAATCTTACCAATAGGATCCATAGGCGTGTCCACTGGCTTACAACCTAGCATTCCAGTCTCTTGAAGTAGATCAAGGACATACTTCCTTTGCGTGACCACAATTCCCTCCTTAGTTCTGCCAACTTCCATGCCAAGAAAGTATCTGAGTTGTCCAAGATCTTTGATTTCAAATTCTCTTGCTAGCAGCTTCTTGAGATTCCCTATCTCTTCTTCATCGTCTCCGGTAATTATAATATCATCAACATAGACAATGAACAAAGTCATTTCACCTTCCTTAGAGTGCTTCATAAACAGTGTGTGATCTGCTTGACATTGGATGAACCCATGTTTTTTCACAACTCTAGTCAGTCGATCAAACCAGGCCCTAGGTGACTGTTTTAGACCGTATAGGGACTTTCTCAGTTTACACACTTTTCCTGAATTTTCTAGAGTTTCCATACTAGGTGGAATCTTCATGTAGACTTCCTCTTCTAGTTCTCTGTTGAGAAATGCATTTTTGACATCAAGTTGGTGCAGATTCCAGTCCAAATTTACTGCAACTGACAATAACACTCTGATGGAGTTGAGCTTTGCTACTGGTGCAAATGTCTCTTCATAATCAATGCCATAGGATTGAGTAAATCCTTTAGCTACTAGTCGAGCCTTGAACCTGTTTATACTTCCATCTGGATTGTGCTTCACGGTAAATATCCACTTGCATCCAACAGGCCTCTTACCCTCTGGTAATTCTGAGATTTCCCATGTCCCATTTTTCTCTAATGCTTGTATTTCTTCCTGAACAACAGTTTTCCATTCAGGTTGTTGAAGTGCTTCTTGGATGTTGGATGGGATACGATCATCTTCAAGAGAAGTGATGAATGCTTGGAAATTCTGTAAAAGCTTTCCATAGGACACATGATTACTGATTGGATGCTGAGTGCAGGATCTTACACCTTTCCTTAAAGCAATGGGTTGATCAAGATCATCAAGGTCATTACTGGAATTTAGATCATAAATTGTGTTACCTGGTTGTGAGTTTGGGTTGCTTGGATCCTGGTCCAATTCTTGGTTCTGCTCAGGTGGAGTGTTGTCCTTGGGCTCCTTTTGAGGAGGTTTCTCGGGCTTTTCCTTTAAATTTTTTCTAGAATAAACTATTACCTCTTTACTGCCTTGTGTAGTTGACTCAGGTGTGACAGAAGGGACATCCAAGGAATTGTTTTCGGGGACAGAAAGAGTAGTATTTGTTTGAGGAGGCAATGATGAACTCAAAGGAGAAGTAGTGCTGATTTCGGTTTCCCATAATTGGAATTCATCTGTGGACCAGTTCTCCCCCTGAATTGCAGTTTTGGGGTAGAAGGGTTGATTTTCGAAGAAAGTGACATCCATGGAAGTGTAGAATTTCTTGATTGTTGGAGAGTAGCACTTGTATCCTTTTTGGTTTGGTAAGTACTCGAGAAAGATGCATTTAGTGGTTGTCGGATCAAGTTTACTACGTTGGGACTTATGGATGTGAACGAAAGCAGTACAACCAAAGACTTTGATTGGGATAGACGAGATTATTCGAGCGGATGGATATGCAGCGAGGAGGATTTGACACGGGGTTTTAAATTGAAGAATCCTAGAAGGCATTCGGTTGATCAAGTAGGTTGCTGTGAGTACAGCTTCACCCCATAATTGTTTAGGCACGTTTGAAGCTATCATGAGGGATCGTGCAACCTCCATCAAATGTCTATTTTTCCTTTCTGCAACTCCATTTTGCTGTGGAGTATCAATGCACGAGCTTTGATGTACGATGCCATTCTCCAGAAGATATGACCCAAGAATGTTGTGATAGTATTCTCGAGCATTATCTGTCCGAAGGACTTGAATTTTTGCCTGAAACTGCGTCTGAACCATGTTGTTGAAGTTTTCAAATATTTCCCTCACTTCTGATTTCTTCTTCATAAGGAATACCCAAGTCACTCGAGTGTGGTCATCAACAAAGGTGACAAACCATCTAGAACCTGTAATGTTGTTGATTCTAGAGGCCCCCCAAACATCACTGTGAATCAAGGAAAAAGGATGAGATGGTTTGTATGGTTGAATGGAATAGGAGTTGTGAGTATGTTTGGACAATTGACATATTTCGCATTGAAAATTTTTGGAATTTTTATTGAATAATGATGGATATAGTTTTTCAAGATAGGAAAAATTTGGGTGACCTAATCGGTAGTGCCATAACATAACAACACTATCCGTCTTGGTACTAGGGTTGGAAACTACACAAGCAGTCTTCATTGGTAGCCTTTGAATTTCCTCAGCTCTCAGAAGGTAAAGTCCAGCACGCACCTCAGCATTGCCAATCCTCTTCCCAGAGTTCAAGGCCTGAAATTCACACATGTGAGGAAGGAATTTAGTAACACAATTAAGATCCTGTGTTAGTCTACTTATAGACAATAGGTTGCAATCCAATTTCAGAACATAGAGCACGGAGTGAAGAGTAATATCCTTGGAAATAATAACTGAACTTGTGCCGAATACCCTAGAAAGGGTTCCATCGGCAATTCGAACAGAGGAATTGTTATGGCAAGGAGTATATTCATGAAAAACCATGAGATTCCCAGTCATGTGATCTTAAGCTCCTGAGTCCACTATCCATGTAGTGTGATTTTCTTGTCTAACATTTAGGGCATGGGAAAAAATACCTTTCTGGGCTACAGATGCGGTACCAATAGTTGTTCCAGTTGATTGAAGAGTCTGTTGGAACATTTTCTGTAGTGCCTCCAATTGCTCTTTGCTAAACGGTCGAGGATTTGAGCTAGTGCAAGATGTGTCTTCTTCGGCTGTAGCGGTGTAACCCCGGCCTTCTCTGTTTTGCTGTGGTCGAGAAGGTTTCCAATCAGCAGGTTTACCGTGTAGATGCTAGCAAGTCTCTTTCGTGTGTCCAGGTTTTCTACAATGGTCGCACCATGGACGATTCTTCTTCGTTTGGTGGTTGTTGTTGTTGGATTGGGTTCCTCGTGCAACTAGGGCTGAGTTCTCAAGATTTTTGGAGGAATTTTGGGTTCCCAACATCACTTTTTGTCTGCTTTCCTCTCTGCGAATTTCAGAAAAAACTTCCCTAACACTAGGTAATGGCTTAATACTTAGAACTCTTCCACGTACCTCATCTAAATTCTTATTAAGGCCAAGTAAAAATTTGTAGATGCGTTCCTTTTCAATGACCTTCTTGTATAGGAGTCCATCTTCGGGACACTTCCAAACCAATTCTTCATAAATATCGAGTTGTTGCCAATACCGTTTAAGGATATTAAAATATTCGGTAACAGTTGAATCTCCTTGTCGAAGATCCTGGAGAATACTCTTGATTTCGAAAATCGCCGAGGTATTATCGATGTTGGAGTAGGTCTCTCTAGCTGCATCCCATATCTCCTTGGCTGTGCCATAGTACATGAAGTTTTCTCCTATGTCATTGGTCATAGAGTTAATTAACCAAGACATCACCATACTATTTTCCAACTTCCAGGTTCGGTATCCTGGATCATCTTCCTTCGGCTGAACAATGGCTCCCGTAAGGTATTCTTCCTTACCTTTCCCGCAGATGAAGATCCGAACAGACTGAGCCCATTGAATAAAATTCAGCTCATTGAGTTTATGACCTGTTATGGGAAGAATGATGCCGTCTGTGGTGCTGGCACTGCCGGAGTGAACTGCTTCAGGTCTGGACGTCACCTCCGAGTTTGATCCTTCCGTTCTGCTCTCCATGGAAAAAGATGATTTTTTATTTATTTATTTTTTTTTATACGTGGTTCAGATCTGAATGCTCTGATACTATGAAGAAAATATTCTTCTTTTTTCTGTGTCAAAACTGAATACAAAGTGACCTATATATATACAAGTGGGATTCCTAATCTAAGCCATATAATATGCACAATCACTATCTCTAAGGAAACAATAACTAATTAGGAGAGATTCTCTCATCCATAAAAATAGAAAGTATCCTAACACAATCCCTCTAATCTTGGCACTTAATTACAAATCATAATCCCATATTTCCACACTTATTGAGACCCTTCAAAGGGTTACTGCCATTCTTCCCAACCACATCTTGCCTCCCATTTAGCTCCAATCTACTCCTATAACTAAGATCGCTCTATAAGCATCCATTTCTTAGACTTTTGGTGTTTAATGACTCTTTCCCTTCTTTCCCTCTCAATTTCCTATTCAACTTTTAATTTGTCATGGTCTTTTCATATATTACATTGCTAAAAAGGGAAATAAATGTGCAAATTTGGAGTTTGTTCAGTTTAATAGTTTAGGACACAAAAATGCCAAATTTAGCATAGTGATACATACAATGATCACTAGGGTATTACATTTATTGTGAGCTTAGGGAAAATAAGCCTATCTTATGTTACTATTAACATGCCAAGCTTGGAATTCTTTAGCTTTGGTGAATTTGAATTTTGATGGTTTTCCTTGGAATTTGGATAAATAGGAAGCAGAAGTATCTGCAGAGATGACCTCAGGGAACATAGAATTCATATGAAAGAAGCTAGTGCTCTAGATTTTACATGTTTTATTTCAGGCACTTTCATTAATGTCATATTCCCAATTTATCAATTCACAAAAATAAATAAATAAATAAAATAATGCCACACAATGTGTATTTAGTAATGAACCTTTTTTTTTTTTTTGTTACTTTTTCTTTTGAGCATCTGTCATGCTTATTTTGAGGGTGTGATTGCTTAGGAAACTGTGTGATTGCTAAAATGTGTTGGTGTGATTACTAATGATTTTCTTCTCTTTTCTTTTCTCCTCCAAGTGAGATTGCCTGGGAAGCCGTGGTATGATTGCCATTTATTGTCTTTTATTTTCTTTTCCCTTTCATTTTTCTTTTCTTTCCTTTTCTTTTTCAGTTGTCTTCTTTGATATCTTACATCTTTGTACAACAAAGAAAAAACTTTAGTAGTACTAGAACTTTTATGGTCCTGCATCAAATCTGGTTTCCAAAAATAGCACTATGATAAATAGAAGTGGTTGATATTTTAGGGGAAAGCTGACAAAACAACAATATTGTTATTTTCTTTTATATGACTATGGAAGCCTACATTCAAGAAATACAAGCTATTATTTCTTATGCTATTGAGTATTCAACCACCAACTTTTTCAATCCAGCAACTATTGGCTCTTAGGACAAAGGAGCGCATATTAGTGAGGATGTGAAGCATGGGGTATGCCCAGATTTGCCTCCTAGGACTAATCCTAGGGAACATGTGACCTTGAAAGGCCTCAAACTACTCTCTTGAATATGGTGAATGATGTCATTGAGTTAAGTTGACGTGAAAGGCATGATCAACATGGCATGACTGGTGATATTAAAAACAAGTATATAACGTACCAGATTTTGCTGGAAAAATTAATCTGCAGGCCTTTTTAGATAGTTGGCTACCTTGAAGAGGTACTTTGATTAGTATAATATGTTGGAGGAAAGATGGGTATGGTTTACTATTGTGGACAAGTGTGGAAAACAGTCTTAGAATTTCAGAACAATCGCCAATTGTTCATTGGGACAAGATGAAACAAATGTTAAAGTGAAGATGCCTTCCTCGTGATTGCCAAGATGATCTTTATGATCAATTAACCACTCTTAAGTAAGGAAGCAGGATGATGATTATGTAAAAAAGTTTGAGGACCTAAAAGTTTGGTGTACGGGAGTTGAAGATTCATGACAAACTTCAATTTAAAACTGGATTGAGGATTGCAATTCACAGATAGATGGTAATGGATTGTCTTTATGATGTTGAGAAAGCATAGTAGAAAAGATATGAGAATATGTCAACCACTTTTAACATCTTATAAAAAGTAGCCATGCTTTTAAGACCTTCATTGGAGGTGGTTGCAGTATGGTTTTGTTGACCTATGAGACTTGTGAAATATCTCCAGGGGTGCAAAGACAGGCATGATCAAAGTTAAAGGAAGGTACATGGAACCAAGTGGCCAAGAGAAGCAGCTTCAAGGTTCAAGTGATGGATCCTTGACAAGGGCAACCTGGGGACTGGACATCCTATGCAGTTGCCCTAAGGACCACTCTGATTGTTTTGAATGAGTTCAAACCAGACATGATCCTTTGATCTATCTTCTCATGCATGTATTGCTATCCTTCGGAATTGTCGATTCCATGCTCTGTTGTGATAAAATCTTGGGTCCAGGGTTTAGCCAAGGAGGAGATGAGATAGGGAAATACTAAAGAGGAGAGAACATGGAACTTCTATTTTTTATTTTTTTGGCTGGGGATGCTTGTGATATTTGATGGTATGATCAAGTCTTGTCCGGGAACAATTTTTTTTTGACAAATTCTTTATATTTTAAGGTTCTGGTCTTGTATTGAACCTTTCTGATACTACACATACTTTATCGGTGTGTATTTCAGACTTTGCATGGACATAAAGCAGGAGGAAAATTTTAAGGTCACTAAAGCTTATGGATTCGTAGTCAGGGGGGAGCTAGAAATTTAATTCAGAGGCACCCTTTTGAGAATATACGAATAGAAAAAAGAAAGAATTAATAATAATACAAAAGATTGATTATGCTTATACTCAATAACTTATCATTAATGTGAGATTCATCTAAGTATTATAATTACTTATATTAATCAAATAGCATATGTCCTAGGTTAGTGGTAGAGCATTTTATATGGATACACAATTAAACCCCAGTTTCCATCAATTTTTTTCAGCTTGTCCTAGCTTAGTGCATTTTTGCTTCCAGGTAGTGTAGGAAAGGATGAAAAACTTTTGGCATTTATTGGGCTAGTACTAGATGAATTGAAGGTTTCTGTGCAAATTACTGGTAATATGTTTAAATGCTTTAGAATTGTGTGAAGAAGTATTATAGGTGTTTGTAATCACTACAATCCAGTTTATATGACTATTGGACCTTTGATGGATTAAGTTCTGCTGACCCAAGCATGTTAAACTTTAATATTAGTTTTCCTTCTAAATTCCACACCATCTATATATATATATATATATTGATGAGAAACGAAGAAATTTATATTAAAAGAAGAAAAGATACAAGAGAAAGAAGAGATACAAGAGAAAGAGAAGAAAAAATAGAAGGATGAGAGGTCCTTCCCACAAAAACAAAAATTGAGCAAAAGAGAAAACACCCAACTTTAGAAAACGAAAAACAAAGAACACTCTCAAACTTTTGAAGCGCAAACTGCAGTCTAGTTGAGTTGTAAAACATTAAGAGGAACTCCGCTAAAAGCTGCAGTACAAGAGGCCCAAAGAGAGGAAAAGAAAAGAAGCAAATCCCATAACATCTCTTCCGTTCTCCCCTTATCCTCAAAAATCCTATTGTTTCTCTCTTGCCACACCATCCATAACAGAGTAAGGCAAGCGATTTGCCAAAGTGTCTTGCCTCTTAATGAATTCCCCAAACCTTTAAAAGCAATAACCATCATGTCCACAATACTCCTTGGAGGGACCCAAGCCAAACCTGCTAGATTGAACAGCTTGTGCCAGAGTCCAATGGTAATAGGGCAATGGAGAAAAAGGTGGTCGATCAATTCTCCATTTCCTTTGCAAAGAATGCACCATTGAGGACAGAGGGATTTGTAGGGTCTTCTCAATTGCAACTTGTCATTGGTGTTTACCTTCCCATGTACTACTAACCAAGCAAGGGCCTTAACCTTTGAAGGAGCTTTTGAACTCCACAAAAACTTGGTCGGAAGGAACAAGATAGGATTTGAGACTTTTGATAAGGCCAAGAAAAAAGATTTCACTGAAAACAAGCTCGATGATGACAAAGACCAAGCTCTTGAATTTGCCAAAAAAGGAGAGAAAAACACTGAACTAAGGGAGGACATTAATCTCTAAAGGAGATCAATTTCTATATCAATAAGATTGCGATGAAAATTAAAATTCCAAGACAGTAGAAAGGAATTGCCAAAGACATTTGAGACAGTGAGGTTTTTCACAGAAATCACTTTATAAAGACTAGCAAATTGAGAGCACAAAGTTTGGTTGCCCTACCAAAGATCTTCCCAAAAACGAATTCTCTCCCCAGTCCCTACCACTAGGCAGACAAAAGGGGAGAAATCCTGGAAAACTTGAGCAATAGCCTTCTAAGGACATCTGTGTGGCCATCTAACCACCATGTTGGAGTCCCATCCATTAGGATGTGTCCCATAAATACTCGCAATAACCTTATGCCAAATACCATTTCTTTCTCTAGGAAACCTCCAGAGCCATTTCCCTAAGAGAGCAATATTTCTCAAAGAAGTCTTCCCGAAACCCAAACCTCCCAACTCCTTTGGCCTACAAACAACATCCCATCTAATAAGATGATCTATATGAGTCACTTGTGCATGGACCTAGTAAGCTCTGCTACCATTTATTACTCATTTTGGTGTTGTTATTATTTTCCTTTCTGATCAGAAGCCTTTTGGGCTGTCTTAGGGCTGATGACCTCCTGTTTATTCTTGTATTTTGGTGTTCTTGTATGTCAGTAGCTACACCTTCTCAATATCACTATTGGATTTATTGTTTTTATCAACTCCTTCCTTCCAAACAGAATGATTCCTTCCTTCATGCCCTATTCTTTGTGCCTGCAAGTTAAGCAAATTACTATGCTGTTGTTGCTTTTCCTAAAGGCCCTTGATCAGTTACTAAGCATGATATAGAAACTACCTGTGAAACTTGGTCCAAATTATGACTGAAAAGAAAATATGTGTAGGAAGAGTAAGAAGAAACTGATTTTTTCCCCCTTTTTTCCTTTTTTGTTAAAGATAGGCAAGAGTAAGACGAAACTGATATTGGAACACAAATAAACATTCTTTCAATCAATTAAATAAGAAAATCTATAAGAACATTTATTTTGTAGGATCTCAGTGAATGAGTTTTGGTTTTAAATCCTACCGATCACAATGCTAAGTTACAAGTTTTTTTTTTCTTTTTCTTTTTAACATAGTAAGCACAAAGAAGGATGAGAAATTCTTCATTACACAATCCTCTATACAAAGTTTGATCAAGAAGGTGGATTAGTGTATACCAGTTCAATAACTCAAATCTAGCTAAAATTCATTAGGTATAAAATCTCCTGCAAAAGATAGCATATGTCTAGCTCCATGGTTTGCTAATGTATTTGCCACATGATTGCCTAAGTGAGGAACCTGAGGTACATCTTAACTCTGAAAAAACATGAATAATTTGGCATAACCACCCATCAAACTTCCAAAATCTTCTTCCTTGCCATGGTATGACAATAGTAGAATCACCTTTTGAAAGGGCTAGAATTTTTGCCTTAATGGCTGAATCTCGACCTGCATGTTTAGAGATACTCTTAACACTGTGCGAAAGTGATCCCTAAGCAATCTTTTTGTTCCTAACTACCTTGGGTTGCCCAAAGAACATTTATCAAAAGGAAACGGAGCAAAACCCATTGAAGGTGGTAGTCATTCAAAAGTATCTCCTCAGTCAACCTCGTGGTTCTGCAAACTAGGTTCCAATCTAGCTGAATAAAGCTTAAAAAACCTTCATTGGTGGAAGCCCACAAGGAAGAAGAGAAGTAAAATAAGTCCTAAATTGTTTCTCGAGACCTCTACCTACCCTTAGAAATTCTTGCACTCCTTTCCTGCCAAGTAGTCCAAATCAAAGTGAGGTTGGCAACGCACAAAGATTCCTGCCTCGAGGAAGTCCTCCAAAACCTCTAAAGAATATAATCAACATTGCCTCCACCTGTCCAGGTGGAACCCAATGAATTCCTACAAGTCGAAATATTCTACATCTTAATGTCAATGCTACAGGGCAATGTAACAGAAAAATGATCTATAGACTCCCTGCTCATACACACCATTCCAAGCTAAGTGTTTTGTATGGTCCTTCTCCATTGGAGCAAGTCATTAGTATTGGCCTTTTTGCCACAAGTCATGCAGAAGTGAAGACTTTTGGTGAAACTTTGGATTTCCAAATGAAATTTGTGGGAATAAAAGAGGCCACATTGATAAAAATGGAGATAACATTAAAGCGGAAACTAACTGAGAACTATCCTAAAGATGTCAAAGACCAAACTTTCCAATTAGGAAAAGTGGGTGACAAATAGACATGGGCTAAAGAAAACATTAGACGAGCTCAATTTCTTGTGAATGTCTTGTTTTCCACTACTTTTAGCCCAGGATAATTTGACCAGTTGGATTTGTAGGTGATCTACTAAATAGAACCTACAAATTTAATCTAGTGCTTCTTATGAGAATTATGTTACAGGGGAGGATCCTGTAAAATATTTTGGTTGCACTTTTTTCTGCAAAGTAGAATCCTTGGAAAAGAAGTTCTTGTTAGCACAAGTTCAGTTGTCCAAGCCTGTGCTTGTTTGTTGTAAGCCTGAGCTATCATTTTCTATGTTTCAATTGATTACAATATAAAAATTTCCTTCAAAGGTTTACTAGTCCAATAGACTGCTCATGTTTAATGGTGTAGCCTCACTTATCTTGGGAATATTCATTTTTAAGATAAGTTATTGCTATGTGTATTTGAGTTCATAATAATGAATGTTCAGTCAATGCATGGTAAATGATGACCAGTTGTATCCATGGATAAATATCAGTGCATCTCTAGTAATGATGACAATCAATAACCTAGTTGTGGGGCTGTCCCTTTGATGAGGATGAATCTTTAAGATAAATATCAAGAAAATGAATTAGTATTAGTTGCAATTAAAGTAGGATTAATATTAGTTAGAATTAAATTAGGATTAGCATTTGCTAGAGTTAAATTAGGAGTAGCTAATTACATTATTGGACAATTAGAATTAGGTCTTATATATGACATTATTAGAATCTTAGTAGACTTGGATTTCTTAGAGAAGCCTATAAATAAGGCTAATCGATGTAAATCAAAGTAATGCATTGATGATTAATAATACCATGTTTTTTTGCATACTTTGCAATTTTCAATGGCGGGACTCTGTTAATTTTCTTCTAGGTGAGACTCCTAGAAGGTCTTAGTAAGACTTCTAAGGTTTCTATTCCTTCTTCTTCTTATCTTCTTTCTCTATATTTTTTGTTTTATTTTTCTTTACCATAATTTTTATCCCTTGTTCCTCTCCTTAAACCCTAAAAAATTAAAAACCCTAGCCCAACTATTTGATTGTAGGTAAGCATCCTAGTGTTGTCCTACATCACTCTTCCCCCCACCCCCCACCTTTTTTTTCATTTGTGTGTGGTGGGTGTATTGTTGAGGAATGTTTTCTTTCTACAGTCTAAGGAGAAGCTTTTCAAATCTGGATTATCTGTCCTGGAATATCCTCTTAGGAAGCTAGGCTCATTTTGGCCTAATCATAAAAAATTTTACTTGACCAAACTGAATAAGTTGGTTCTCCATTGAATCATACACAACTTGTTTATAGGATCAGGGTTCTATCATCTGTTTATTATCTTAGAATTTATACCACTTAATCCAATATAAATATACTGAAAAATATTTATTCTATGTATTTTTTATTACTTTATGTGCTAGAATATAACTGTGTTCTTGTTTATAAATGTCTGTGTAGGTTGCATCAGAGAAAGGACTTTTCTCTATCATCATAAACCTCCAAGTAAGTTGCTTTTCTTCATAACATTTTAATTTTTAACTAGGTGTTTCTGCATGCTGGAAGAGAAGTGAAAGTTGTAATCTTACAGGTACCCGGTTCAACACACTACAGTATGGTATTTTATTTTGTAAGTAAGGAATTAGTAACTGGATCCCTGTTGCAACGATTTGTTGATGGTGATGATGAATTCCGAAATAGCAGGCTGAAACTCATCCCATCAGTTCCCAAGGTACTTTCTACATTTTCCAGTTTTTGAAGGATGCTCAAATAGAATGTCAGTGACTGTTGCAAGCAGTCCTCACTCCCACTTGTGTTGCTTAATAATTCGTGTCACAGAAGTCTGTCTATTACCTGTGAAGCGATCACCCCTTTTATGTCCACCTGTATGGCTCAATAATTTATATTTAGATGATCATGCTGATTACTTCTTAGCAGATCTTTTATGCTCCAAAAGTATAGAATTAAGATAGGATGCCACACATGTGCATTTGCACTTCTTTCATAATGTGGTTTGGGTGGATAATAAATTGTTAGCAAGCATGTAAAGTCATGCTTGAAGTTGCAGTGGTAATCAGGTTTTATCATATTAATTTATTTCTTAATTATTACTATTATTTTTGTTCAACTGGATCCATGCACACTTCAATCGATTAAATGCTTAATTGCTTCTACAAGTTGCTTCCATAAATTACTTAAATAACTAACTGCAGGTTGTTAAGTCTAATTTACACTCTCCTTGTCGACCCATGCATTTGTGCCATATGTTCTGATTTGATACATTGGATTCTCATTGAACTGCGCCAAGTATCTTACATTACATGACCATATCCAAATTTTGTATTAGTATGTGACAATTTGCTTCATGTGCTAAGATGCAAGTGACACTTAACAGGAGTGCTGATCCATTGGTTAGATGCTATTATTGATGACTTGAAATTGGTTCAAGGATCTTGATTTGGTGTATAGAGTTGGACGCTCCTCGAGAGTAATGGATTATGCATGAATTATACCCATTCCAACTGAATTAAGAGTGGGGATCACTATGTCCAAAGGGCATGTCACCATTTATGTTTGATGCACTATATTAGAGGTTGACCTGTTCCTGTGACAGGCCAAGTCGTGGCCCTTGATCAATATGCCCAGGAGATCTTTGATTGGTTGTGCATGTTCTTGTGGTTAGCATGGGCCTCCCAAGTCAATAACTATCAAAGACCTCTCATTGGTTAAGTCTATGACTATAGGCTCTTAAATAATGATATATATCATGTGCTCAAATCTTACAAGTTTAAACTTTTAGGATAATTGGTTCACCAACATTATATCAAAGCCTTATTTGGTGGGAGGTCATGTCTCCAAACATCATGACATCTTTATTTCCTCGATTTATTAAGCCCAAATGAAGCTACTTTATTTCCTCAGTTTATTAAGCTCACATATAAGCCCAAAGTGTAAGCCTAACGAAGGCTACATGTAAAGGAGGGTGTTAGAGTGCATGATATACATTGTGGGCCTACTACAAACTTATGCTTTTAGGATAATCGGTTGTTCAACATAAAGGGTTGTAGAGGGCTCATTGAAGGATTTCTTTTTTATCTAATGAGTGCTCTTCATCCATCTTGAGTCGTTGAGATTTCCTGTGATGGCTTAATCCGTCCTTGGGGCACTATCATCTCTCTCCATCTGCTCTCTTTTTAGTTCTTTTTGCTCTCCCCTCAAACCTTTTATAACTCACCATTCCCATGGTTACTTAGGACCTATCATAATAATGCAATATATTTATTTTGGTTAAACTAACTTTGCTTCCTCAAGCATTTCTTGGTTTTGCTTGGGTGGGTTAGTAAATATTTGAACCCAGCCCAAATTCACCATCTGGACCTTAAACATTCCCAAGTTTCAGTACAAACTATTAAGTCATTGAACTGAACCTGTCCTATTTATGGATTTTCATGTTGGCTCAACATAGTTCACAGCCTTAGGATGCATTAGTGGCTGGTATCCAATGGGTTTCTTGATGGCCTTTAAAAACATGCCATCTCATTTTCATGAAACATTATATTGATGTGGACAGTTTTTCCTCTTCATCCTCACTAGGGTATTATTCCAATTCTGTTTTCTGGTTCTTTGTGCTCTTTGACATCCATATCTTCTGAGTTTGTTCTTTCAATCCTTTACCATGCAGGGTTCATGGATTGTGCGCCAGAGTGTTGGAAGCACCCCTTGTTTATTAGGAAAAGCAGTTGATTGCAATTATATCCGTGGTCCAAAGTACTTGGAGGTAAAGGCCCTTCTAAATTCTATAGTATATGATTTTACCTTCAGAAAAATTCTGAAACTGATTCAGGAACACTGTAGTTTAACATCACTCAATTTTCTGCAGATTGATGTTGACATTGGTTCTTCAACTGTTGCCAATGGAGTTTTGGGCCTTGTATGTGGTGTAATTACAACATTGGTTGTTGACATGGCTTTCCTTGTACAGGTATGTTCTCTTTATTAATCTGGACCATCTTTACTGAGTGTTGATCAGGACTTCCTACATAAGTTGTTGATTATATTCAATGACATAAGCAAGGATTCACTTACAGGAGAGCTCATCATGTACTGACTGTCTAATTAGAGATGACAAAGTTTAAACCTGCCAAGTTGTTGCACCAGCCCTGGAACCTGCTTATATTATTTTAAACCAATAACTATATATATATATTTTATCTGATTCAAGAAACTTTTTAATTTGAATGACTTACAGGAATGTCAGTTTTTTTATATTACTAAAATCATCACTTATATACCAACTTGGTGAGTTGCAGAGGAACTTTAATGGGAAGGGATGGGGAGGCAAGAAAGACCCACTTGGTTAAATGTGAGGTGGTCTGTTTGTTGAAAGTGGAGGGATGAGTAGAACATTGTTAGGAAATAGCTTTGAAGATTTGTGGAAGAAAAAGTTAGTGGATGAAATTAGTGTTAAAGGATATTTGAGGGAAGGAGTTTTGTGTTCACGAGAGGTAGGGGATTTGTTGGGATACAGTTGTGGAAGGTGTGAGAAAGGGGTTTGTGCGGTTTTGCTCAGTTGTTGTTATGGCACGATAATGGGTCAGGGAAGACACTGTTGAAAAGAGTGATCTCCTAATCTGTTCAGAGTTACAGTTAAGTAGAGAAGGGAGAGTACTGGATTGTTAGGTTGGAGAGAAGAGTGGGAGAAACTTCAGTCCAAGCTTTACCAGGGTTCTTCACAATTGGGAAATATTGAAGTGATCTGTTGTATAGTGGGGTAGAAAACTAGGGCTGAGGCGATGCAATTAAGTGGAATCTTACTTCAGATAAAAGTAGAATATCTGCTGAATCACTTTTATCTAAGGTAAGGATGAATTGGGGCACAGTTGATGCAATTGAGGGGAACCTGACTTCGAATATAATTTTTTTTTTTGGTAAATCACTTTTTTGTGGCGATAGGGAATAGGCGATGTTGGCTATCCAGGAGATTTGGGGTTTTTTGGCACATGCGACAGTGGCACTCTTCATGATTACAGCAGTTTGGGAAATGAAGTTTACCATGCCCACTGGTGAGCAGGGGAAGAATCATTGCTAATCAGTGTTGTATGTTAAGAAGGATGGCAAAGTGTATTCATCTCTTTCTGTGGTACAGAGGCTTGAGACTTATGATCTGCAATCTTGATCCTTTTTGGAAGTTTCAGGTGCTTCCCACCACCTATGAGCAAGGAGCATCTGTCCAGTGGGCATTATGAGTTTGTAGAGAGGATAGGAGGAAAGGTGGAAGACTTAACATTATAGTTGGCTTAGTGCTTATGGAAGGAGCATTGTGAAAGGACTTGTAAAGGCATTGAAACTCCAGTCTAGAAGTTGTAGGATATTATTCTTGGATGTTTATTTCTTGGAGAAAATACTTTTGATTTCCTTAGCTTTTGTACATGAATATGGGTGGAAGAGACCTTTTGGTGCTTTAATGTAGTTTGTGCTGCACATATATTTCAGGTTACACCCCCAGAATACCCCACTTTTACCTCTAGTCATTAAAAAGAAGACGTTCTCTTTCTACCCAAAAATTTGGACGCAATCTTGAAACCCATTCAACTTCTTACCAGTACTACATCTAATAATCTCCTTTTAAAAACCTATAACCCTCTCAAGCCTTGTAATGCCCTGGAGCATTTGCTAATTGCTACCAGCCATAGGGAAAACCCCAAGGAAAACACTCAAAAGTTTGGGCCTCCGGGAGATTCTATTCTGTCCCAATAAAATTACAGAAGAAAGGCAAGCATAATGGTCCTCTCTTTGGTGGATTATGGATTCTTCCAATACTTTCAAATAACTCTATGAATAAAACCGGCACCTAATCCCCCCACCAAATTCTTATCCCTTCCAATTTTTCAACCTATTCACTCGTCGTCTTCTAGATTCTTTGATGAGTAAAGAGTGGGCATTGGTTGGATACATTTTTTGTTTTTTGTTTTTAAAATTAGAAACTTCTATATAAGAAGTAAAAACTCTTGTACAAAAATAATTAGACTCACTTTATATCCTTAAAAATTACTTTGAAAACTTTTTAAATTCGAGTCAGTAAAATTTTTTTTAATATCTCAAAATTTTTAATTAATTTTTAAAAATCACTGTATTTTCAATATAAGTGTCCAAGAGTTTTTATATTTTATATAGAACTTCTTATTATTTTCTATTCTTAAAAACAGAAAACAAAAAGTGTATTTAAACCGACACTTTGTGATTTAGTGAGCAAGCACATAGATCAGTTGATTTTTATAAGTGGATCAAGTCAGTTCTCTGAAGCATATTTCTTTTCTTTTATTTTTCAGGGTTGGTTGTTTGTTGTCACATTCGTATCACATTTTCACTGGCATGTCCATCCATGTTCATGCTACATATCTCCTGATATGTTTAGTATAGGCAAACATTTTGTTGAAATAGCAGGAACAATGATAATAAGATGATTCTTCTGAGATTATGGTTCCTTGAAGCTTTGTTCATACCAGAGTTGTTGTGCTAAGGTTCATCACGTGTCCTAGTAGTTGGTGTCTTATATGAAAATTTTTCTGATGTTGTCGTATTTGATTCTCAGGCAAACACGGTGGATGAGTTGCCGGAGAGGTTGATTGGCGCCGTCCGGGTTTCCCATGTAGAGCTTTCATCAGCTATAGTCCCAAAATTGGACCCAGATACATGTGCTTGAGTTGAAACATTGAATTTTATACAAAATCTTTTGTTTGTTCAGGTATGCACACATATGTATATCAATATTGACTTCCCAATTCAATACATTACATCTCCCATTTACTATAGTCTTGCTCTTTTCTTTCTCTTTCTTCCCTTGGATTTTCTTATTTTCCTCAATGGCAAACACTAGACTTCATTCCTTTTTCCTTTTTCTTTCTTGTTTTTTTCCTCTTTTTGTAGGAAAGTTCTTTAGTATATATTTCCAAGGTCTTAGATTCATGAAAAGTTAGAAAATCAATTTTAATCATTGAAATCCTACTACACTGTTGGATAATAACGATGATACTGGTATTAGCTTTTCTATGTAGTAACATAACATGGTTATATTTGCCCATTGGGCTGTCTAACATGAATAATATTTTTTATTTTATAATTTAAAAAAAAATAAAAATAAAGAGGAAGAAAAAGAAAAAAGAATGAATTAGTTAGTGCATGTTTAGATGTGTTGTCATTTTTTATTTTTTATTTATTTTTTTGGATTGTAAGTTAAATTTCTATTTTTTTATACAAGGGTTTTTATATTTTGTATGTAAGTTTTTATTTTTAAAATAAAAAATAAAATTAGAACTGTATCCAAATGCCTATTGGATTTCATCAGGGTTAGTAGAAGCCCGCCATGTGGTGGTAGTGGGGTGGCGGGGGTGGAGCAGTGGAGGAGGGCGGTGGGGAGCCGTGGGCGAGTTGGAAGTGAGGAGAAATGGGGAGAGGTGGGAGGTGGAGACGAGGGTAATATATGATCATTTCGGAGGAGATGATGGCAGAGGTGGATACACTGGCCTTGCCCAGTTTTTGGTCAGCCTGGAATAAAATCTATTTTTATTTCCAAGCGGGACCCACCAAAATGAAAGTATAGACATGATCAGCATCTTATTATTAAAGATTAATTA
Source organism: Vitis vinifera (assembly GCF_030704535.1). Lineage (NCBI taxonomy): Eukaryota > Viridiplantae > Streptophyta > Magnoliopsida > Vitales > Vitaceae > Vitis > Vitis vinifera. The sequence continues at coordinate 15,556,428 of NC_081806.1, forward strand.
AATTTTCTATTATTATAATTCTTACCCTAAAAAACGGAATAAATAAATAAATGAAATGTTGTAAAAAATAATCATTGAAAACTTCATAAATTTTCGTCTCAATTATATTGTGAGTTGCAAATATTAATAAAAAGTAACATGTAATTATCAAAATGGATATGACAGTTTTAAATTTTAATAATTTCTTTATTTCAGCGTACAAACCAAGCTTTAATTAAATAAATTATTATCTTATTTAAAACCTAATTTTTAGTGGATGTGTGATAAATCAATTTAAATAATTTAATTTAAATCATTAGATATATTAAGTATATTTGGTAAAATAAATTAATGATATGACTTAAAGTTAAAAACAACTTTAAGTAATAAGTACAAATAATTAACTTATTCATAAATATACATTTCATTTTTCATTTTTACCTTCATGTACTCTAATTACTTCCATAATATCTTTTGCTACTCTATGACTTTCGTTATTGCTCGATCTCCTTTACTTCAGTTATAATTCATAAAGATAAATATATTAATTAATGATTTAGAATAAATTTTAAATTAATTTTATCACACAACCTTAATACTTTAAGAATTAAATAATAAATTTTAAGTCAACAACTTAACTATAATTTAACTTAAAATCAATTTAAGTTATTAAATAATAAATATTAAGTTTTACCAAACATAAACTTAATAGTTTCGTTTATTTTTTTTTTTAAATATAATATTTATATTTTGATATTTTAACTAAATTCAAGTAAACATAATATGTAATGTATTCAACTTGCATTTTTCCGTAGGGTTGGTGAGGGGATAAACATTAAACACCCGCCTGCTCATGAGCCGCAGCTTGTTCGACGTCCATTCTCATCCGGTTATTGATCCATATGTTCGGAAATTCATCCATAGAACTCAGCTTCTCCAGGATCAACCTCTCTTGCTTGGCATCTATGTTGTAGTGTAGTTAAGATTTCACACACTAAGTCGTTGAAATAGAGTCAAAGTAGGCCATGCATATGAACATCATATCAACATTAACAATCTAGCTTAACTATGGACACACAGACTGGGGATACATTCTTGATCAGGATTCTCTGTTAAATTGGAGTGCAGGGCATTCCCGACACTGTCCACAATGGCCGAGGTGGTCATGGATGATTCAATGCAGAGAATGGCTGTGATGGCATCTAGTCTGGTGACCTCATTTCTGAACATCAGTCTTGCATGTGCTACAACAACATTACCAGAGTTGAAATCCCGAGCATTGTATAAGTAGGAAGGTCATGTTGGAAAGTCCACGGAGGGCGACATACCTTGGGCTAATCGTATCAAGCTTCCTAGCATGCGCACGGTTGTTCTTGCTGCATTACTTGAATGAGTAAAATGGGTGATCTAAGTAAAAGGAAAAAAAAAAACAATATGATAACATTGAACAAATCAAATGAGGTTGTTAGGTGAAACCTGCATTATGTGTTGCAGATCTTCTTTGGAGTTGATAATAACTTGAAATTACTTTCTCAGCTACCTTTGTCAGAACCGGTTTTAGGTATCCTTTGACAAAGTGAAAATACCTGCAACCCACCCTCAGAATTAAATAATCGTGGTTGAAATTTTTGCTTTGGATTGGGCAAGCTCTAGAAGAAGATGAAGAATTTTGTTTGTATTATATACGTTGTCCATGGTAGTAGGGTCAATTTCTTGGTTGCATCCGTAAGTTATAATTTACTATTTTAAGAGATTATTGCTATTTAAATCAGAGAAAAACTACGCATAAGAAAATTTGAATTAGATAAACCCAAGGTGGGTTTGAGTAGACTAAAGGATTGATCAAAGGAAGAATCCCTTGAAAGTTTGAGTCCTATAATCTAATCTCTTCTTGTACAACTGTAAATTAGTTAGGAATTTTTCTTCTTTTAGTATTTTTCTTGTACAACTATAAATTAATTAGGACTTTTTCACCTTTTGTACAGTTGTAAATTAATTATTAGAAAATTTGAATTGATTTGAATTAACGTGTGTATAAAAAATTATCCTTTCCTAGAATAGGGGAGGCTATATATATATATATTTGATGCATCTCTTGATTTTTAATGAATAAGAATTATTCAGAATTTCACATGGTATTAGAGCCACCTCTAGGTTCTTTTTATGCTTGGTGAAAACTTTGAGTGCCACATGTCCTTGTTTGATTGTTTCTGTGTGGCGTTTTGATTCCTTAACCTTCATTGCCATGTTTGATTCCCTAACCTTCATTAGCAATTTCTTTTTTATTCATTCTGTTTGTGTTCATCACTATTATTTGTTAGAAATGTCAAACCATACTCCTACCACCAATTCTACTCAGGCGATAGTTAAAGCATTGCTAAGCCAAACCACAAGGGAACTATAGAACCTCCAAGCTGCTTACCTACTTACTGAGAAGAATTATCTTCAATAGTCTCAATTGGTGTGAGCCTTCCTAAAGGGCAAAGGAAAACTACGTCATTTAATTAGCACAAGACCAAAGCCTAAAGATCCAAAATTTCAAAGTTGGGATGAAGAGAATTCCATGATCATGTTTTGGTTATGGAATTCAATGACCCCTTAAATTTTCAAAACATGTATGCTTTTTACAACGGCTAAGGAAATTTGTGAAGCCATTTGACAACTCTATTCAAATGTACGAGATTCTGCTCAAATGTTTTAAATCAAGGTGAAGATTTCATCCACAAAACAAAGAACCAAATCTGTAATCAAATAAGCCAATATCATGAAGAATTTATGGTTGGAAATTGACTACTGATAGAACATTCAAATGAAATGAAGTGAAGATGCAATAATGTTAAAAAAAATTTGTGGAAAAAAAAACAAAATTTTAAATTTCTTACCGGACTTAATGTGGAGTTCGATCAAGTGTGAGTCCAAGTTCAAGGGAGAAAAAAACACTTTCATCCATGAATGTTGTCATCTCCATCATTCGTGTTGAAGAAAGTCGGAAAGATGTGATGCTCGAACCATCTTCTATTGATGGTTCTACCATGGTTGTTGTAGAGCCAAATAGATTCAACCTAAATCTTTTTAGAAAAATTGGGCATTCTAATAGGTCAAAGAATCTTAACCGTAAAGAACTTTGGTGTACCTATTGTAAGAAGCCCTAACACACCAACAATGAAGAAGAAGAATTTGGAGAACTAAACAAGGAAGAGATAAAAAGGTTGAGAAAATTTTTACATACTCTTAGTAAACACTAGGGTATGTGTTCTTTTGCACAAACAAGTAAGTCTTCCATTTCTCATGCTTTAAGGGCCTTGAATTTTTCCTTCATTGACTCTTAGGTCATTGAATCAAGATTCATAGACCACATGACCCACTCTTCTCATTATTTCCCTTAACATAGTCCTTACCCTAAAAATAAAAAGATTTCTATTGTTAATGGTTCCTTGACCATAGTTGTTGGTCAAGGAAAAATTAGTCTCACCCAGTCTATTATTTTACAAGATGTGTTACATGTACCTAAACTTCTAATTAACCTTATATCAATCAATAATTAACCAAAGATCCAAAATATTGTATAACCTTTTTCCAAAATTATTGTGTTTTAGAACCGAGCTGTAGGAAGATAATTGAGCTTGCTAGGGCAAATGATGGGCTTTACTACCTTGAAAAAAAACTAGTGGGTGTGTTAGCAAAACAAACTAGTCTTATCTATGCTTCTTAACCGAAATTACACCTTCCAATAAAAGGTAATTTGGTTCCATCACCTTCATCTTGGGCATCCCTCATTTAGAATTCTTCAAACTATGTTTCCTATATTATTTAAATCAGTGGATGTAAACACTTTTCATTGTGACATCTATGAATTCACCAAGCATCAATGTGTTTTGTTTCCCTTGAGTAATACAAGAACTTCCTTTCCATTTACTTTGGTGCATCGTAATATTTAAGGATTGCCTCAAGTTCTTAATGTTTCTAGTACTAAATGGTTTGTGTCATTCATTAATGATTGTACAAGAGTAACATGGATTTTCTTGTTAAAATGAAAGTTTAAAGTGAGCAATATATTTTCCATTTTTCATTCCATGGTTAAAAATCAATTCGAGATTATATAAAAAGGGTCAAAATTGATAATGAAAGGGATTACTTCAATTAAGTCTTGTCCCTATACTTCAAAAAAGAGGGGATAACTCATTAGTCTTCATATCTTGATATACTTTAACAAAATGAGATTGTTGAAAGGAAAAATAATCATCTTCTTAGTGTTCCTCCAACATTATTGTTCAAAAAACAAGTATCAAAATCTTATTGGGAGGAAGTTGTTCTAACTATTGCCTATTTGACAAATAGGGTGTCATTTAGAGTAATTGTCATACCTCCTATAATTGAGTCCAAAGGTTTTAAGGTGTGTGTCATTTGTTCACATTCATGCACATAATTGTGATAAGTTAGATCTAAGGGCAATAAGATGTGTCTTTATGGGGTATTTACCTATAATAAAGGGTAACAAGTGTTATCACCCTTCTTCTAGAAAGTTTTGTATACCTATGGATGTAACCTTTGCAAAAAAAAGAAAATTATTTCTCGAGGTTTTATCTTCAGGTGAAGACATTACCTTTGGAAGATAAAGATCTCTCATCTCGATTACTTGACCTTCATGTGTTGCCCATGAATTTTGTCCCTTCAAATCCTAAACAGGCCCTTGTTGTCACTACCAAGTTTGCTAACACTAGATCCAAAATCTATTACTATAAAACCATTGCAAGTTTACCTAAGGAGAAGCACAACTGCCATTAAACCCATGCATACTCAAAAGTCTAAATCGAGGCCAAGTAATAACTTTATCTCTCCTAGTACTTCAAATGTTGACAATGATCATAATTTCACAATTGTCATTAGGAAAGGTACAAGTCAATACACTCAACATCAATTGTTATTATTTGTGTCATTTGATAACTTCTCCTAATCACACAAAAGTTTTCTTGCTCATTTGACACCATAACCACTCTACAAAACCTTGTTGAGACACTTAACAATGAGAATTAGAGACAAGTCATGAGGGTCGAGATGGAGACATGGGAGCAAAATAGAACATGAGAAATAGTGGAGTTGCCTAAGGGGAAGAAACCGATTGGGTATAAATGGGCATATACGATCAAGTACAAAGTTGATGGATCCCTAGAAAAATATAAGATTAGGTTGGTAACTAAAGACTACACACAAACCTACTGGGTTGTGATGAGGATGAATCTCTAAGATGTACATCAAGAAAGGTATTACTATTAGTTACAATTAAAGTAGGATTATTATTACTTGAAATTAAATTAGAATTAGTATTTGTTGGAGTTAAATTAGGATTAACTAATTAGTTTATAAAACAATTAGAATTAAACACATTACAAATTATTAGAATCCTAGTAAACTTTAGATTTATTAGTGAAGCCTATAAATAAGGTTAATTAATATAAATCAAAGTAATGAATTGATTGATGTAAATTATATTATGTTTTTTTTTAATTGCAAGTGTTGCAATCCTCAATGGTGAAACTCCATTGATTTTCTTCTAGGGGAAACTTTTAGAAGGCTTTAGTGAGACTCTAAAGTTCAATCTCTTCTACTTCATATCTTCTTTCTCTCTATTTTTATTTTATTTTATCTTTTTTTACCATAAACTTTATTCCTTGTTCATTTTCTTATGCCCTTAAAAAATAAAAACCCTAACCCACTTACTTGAGTGTAGGCAATCATCCTAGGGTTGTCCTATATCAGGTTGATTACCAAGAAACATTTACTCTCATAGGTAAGATGAATATTGTGAAGGTATTATTATTTTTGGTGGCTAATTTTGGTTTGAGCTTAGAACAATTTGATAAAAAAAAAAGCATCTTTGCATGAGGCCTTGGAAAAAGAGATCTATGTGGAAATTCCTTTAGGTTTTGACAAAGGCCTTGGTAGAGCCAAGATGTGCAAATTAAAGAAAGTCTTATATGGCTTAAAATAATCTCTAAGAGAATTGGTTTAGGAGATTTTCTTAAGTGATGTTAGCAATGAAATACAAACAAAGTCAAAGTGATCACACTTTGTTTAATAAGCATTTGAATTCATGGGGAGTGTAGCTTTGTTGGTGGATGTGGATGATACCATTGTTATTTGTAATGATTGTAGAGAAAATGAGGCTCTTTGATAGTGTTTAGTAAGAGAATTTGAGATTAAAGAGTTAGGAGATTGAAATATTTCTTAAGAATCAAATTGGCTCATTCCAAGGAAGGTATCTTTGTTTCACAACATAAATATGTGATTCATCTTCTCAAAGAAACTGGGAACCAAATCACAAATTAAGATAAGCCTTAGATAATGGGACAGTAGATTATGGCATGAACCAACAACTAGTGAGTAAACCCATTTACCTAGCACATAATAGATTGGACATTGTATATTTTATGAGTATTGTCAATCAATTTATGCATAATCCCGAAGACTCATCTTCAAGCTATCTATTGGATCATACATTACCTTAAAGCAACTTTCGATAAAGGGTGATTGTTCAAATGAGGTACAAAGTTACGGTTGGAAGCCTACACGAATGCACATGATGGTAGATCAGTTTTAGATAAAAGATAAACCTCACGGTGCCATACTTTTCCTACAGGAAATTTAGTTACTTTACCAAGTCAAAACAACTAGTAGTCACAAAGATCAAGTGACAAGGTAGAGTTCTGAGCAATGACGCATGGAATTTATGAATTGTTATGGCTTAAGATTATTTTAGATGATCTTAAAATCAAGTGGACACGTCTTATGAGACTTTATTATGAAAATAAGTTTTAAACCAACATCATTCCTAATACGGTACAATATGATCGAACAAAGCATGTGAAGGCAGATCAAAATTTTATAAAGATTGATAGTGGTTTTATTTGCACTCCATATATTGGGATAGGTGACTAACTTGAAGATGTTCTAGCTATGGGGTTAGCTAATACCACGTTTTAAGGAATTATAGGTAAGTTATGAATAAAGAATCCCTATTTACCAGCTTAAGGGGCAATGTTGAAAGTTTGAATCCTATAATATAGGATTTTTCTTCTTTTAGGAATCTTCTTGTACAATTGTAAATCGGTTAGGATTTTTTCTCCTTTTAGGATTCTTCTTATACAACTATAATTGTTGTATCTATCAAGAGTTATCATTTCTTAGAGTAGGAGAGGTCGATACACACACACACATATATAGTTTAGTGTATATCTTGATTTTTGGTGAATAAGAATAATTTAGAATTTCAAAAAAAAAAAACTAATATCAAAGATATCAAATCCAAACAAAAGGGTTTAATATGATGAAATAAAACAAAATATTATAATATTAATAAGAGACTAAATATAGACATACATACTAAAATGTGCTCTTACGTAGCCATGTTTATGAGTTATCTTCATTGATAGATTAGGATAACTTGGCACAACTTTGAATTATTTTAGATCACAAATTTTCTTATTCCCTTTCAGAAGTGATATGATTTGTTCCTGAACATTCATAAGTGGAGACCTATGAAGAGACTAAAAGAAATTTGGACTTTCTACAATTTAGATTCTCGTCAACTTTAATAGTTAACCTCAAACAAAGACAATAAAATCTTGCTAGTTTGAGAGGGGGGAATGGAAGAATTGAAGGCTCCATGTAGCAATTTCCAGCTATTTCTTGCTACACTTGAGAGTTTTAACTTGGGCATCATTGTTGTTGATAAAATCAGTACTAGACAATTTACGATAGTTTGAAAACATCAAAGGTTTGCATGGGAAATGTTTGTTATTTAATTAGAAATCTAAAGGTCAGTTTTTGTTATTAAAGGTTACTAATTGTGTCTTGGAAACCTTCATAAAGTAGTTGAGGGTTGTTATTATAAAAGAGAAGAACTTTCTTATTATAAGAACTTTTGATGATTATCCAGAAAAAAAAAAATAGAAGTGATTAACTAGAAGTTCTTGGTTTCAACTTTTACAAAGGGTTTTTCCTAGATTTTTCCTTAAGAAATCTTGGCTCTGATGGTATTTGGAGTCATTTGGTTGTAGTTTATTTGGATAATAGCTCTAATAGCTTTTCAAATTTTCATCAATTGGTATCAAAGCCTTTGCATCACAATCGGTAGGAAGTGAACCAACTAGAAAAAAGTTTGCAAACTTGTAGTAGCACCTTAACCAATTATGTGCTAGAGTGGAGCAAGTTGGTATTTTTGGTGCTCTAAATTCCACCATTTGAGGCCCTCTATGGAGGACTTCCAAGAAATTGTAGGGGGCTTTTCAAATGAAGGAGGTGGAGTTTTACCTTTGGAGAGGCAACCTCATCATAATACAAATCATGATCAAAATTTAAATATTAAGATAGGTATTCCACACTTCACTGGAAATGAGCAACCGGAGGAGGTCTTAGATTGGTTGAATGAAGTTGAAAAGGTTTTTGAGTTTCTAAATCTTCTATAAAATAAAAAAATAAAACTAGAGGCTATAAAATTGAAGGGGTATGCTTCCTCTTGGTGGCAACAAGTACAAATGACAAGAGTCCAATCTGGAAAGGAGAAAACCTATAGCTAGACTAAAATGCAGCAACAAATCCAAAGTCAATTCCTTCCATTAAATTATGAAGGAATTCTTTTTCAGAAATTCCAAGCACTTTAACAAGGTCAACAGTCTGTGCGAGAAGCATAAATCATTGGCAGCAGCCGATGATTTGCAGAATTCTAGATCAAATACTCACAACCAAAGCTAAGGGTATGTAACAATGAGAAATCATGTTCTTAGAAATAGTAGCAACTCATTGTAGCCTGCAAGACGTAGAATAATATGTTATAAATGTGGAAAAGAGGGTCACGAATCTTCTAATTATCGAAAACAAGCCAACAATTTACTAATCAATGAGGTTGAAGGGGAGAATAATGATAATGAGGAGGTGTAGATGGAACCTCAAGGCAATGAAGGGCTGCTGGAATTCACAGAAGATGAAGTCACATATGAAGACCATGATCTTCCAAATTTAATGGTAAGACGTTTCATGTTAACTCCAAAAGCATAAAAAAGTGATTGACAGAGAAACAATATTTTTAAAACTAGATGTTCTTCACATGGGAGGCTTTGCAATGTTATTATTGACAAGGGAAGTTGTGAGACTCTTGTTTCTAAAGAAAATGTGACGAAGCTCAACTTGGAAGTGCTACCACATCCAAGGCCATATCAAATTTCTTGGTTAAAAAATGAGGTGAAATAGAAGTAGTGCAACAGTGTCTTGTTCCCTTCTTAATTGGGAAAAATTATTCATATAAGGTTCTATGTGATGTGGTGGAAATGGAAGCCTGCCATTTTTTACTTGCAAGACCATGAAAATTTGATAATAAAAATATCCACCATGGAGAGAAGAATGTTTATGCTTTCTACAAAAATGGGCTTAAGGTAGTACTTACCACGATGAAAGAAGAAGAGTTTGTCAAGTCGAAGGTCGAACTATAACAATCTTATGTAACTGTTCACTGATTTTTAAATGAGTTTGAAGCTAATGGAGTTATCTTTTTGTTGTTGGAAAAAAAAAGTCTTAGAAGACCAACAAGATGTTTCTAATGAAGTGATTGGAACCAAAATATGTGCTCTAATGACACATATTTGATATGATTTGTGCACCAAAGAACACTCAAATAACCCAAATTGACCTAAATTGATGCTAAATCCCTAGCCATGAGTTGAACTTAAATTTTGGAGATTTATCTCAAGCTCAAGAGAAGAAAATGATGCAAATTGAATCACTTTACATTTTGAAAGATCAAGAAAGGGTTAAATGAATAAATAAGTGAGGCAAGACTCATGGACCATGAGGAAAGGCAAGATGAGGATATCATGAGTTTGGAAGATGAGAAATGGCCATTATGGAGTAAGAAAGAAGGCAAGAAAACATGGGAAATGAGGCATGAAACAAGATTCAGTTGCATGGAAATTTAGAACTCAAAATCTGATGGCAACATATACTCTGAATTTGAGGACAAATTTGGAGTACTTATAGGAGTCCATTTTATACATACTATATATTTCCTCGAAACTTGGGAAGTCAAGAGTCCAACGATTTAAACGGTGTACAAATTGGAGTTGAAAAGAAGAAGTTATGGACATTTGAAGACAATTGCACAAAGTTGAAGGGCCATTTCGAAATGATTTTGAGATTCAACTTATGAATTCGAAATCCAATTCGAAATGACCCCAATTTCAAATTCATCCATTGCCACTTTGATGTTTCGCCTCCTCTACCTCAGGAATTGCATCTAAAGCACTCCATCTGCCCAAAGTGGGCCCCACATGACTAGAAGTCACCATTTTATTATTTTTAAGTAATTATTTTGTAATAAGTGGCCAATGAGAGTGTGCCACATGTTAGTTAATTGATGATATTATATAAACTCTCTTAGTTCTAAGGTTTAGAAATCTTGGATCTTTTTCTAGAGAGTTTGAAATAGAAGGTGGAAGATCACAAGAACTTTGGTCTGTTTTCTTTTTCTTTCTTTATTGAATATATTGTTTTTAGTTTCTTTTGATTCAAATTATGGAGTTTTACCCTATTATGGATAGTGAATGTGACATCACCCCCATGAAAGGCTAAGAAGCCAACTTGGGGCTTGAAAAATGAAAACCTAAGGGCTATGAAACCTATAGGGACAATTGGTAAATTATTATAACAATGAGATTTATTATTAGTTGGGTGACAATTTATCAAATTTTTTTAGCATATCCTTGTGAATTAGTTTAGGGAATGATACAGTAGGTTATTACTTGATACTAGTGATTCTTGAAAATCTTGATCATTAGTTATCCTCGTCTTTCTTATCATTATTTGCCTCAAAACAAAACTATAAGGAGTAGGAAGGGTTAAAAATCCAAATCTTAAATTGGTAATCATTCTCATTCATTTGATGGTTATAAGAATCTGTTTTAAAAAGGAAAAATTAGTTTTCGAATGCAATTTTGAGTTATAGAACTCAAGTTGATCGTGAGCAGCCAAGGATCCCAAAACCCTAAGATCACTTTACTTAAGAAACTCTTGTTATCTCTATTTCTATACCTTAAGTTGGATTATGGAAAACCCCAAACTTGAATCGATTGAATTAAAAATCAATATTCGTTTTGTTATTAATTTAGTTTCATTCACTCAATCTCCTTTCATAAAAGATAATTCAAAAATTATTTTTCTCTTTTAGATTTAAACAAAAGCAATTCATTTATTCTAGTATTGACAATTTCCATAAGCCAGTCCCTGAGGACGATACCCAGAGTACTGCAAAAGCCATAGTGACTCTTTCTCATGTTTTTCTTAACTAGAGTTGCTACATAAAAAGGCTAAGTATTTTGGTACAACAGAGAAGTTCGATCAAGAAATTAGTGCCATTGCTGAGCATTGGCAACCATCATAACTAGGATATGGTGCATTGCTTTGTTTTAGTTCTTTTAATTTTGTTTTTCTTTATATATATTTTTTCTTCTATTTTACACTTGGTTGGGAAAGAGATCTTTTAGGTAGACTTCAAAGAACAACTCAGGAATCTCAACCAAATATGGAGGACACTAAAGAGTCCAACAACAACAACAATAGGCCACGACCACCTATGCAAGACCAAAGAACTATGAGAGAGTTTCTAAATCCTCCCAAGTTGAGCACACCATCGTGTTTTATGCTACCTCCAAATCATGATCATGTTACCATTTAGCCTCAAGTGGTATCTCAACTACCTATTTTTATGGGGACAGAAAATGAAAACCCATACTCTCACATCAAGGAATTTGATGACATCGTTTCAATTTTTTGAGAAGCCAACACTCCTTTGGAGATCTTCCGCATGAAGCTATTCTCCTTGTCATTGAATGATAAAGCTAAGACTTGGTTAAATAATCTTAGACCCTATAGTATCAGAAATTGGGGTGATCTACAATTAATGTTTTTACAAAAATTCTTTCCAACACATAGGACTAGTGCATTGAAAAATGAGATCTCAAATTTCAAGGCTATGGAGGATGGAAAATTTTTTGCATGCTGGGAAAGATTCAGGGAGATGGTCGCAGCATGCCCCCATCATAGATTTGACAATTGGATGTTAGTATCATATTTCTATGAAGGTATGCCACCACCAATGAAACAAATTCTCGAGACTATGTGTGGAGGAGATTTCATGAATAAAAACCCTGATGAAGCATTTCAATTCCTTGATTATGTTGTCGAGGTATCTAGAAGTTGGGAAGAACCAATTGTCAAGGAACCACCTAGAGTTAGAATAGTAAACAGGGCAAGAGCTAGTGGAGTGTTTACCTTACCAGAGGGTTTAGATGTCTAAGCAAAGTTTGCCATAATTATGAGGAGGTTGGATGATTTTGAAGCCAAGGAGTTCAAGAGGTACAAATAGTCAATGAGTGAATAGCTCAACCATGCTTGATATGTAAGTCCACAGAACATGGTGTGCAATCTTGTCCCACTCTACCTGTAGTCTAAGACATGTTTTCGAAGCAAGCCAATGCCTTAGGGACATACAAGCAATATTCTAGCAATTCTCCATATTCCAACACTAATAATCTGGGCTGGAGGAATCATCCAAATCTATCATGGAGGGAAGGTAACAATGGCCAGTTTTAGCAGCAAGGAAACTAATTTAAGGGTAATTAAACTAATAGGTAGCAAAGTTTTCCACCACAAGGTATGTCGTCTCAAAATTTTCAACAGCAACCTCAGACCTCATTGTCTAACTCAAGCCTAGAAGATATGATGAGATGGTTCATATAGAAGTAAGAGAAGCGTTATGAGGATCAAAATAGGATAACTACTCAAATATCTTCAGAACTACTAGATATTCAAACCACTTTGAGCCAACTTGTTGTAGGCTTATCTCAAGAGAAAGGAAAGTTTCCAGCTCAACCGCAGAAAAATCCGAGATGAGTAAATGAAGTTCCTAAAGTGCAAAAGAAAGATTGTAATGCAGTTATCACACTCAGAAATGGGAAAGAATATGAAGGGCCTAAGTTACCAATAAGTGAAGATATTCCTGCTAGAGATGAACCAATTGTGGAGAAAAATGCTAGGAACTAGAAAGAAACTGGAAAATATGAGGAAACCGTAGTGAGCAAAGATAAAGAGAGTGTTTCCAACTATTTGCCTTTCCTTTTAGCTATATAGAGACACAAAGTGAGAGATAAGACTTTGGAAATTTTAGAAGTTTTGAAGTAAGTGAAGATCAACATTCCACTCCTTGATATGATCAAGCAAGTACTCGCTTATGCAAAGTTCCTCAAGGACTTATGCACTATGAAGAGAAGGATTAAATTAAGCAAGAAAGCATTCCTCACCGAGCAAGGCAATGCCATCATTAAGAATAAGGCAATGGTGAAGTATAAGGATCTAGGTTGTCCTACCATCTCAGTCCAGATTGGAGACTCATTTGTGGAAAGGGCTTTGTTAGATTTGGGAACTAGTGTAAATTTGCTTCCATATTCAATCTATAAGCAATTGGGATTTGAAGAGCTTAAGGCTACTACCATTACACTCTCCTTAGTAGATTGTTCGATTAAAGTACCTAAAGGAGTAGTCGAAGATGTCTTGGTGCAAGTTGAAAAGTTCTACTACTTAGTGTACTTTGTGGTGTTATATACAGAACCATTGAAAAATGGTGTGAATTTTGTTCCAATTATTCTTGGGAGACCCTTCCTTGCTACAACCAATGCTCTCATTAACTATTGGAATGGATTGATGCAGTCATCTTTTGGAAAAATGACATTGGAAGTGAATGTCTTCAATTTATGCGAGCAACCGATGGACTATGATGATGTGGAGGATGAGGAAACATGCCTTATAGCAGCCTTGGTGTAAGAACGCATAGAAAAGTTAATGGAGGAAAATATAGATGAATTTTTCTCTATAATCGTTAAGGAAGAACGTGTTGAAGTTGGTACAAAGTGGAAAGAAAAATGTAACATTCAGACTTTGAACGATGTTAAGAATGATGAAAAAAAGGGGATAATGAAGTATGTTTATTTAGAGGAAAATGAAGAAAAACTTATGGCCATTTCTGCTACATTAATTAAAGAGCAAAAGATCAAACTTTTGAAGGTGCTTAAAGATAATAAAAGAGCATTTGGTTGGTACATTTCAAATTTGAAAGGAATAAATCCCTTGATTTGCACGCATCATATTTGTTTGGAAGATAATGCGAAACTAGTAAGGCAACCACAAAGAAAACTAAATCCCCTTATGCAAGATGTAGTTAGAAATGAGGTATTGAAGCTTTTAGATGTAGGTATTATTTATCCTATCTCTGATAGTAGTTGGCTGAGCCCCACTCAAGTAGTACCTAAGAAAAGTGGGATAACTGTGGTGAAGAATGATCAAGGTGAGCTCATTCTTACAAGGTTGACTATAGGTTGGCAAGCATGCATTGATTTTAGGAAGTTGAATGCAGTCACCAAGAAAGATCATTTTCCATTACCTTTCTTAGATTAGGTTTTAGAGAGGGTAGTTGGTCATGACTATTATTACTTCTTGGATGGCTATTCAAGTAACTTTCAAACTGCCATTGCATTGGAGGATTAGGAGAAAACTATATTCACATGCCCATTTGGCACCTATGCTTATAAGCGCATGCCTTTTGGTCTTTGTAATGTGCCCACCACATTTCAAAGGTGTATGCTCAGTATCTTCAGTGACATGGTAGAGAGAATTATGGAGGTTTTCATGGATAATTTGACAGTTTATGGGAAGACCTTTGATGAGTGCCTCCTAAATTTGAAAAAAGTTATGAAAATGTGCATTGAGAAAGACTTGGTTTTAAATTGGGAGAAATGTCACTTGATGGCGACCTTAGGGGTAGTACTTGGTCATATCATTTCTAGAGAGGGAATTCAGATAGATCAAGCAAAGATTATGCTCATCTCAAAGCTACCTTCGCCTACTACTATTAAAGAGGTGAGACAATTTTTGGGGCATGCAAGTTTTTATAGAAGGTTTATACAGGACTTCTCAAAAATCTCTCAACCTCTTTGTGCTTTATTGCTTAAGGATGCAGAATTCATATGGACTAAAGCCTGCCAAGAAGCTTTTGAGATGCTAAAGTCACTCCTCACTACTGCACCAATTGTAAGACCTCCTAAGTGGTCTCTTCCATTTGAGTTGATGTGTGATGCCAGTGATTATGTGATTATGCAGTAGGAGCTTACTGGGTCAAAAGGAGGATGGAAAACCATATGTGGTATATTATGCTAGTAAGACCCTCAATGATGCTCAAATGAACTACACAACCACCGAGAAAGAGTTCCTTGTAATGGTGTTTGCACTTGATAAATTCAGGAACTACCTTTTGGGAACTTCAATAGTAATTTTTACTAATCATTCGACATTGAAATATCTACTCAACAAAAAGGATGCCAAAATAAGACTTATTGGATGGATCCTTCTTTTTCAAGAATTTAACATTCAAATTAAGGATGAGCAAGGGGTAGAGAATGTGGTTGTTGATCATCTTTCTCGAGTTAGAGTAGAGTCGTATTTCGAGGAAGTACAAATTAATGATGAGATTCCTGATGATGAACTTTGTGCAATGGAGAACTTGCCTTGGTTCATAAATATAGTCAACTACTTGGCAACTGGAGAGCTTCCCTTAGAATGAAACATGCAGATGAAGAAGATTTTTTTTCAAGAGCAAAACACTATACTTGGGATGATCAATATTTGTATAAGTTTTGCCCAGAACAAACTATTCAAAGACGTGTTCCAGAGGATGAACAACAAGACATATTGCGAATGTGCCATGAGAGAGCTTGTGGAGGTCATTTTGCTCCAAGAAAGACTTCGAAAAAAATTCTACAAAGTGGATTCTATTGGCCAACTATGATCAAGGATTGTAACACTCATTGCAAAAGTTGTCCACAATGTCAACAACTAGGGAAAATCAACACAAGGTAACAAATGCCACAAAATCATGTTTGTGTTGTTAAGGTCTTTGATTGTTGGGGTGATTACTACTCAAAAAGTGCTATTTGATAGCTTGTAATTAACTCTTTTAAACACTTTTGAGTAGTAGTTATCACCTTTTAACCCAATTAACATATTAAGGACCTTTACAATCATTTCTAATCACTTTGTGTAAGTTTTGGTGTTTTTGTTAGTAATTTGATTACCAAATCAATCCGCGATTGAGGAGAGTTCTTTGGAATCCATGGAAAAGCAATGGAAAGCTCAGAAATATGAAGAACCAAAGCTTTGTAGCTTTAAAGTCCTTTGCCATAAGCAAATTCGGAATGCAAGGAGGGGAAGCAAAGAGAAATCTGACATGAAGCATTCTAGAGAATAGTCATTGTCAGCCACTTTTGGAGCACTTCCTGGAGCTCAATTCATGTATACTATATGTCGTTTCGAAGCTTGGGAAGTTAGCAATCCAATGCTTCAAACGGTGCATGATTCAGAGTTCAAATGAAAGAGTTACAACCATTAGAAGCCGATCACTCAAAGCTGAAGGCCAATTTCGCAGGGCTGCAAAATCAGCCTTTGGCTGCGAAATCACAAGAGGAGGGCTGCGAAATCAGCCTTTGGCTGCGAAATGGTGTCCTTCATGCTGCGAAATTTCACAGCCCTCTTGCGTGACTGCGAAATTTTCCTGAAGCTTCCCGATATTTGCGACCGACATTTTTGAGATATTTTGCTTTAGATATTTGATGTCTAAATCCCCAAACTCTCCTTGTAATCCACCTATCATAAGATTCCTTAGTCTTTAAGCAAGAACAAAGGGTAAATAACCCATTTTATATTGTTTGTAAATTTCCATTAAAAAATGAGGTTGGGAGCTAGTTCTCAGACATCCGTTGTAAAGTTTTGCAAGGAAGTAAAATACAGAGCTTTTGCTCTACTTTACCTACTCAATTTGATTGTATATATTTATTTAATTTTTCTTACTAGCCAAACAAGCTCTGAGGATGTTTCCTCAGAGAATGAGTGGCTAGGCTTTTAGTTCCTTGGAGCTAAGGTTGCCGGAAAAGGTCCCAAATGCAAGAATTGGTAGTTTTGTTGTTTCAGCCATTAATGAAGAGAAAGTGTGACCCATTAATGATTTCTATGTTTTTAGTTAACTTAAAACACCTTCAATTCACCTAAGCCAACGCTTGGTAAGGCAAATGATCTCCGTCCATGGAGATGCACTAGTTTATCTCTTGCGAGCTTTTGGGAGGTGACTTGAAGGTAGGATTTTCTAGAATTGCCAACACTTGGTAAGCTTTTGGACTCTAAGGAGACATCCATTAGTTATCTCTTGCGAGCTTGAGAAGGGAAGTCCAAGGTTAATGATCACCTTGAATGGCAAATGCTAGGTGAGAGGCACGAGTCATTGCAAATTGCATCAATGAGAGGGAATTAGTGCTGAAATCCATTAAAAGGAAGCATCTGTACAACACCGGTTAGAGAATTAACTATATGTTAATTCTCTAATGCGAGGAAAAGAACCAAGTGACCAGAGCTCTGTTTTTGCATGAGGAGCCTCCCCTGTGAACCTAAAACTCCAAGGAATGTTTTTCTTCATAAGTAATTTCCATTACTTTCCTTTTAGTTAGCTTAAAAAAAAACCTTTTTCAACCAAAGTTTATGTTTTCTTCTTAAGCTAACCTTGAAATGAAAAAGCACCAATTTAACTTTGAATTGGTATCAGTTGTAAGTTGAAAACCCTTCCTAGTGAACGATCCTAGAGCCACTATGCTATATTAGCTAAAGCTATCCTAATGCATGGTGATATAGGTTATAAATTTTTTTGATTACTCCCTTCTGAAGACCACAATCAAGGAACACCAGCTGGACATGAATCAGCTGAGACACCAATTGGGAACCACGAATCATGGGCCCTTGACTTTATGGGACCATTCCTTCCTTCTTTTGGTAATCTTTATATTTTGGTGGGAGTGGATTATGTCTCTAAGTGGGTAGAAGCAGTAGCGTGCAAAATCAATGATCACAAAGTGGTGCTCAAATTTTTGAAGGAGAATATTTTCTCTAGGTTTGGCATTCTGAGAGCAATCATTAGTGATAGTGGTTCACACTTTTGTAACAAGCCCTTTTCCACTCTTTTGTCAAAATATAGAGTGAGGCATAAAGTGTCCACCCCATATCACCTTCAAATGAATGGGCAGTTGAGCTAGAAAATTGGGAGATTAAGAGAATCCTCACTAAAGTGGTCAATACTACAAGAAAAGATTGGTCTAGCAAGTTGAGTGATGCACTTTGGGCATATAGGACAACTTATAATATTGTCCTTAGCCTGTCACCGTATCAAACTATTTATGGTAAAACATGTCATTTGTCTGTAGATCTCGAACACTGTGTGTTAGCCCAAGAGTTCTTCTAATCAAGTTTTGATGATAACAAACCATGGTTAAGTTACTAATTGGTTTGAATTATAAAGAATTTCAAGTATTAATTTAAAAATTCATCAAAGAACCTAATGGATGCAAGATTGAGACTTTTGAAAAACCTTTTAATCATAGGAAACATATGTAAGATGAATGCATGGGTGTACTTAAGAATTTCATATCATTTCATGCATCTTTGAAAACTCGGTTTATGCATTAAAGATACATTTCCATCAAAATCTAAGTTCTATCCAATGAACCTTAGGCAAAACATTTCAAAAATGAGATATTATTTTACCTAAAGACCTTGACCAAGTGTTAGAAGCAAAAAGACAAGAAAAATATAGGTTTTTGGGCAAAAAATGGTGAACCGATCAAGGCACTGGCCAACCGGCTCAATCAACTAGGGTACTGGTCGATCAGTTACTCCTTCTTGGTTGAGGTCCGGTCGAGAGATGCAAAAAACCTTATCTCTCTTCCAGTAGCCTTTCTTTCCCAATCGAGGGATTTGCTTTCCCAGTTGAGGTCCGATCGAGGGTAACGATCACCTGCCACACATTTAATGCTCCAACGGCTACTGAACCGATCGACCCCTAACTTGATCGATCGAGGTTGCTTTTTGGTTTTTTTTTGGTTTTTGAGGTTAGAAACCTATAAATTGAGAGCTCCACTTCATTTATGAGCAAGAGAACACCTGCATTTATTTGTTTACCTACTTGTTCTTGCCATAAAAGCTCTCATTCTTTTCTTAGTGCATTAAATCTTCATTTGCATATTCTTTAATGGACCTTTGTGATTCATCCTAGCCTTGAGTTGTATTTGAGTCATTGTTGAGCTAGGTTGAGATATTCAAACTTCTTAATTGAGTGTTAAAACCTTCAAGTGAGTAGAAACTTGAAGAGATTGTGTAAGAGCCCATTGGAGCTAGAATCTAAGTGTAAAAAGTGATTAGAAGCTTGGTTGAAGCTTCAAGTACAAGTGGAACCCTCACTCGGTTTGGATCTTGAGGATAGTGGATGTAGGCAAGGAAGTGTTGAACCACTATAAATCTGAATTTGCTTTCTATAACCTTATTTCTTGATATTGTGCTTCTTGTGCTTAATTTTATTATGTTTAAAAAGATTTTTTTTTTTTTAACTCTAATTCACTCCATCCCCCTTTCTTAGGTGTTTTTATCTATTTAGATTAACCCTTTATTTTCTCACTTGGTATCAGAGTTAGGCCTCTTGTTTAAGACTTAATCATCTAAGAAGAAATGGCTAATCCATCAAGCTCATCTCACATTGAAAGTTTTGCAACCAATAGACCTCCATTTTTTGCGAGAACCGATTGTCCCTATTGGAAAACTAAAATGACTTGGTTTTTATAATCAACCGATTTAGACGTATGGGACGTTATTGAAGATGACCCAACTTTTCTTTCAAAACTAGTTAATAAAGTCATGGTTCCAAAACCCAAGAAAGAATGAGATGACATGATAGAAAAAAATTTCAATTAAATGCTAAGGTCGTTTACACTTTTCAATGCTCTATAGATAGAAATGAATATAATAGAATATGTTAATGCAAATCGGCTAAAGAAATTTGGAGATCACTTGAAATAACTCATGAAGGAACAAATCAAGTTAAAGAGTCAAAAATCAATTTACTTGTTCATAGTTATGGATTGCTTTTTATGAAAGATAATGAAACTATTGTTGAGATGATCACTAGGTTTACCGACATTATCAATGGTCTTGAAGTCTTGGGAAAGACCTACATGGAATCAAAAAAGGTGATGAAGATCTTAAGGTCACTTCCATCAAAGTGGCACATAAAGGTCACCACAATTCAAGAATCCAAATACTTGACCAAGCTAACTTTAGAGGAGCTCATAGGGTCATTAATGACATATGAGATCAATTTGGCAAAGAAACAACAAGAAGGGGAAGACAAAAAGAAGAACAACATAGCTCTCAAAGCTACAACTAAGGAAGAAGAAGAATTTGAAGAAGAAAAATAAAGTGAAGAAGATGAAGACTTAGCCCTCATCACAAGAAAGTTCAACAAATTCTTGAGGGGTGAAAGGTTTAGAGAAAGAATGTTCACTTCTAGAAGAGACTTTTCTAAAAAGGAATCTTTATCTTATGGTGACAAGGAAAGATGAGAAGAGAAAAGGGACTTGGTGTTCTTCAAGTGCAAGAAACCAGGACACATTAAATATGATTGTCCTCTCTACAAAAGTGAAACCAAGAAGAGAAAGAAGAAAGAAATGATGGCCACTTAGATTAAAAGTGAATATGAATCCTCTGAAGAAGAAAAGGAGAAAGAAGTGGCAAACATGTGCTTCATGGCAATAGATGAACTTGATGAGGTAAACTCTTACCTTAGTTATGAAGATATATCACTACTTGCAACTTGTGTGGAAGAGGAGGGCACATTAGTAGTACATGCCTTT
This sequence comes from Vitis vinifera, assembly GCF_030704535.1. NCBI lineage: Eukaryota > Viridiplantae > Streptophyta > Magnoliopsida > Vitales > Vitaceae > Vitis > Vitis vinifera. Next base: position 15,577,223 of record NC_081806.1, read on the forward strand.
TAAGAAATGGTTCTCCAAATAATTCAAATGCAAAAGCTAAAAAGATTTGGATTGAAAAATCCAAGGTCACTAACCCTCAAGGACCCCAAAAGATACGGGTACCTAAATCAACTTAAGTTTTATGTTGTAGGGTTCAAATAAGGATAAGTGATAGTGGATGCTCAAGACACATGACCAAAAATGAATCCAAGTTTGCTTTTCTTACAAAGAAAAATGAAGGATACGTTACATTTGGAGACAATGCAAAATGAAAGATCATTGGTCAAGGCAACATTGGTAATGACACATCCTCTCTCATTGAAAGTGTTCTATTAGTAGATGGTTTAAAATATAACCTTTTAAGCATTAGTCAACTTTGTGACAAAGGTTTTAAAGTGATTTTTGAAGCATCTCATTACATTATCAAGGATATTCAAAATGATAAAACCATCTTCATGGGCCATGGATGTAATAATGTTTACACTATAAGTATCTCAAAATATGATGGCCATGATAGATGTTTTTCAAGCATGCATGATCAAAGTTGGCTGTGGCATAGGAGGTTAGGACATGCTAACATGGACCTCATTTCCCAACTCAACAAAGATGAACTTGTTAGAGGCCTTCCCAAAATAAATTTTCAAAAAAATAAAATTTGTGAAGCTTGTCAAGTGGGAAAGCAAATCAAAAACTCATTTAAAAACAAAAACTTTATTTACACATCTAGGCCACTTGAGTTATTGCATATGGATTTACTTGGTCCTTCTAGAACACCAAGTCTTAGAGGAAAGTCTTATGTGTATGTTATTGTGGATGACTTCTCTAGATACACGTGGGTCTTGTTTTTAAGTCAAAAGAATAAAGCATTTTATGAGTTTTCAAAGTTTTGCAATAAGGTTCAAAATGAAAAAGGTTTTGCAATTACTTGTATAAGAATTGATCATGGGAGAGAATTTGAATATATCGAATTTGAGGATTATTGCAATGAGCATGGAATTGATCACAATTTTTCGGCTCTTATAACTCCTCAACAAAATGGGGTAGTTGAAAGGAAAAATAGAACCCTTCAAGAGATGACAAGAACCATGCTAAATGAAAACAACCTACCAAAATATTTTTGGGCCGAAGCAGTTAACACTTCTTGTTATGTTTTAAATAGAGTTTTATTAAGGCTCATACTTAAGAAAACTCCCTATGAGTTTTGGAAAAACAAGAAACCCAACATTATCTATTTCAAAGTCTTTGGATGCAAATGTTTTACATTAAACACTAAAGACAATTTTAAAAAATTTGATGCAAAATCAAATGTTGGAATTTTTCTTGGTTACTCGTTTTCAAGTAAAGCCTTTAGAGTATTCAACAAAAGAACCATGGTTGTAGAGAGAACCATGGTTGTAGAGGAGTCCATCTATGTTATTTTTTATGAATCTAACAATTCTCTCAAAGAAAAAGAGAGTGTTGATGATGATTTAGGTTTGGAGACCTACATGGGAAGATTGCAAATTGAAGATAGAAGACAATAAGAAGAAAGTGGAGAGGATCCCAAGAAAGAAGGATCACCTTATCACTACCCCCTCCTCAACAAGTGCAAGGTGAATCAAGCTAAGACCTTCATAAAGAATGAAAATTTGTCATCAATCACCCACAAGATCAAATAATAGGTAATCCATCTAGTGGGGTAAGAACCAGATCCTCTCTTAGAAATATTTGCAATAATCTAGCTTTTATATCTTAAATTAAACCTAAAAATATAAATGATGCTATAGATGATGAAAATTGGATGATTGCTATGCAAGAAGAGTTAAATCAATTTGAAAGAAGTGAAGTATGGGAAGTAGTATCAAGACCTTCAAATCAAAGTGTTATTGGAACTAGACGAGTATTTAGAAATAAAATGGATGAAAATGACATAATTGTTAGAAACAAAGCAAGGTTGGTAACCCAAGGTTTTAATTAGGAAGAAGAGATAGATGATGAAGAAACCTTTGCCCTCGTAGCTAGGTTGGAAGCCATTAGGATGCTACTTGCCCTTTCATGTTTTAAAGACTTTGTTTTATATCAAATGGACATGAAAAGTGCTTTTTTAAATGGTTTCATAAATGAAGAAGTGTATGTTGAACAACCACCCGGATTTCAAAGTTTCAACTTTCCTAACCATGTTTTTAAACTTAAAAAGACACTTTATGGTTTGAAACAAACACCTAGAGCATGATATGAAAGATTGAGCAAATTTCTTTTGGAAAATGGTTTTAAAATGGGAAAAATTGACACAACTTTTTTCATAAAAATCAAATAAAAGGATATGCTCTTAGTTCAAATGTATGTTGATGATATCATTTTTTGTGCTACTAATGTCTCTCTTTGTAAAGAATTTGCTAAGTGCATGCATAGTGAGTTTGAAATGAGCATGATGGGAGAACTCAACTTCTTTCTTGGACTTCAAATCAAGTAACTAAAGGAAGGAACCTTCATCAATCAAGCAAAGTATATAAGAGATCTTTTCAAAAGGTTCAACATGGAGGAAGCCAAAACAATGAAGACTCCAATGAGCTCATCTATCAAGCTTGATAAGAATGAGAAAGGTAAATCCATTGACTCTACTATGTATAAAGGCATGATACATAGTAGTCACTTGTTTCTTAGGACACTCACTTGTTTCATGGCATAGTTGTGGACCCCATATTTTTAGCTCGATGCATTCCTACTCGATGGCGCAACTCGCTTTTCATTTATGTAGTAAAAAAATGATTTTTAGAAAAGACTTGGAGTCGCCACTTATTTTTGTTTTATTTTTAAGGGAAAACAAAATAAGAAAGAAAACCCTAAGTGTAACTCTTTATTTGGAAAAGACAATATGTGGAAAACCAAAGTCGGGTCCAGGGGTTAGGTTACTTATTGGGAAGGTATGGTAAAGACCATAACACCCCTCTAAGCCCTTAAAAATAAGTCTCTACTAAATAAAGTAAAACAAGTGTGGCAATTGATAAAGAAATTAATGGATACTAAAATGATCACATATCAAAAGCAACTCATGATAACGAATAAATAAACAAAGTGAGAGTGAGAGCGTACCTTGGTAGCAAATAATAAAGCGTTATCATGAAACAAAGTTAGTGTACAATGATAACTATAAAATATCTCACACAAAAAGAATCAAAATCAAACAATCTCAATCATGCAATTCACTTGAATTATTATGAAAGAAATATTATGAATGTTGGGCATCCACCAAAGCCCAATTTATTTTGCATGAATTAATCCCACAAATTCTATTATTTTGGAATTATGAAGACAACCTTTATGTTTATTAAAAATGGGATTTTTAGTGACTTATAACATTAATGAAGGATGAAAAGTGATAGAATTAAAAACTGGAGAGGAATGAATTTTTTTTTTTAAATTAGAATTTCGAAAAATTATTCGAAAATTGGAATTTTGGAAAATTATTTTGAGAATAGAAAATTAATTTTTTTTAAATGGAATTTTGGAAAATCATTTTAAGAATGAAACTTTGGAAAATTATATTTAAAAATTTGGAATTTTGGAAAATTATTTCGAGAATGAAATTTTGGAAAATTTAAAAATTGGAGTTTTGGAAAATTATTTTGAGAATGAAATTTTGGAAAATTAAAAAAATTGGAGTTTTGAAAAATTATTTGAAAATTGAAATGAAAATAAGATTATTTGAAAGAGAATGTGTGAAAATCATATTTTTATGTGTGAGCATAAAGAATAATAATAAAAAAAGAATATGGGCATGCATACTCCAGAGATGGCCCACCAAATGTTAATTATGCATGCAGAAGCTTCAGATATTTTATAACACGTTATGTATAATCAAAATGCACTTTGTTAAATTCTTTTTGCTTGTTTCAGCCCTTGGTTTGTGGTCCTCAAACAAAAGCTAATGTCCAAGATTGTCAAAATCACCAGCGACTTTGCATGCTTCCCTACCATTTTGTACAAGACCTCACTTATCGGAATCTACAACACCTTAAGGCATCTCACCCAGTTTGCAGCAAAAGCAAAGTCGCGATCACCGAGTCTGTAAGTAGAGAGCCACCTGCACGTTCCACGGCTGCGATGCACGAGTTTACAGACTAACGAGTCCACTCGGTCCAAGCGATTCCAATGGTGGCATCAATCCTCGACGTTGATATTCGACAAGCAGTAGGGTCCGGTGGCGGCGGACCACCAAGATTTGCAGATCAGAGGAATGGTCTGTAGCAGCTCCTCCACGAGGATTCGAACTAGAATCAAAGCCCAGCATCTCTGGGTTCAACCCCTCCTACATCGGCCTCGAAGGATGTCCTTTTTGCAGCCGTTGGAAATGGCCATTTTCTTCTTCTCTGCTTTATTGTTCCTTTGAAAAAATTTTATTTTTCTTTTTGCCAAATTTGGAAATGGGAAAAGAGAAGGTAAGGAAAATGGCCCAAAAAGGTTTTCAATTTCCTTTAATTGCATTCCATCTTCCTCACGAAGCATTTTTTTCCTCACTTTCAAACTGTAACTTAACTTCAAAAGAACCCATAAATTCTTCACAACTACACAAGAACAACCGATCACCTTCCTTGCTTTCCCTTCAGAATAAGTTTCTTTGCACAGACCAACCAACTCACCAAGAGTTTTAGCACTAAGCATCGATTTAAGGCTGATATTATGGTTAGCACAAACAAATTTAATACAGTCCGGCTGATTGCAAACGTCTGCTAATACACACAGTTGGGCAGCAAGTTTCAATCACCTTAGCACCTTCGTGGAAGCCTCGCACAAGTCCAACACGAGCCAATGATTTCCTTAGGACAAGCAATAGGGTTGTCTTAAGGTCTATGGTCTCAACTAGGAGGGGCACTAGCAGCCTTAACCATAACAACTTCATCTCCAGACATTTTTCTCAATCGTCCTCCCTAGATGATCCTGGTTGCAAGCTTACCCATATGATTCTAGCCAAGAATGAGAAATCGACATACATGGCGTACAGAACCAAAAACACAGGACATAGGGAAGACCATACAAAAAGTTGAAACAAAAATAGAGTAAATGAAAACAGGAAGAAAACAAAGGAAATGCAGAGTAATCACCAAGCCATGTTCCATAAATAGAGAGACAATAGATTTGTATTAAGGATGGATGAGAAGAATTTCCAAAAATTATCAAGAGGCTTAAAACATAGTTCAAACCAATCTCAATAAAACCCAATGAAAATGAAACATGAAAACATTATAACTCAACCCAAACAATCCAAAGATCAACAAATATACAGCCTGATGCCTATACCCAAAATTAATGACGAGCATATAGGCCTTTATCCACCAAAGGATCTAACAAATGAAAAATCTAGAAAAGAGTAGATGTTTTAGTGTAAAGAACTTACCTCCCAGAATATGTGGGCTGTCTTGAATCCCTCATTCTTTACTCTCTGTTCTGACTTCTTCTTCTCCTCTCCCTTCAGAATTCGTTTTTCTTTCTTTCTTTCTCCATCTTCTAAAAACCTCCCCTGTTCCTATCTGATTACTTTCTTACTTCTAAAAATCACCCATCTCCCTTTTTCTTTTCTGAAAATCCTTTTTTCCCGATGCACCTAACCCTTGGAAATTTGGTCTTCTCTCTTTCTTCCAACTATCGATTTTTTTTTTTCCGTTTTTCAAAAAATTAGCCTCTTTTCCATGTAGTACCGGTTCCCATGTAACCTTTCATTTCTTTCTCCTTCCCAATCCTCTCTCTTTTTCGTGCCTCTCCATTCCATTTTTTTTTTTAAAAAAAAAGTAAATAAAAAAAAAACATAGAGTAAATAATAATAATAATAATAATAATAATAATAATAATAATAATAATAATAATAATGATGATGATGATGATGATGATAAAATAATAAAATATAATGGTAAGAATAATAATGATAATAATAAAAAGAATTATAACAAAAATATACAATGGCCATATAAATATATAAAAATAAATAAATAAGAAATGAAACCATAAATAAACAAATAAATAAAAAGATAAATAAATATAAGTACGTGACACATATTCATGCAAGCTACGTAAACCATGTAAGCCATGCAAGTGACTTAAAGTTGCTGGAGTAAGCCCTAAAAAGACTAGGTGTACCTAAATGGGCCAGGTGTGCCTAATGGGTCAGGTGTGTCTAATGGGCCTAAAAATGTCTAAACAAATTGTCATAAATGTGTATCTAGTATCCAAAATGACTTAAAGAGGTAAGATGTGTGAGTAATAATTTACCTCCAAAAACTGCTATAAAGTATCAAAAGAGTACTTAATCAAGATATGCACTAGGGGACAAAATGGAGGGTCTACAATAGTAAGAAGAAAAATGTGGTAGCTTTGTCAATGATGGAAGTCGAATACATAGCAGTCGATTTATGTTGTGCACAAATCCTTTGGATGAAACAAACACTTAGTGATTTTGATTTATCTTTTGAGCATGTTCCCATTAAATGCAATAATACTAGTGCCATAAGTATATCAAAAATCTCATGCAACACTCTAGGACTAAACATATAGAGATTAGACATTACTTTCTTATAGATCATGCACAAAAGGGTGACATAATACTTGAATTTGTAAACACTAAAGATCAACTTGCCGATATCTTTAGAAAACCTCTAAGTGAAAAACAATTTGTTGATATTAGAAGACAACTAGGGGTGATTTCATTATGATTTAATGTTATGCTTCATGAATTCTTGATGAATATACTTTCTGATTGCGTTTATTTCATGTCATATGCATCATATAGACATATACTTAGATAATGTTCAATTTTTGACCAAAAATCAAAATTTCCTTGGCATTGGGCATAAAAAATTAGGGATTTCAATTGAAAATGGCATGAGGATGATCACAAAATGAATATGTGCGCCAAAATTGGAAAGTCAAAATCATTGACTGCATTGACCAGGCGGTCGACCAGTTGCGGACCGGTCAATCGGCTGTGGACTGGTTGACCGGTTCGTCGGGGTTGGGATTTTTAAGAGGTTCCCGTGCCCATTTTTCTGCATCGTTCTCCTCCGTTCTTTAAGGTTTTTCACTAGTTTTGGCTTCTGGAGACTGATTTTAATGCATTTTGGACCGATTGACCTATTTTTGGGAGAGTTTTGAAGACTTTGAAGGCTAGGGTTTCCGGTTTGGGTCGTCTTCTCTTCCTTAGGTGTGTCACAGTCAGCTCCAGCATCGATCACTCTCTATATTTGTTCGCATGGGTTTCGGGTGTGAGCCTCTACCATTTCTTTCTCTTCATCTTGCTTTTGCTCTGTCTCCGTCTTCTATGGCCCCCAGGCAAGAGCCCGTAGCCTCTAAGGCACAAGACAAGTGCCCATCTGAGCCGTCTTAGCCAGAGGCACACCGAAAGGCACGGTTTGACACTGCCTTGATCAATAACATGGAGGACTACCAGCAGTACAAGCAGCATTTTGCTTAGAGAAGAGTAGTTCCTAGGAGAAACATCAATTTTCCCCAACTTCAGTACTTTAGATTTGAAGGATTATTCACAATGATGGGTTGGTTGTTTGCGCTTACTATTTCTGAGTCGGTTTTTCCAACATTGGTGTGAGCATTCTACTCGAGGGCGACTTACGACATAGGTGGCCCAGTCACATCTACTGTTAGAGGAGTTGAGATTCGTCTTCACCTAAAGAGCATCTGTCATAACTTTGATATTGCTCCGGTTGAACTCAGAGTATACGAGTTTAAGATATGGTCCACTATGCTAAGATTTGAGCCTAGAGAGGCTATTCAGAGGACTTGAGGACTTCCAGACGCCCACAGGATGGGCAAACCCTCAGCACACAACTTGACGGTCATCAATAGCGTACTACACCATATGCTTTGTTCTATTTTTTTACCATGGGGTGGACACCAAGATGAGGTCTCTTATTATGAGGAATTCCTTATAGATTCCATTCTAATTGGGAGGTTGATCCATTTGGGATATTTGATGATGATGCATATGATTGCATGTTGCGAGAGCACGACTAGTGTACTCCTCTATGGTCGCTTCCTTACCAGAGTATTCAAGGATGTCCATGTTGACTCGAGTAAAGAGACGGATTTTAAAGTCCCCAGTACATATGATACATGTAATGATCAGTCCATGGGGATGATGAAATTTGAGAAGGCCCCAAATGGTTTTTTGGTTAGAAAAGCATAGAGAGTACCAACACAGGCTTGAGGACAAGGACAGGCACATCTTGGAGTTAAGGAAAAGGCAAAAATTCGAGAGATGGAGGGTGGAGTAGACCCTCAGAGTGGCTATCAACAAAGAGGACCCAAGCTTGACATTTCCCTCACTCCAGACAAAATATGTTCAATTTGAGACTACCTTCTCTAAGCCAATGATGATTGAGTCGACTTTTACAGATGGTTCATCTACTCAACCGTCATACACCGAGTCTTCTTGTTTTGGACCTGCATTCACCAAGCCTACACATATTGAGATACCACCTCCTCAAGCACCTCTCGCTCTTGACCATGCTCCATGGATGGATTTATTTGCTCAAATCAACTCTCTTGGCACTCGCATAGAGGAGCTTATTGTGGTTAGTGATACACGTTTATACTCTATGGAAGATCATATGGATCAGTATCAGGCTAGCTTCACTTCACAGTTTGAGTATCTCCAATAGAGGATTGAGTGTATTGAGGATCGCTGAGAGCGTCAGCATGAGGAAATGCTGGCCTATCTACGTTTTGTGTTTCCACCTCCACCTTCCCAACCTTGATTCATTGGAGACCCCATTTCTTCCTTTTTGATGTTGCCAAAAGGGGGAGATATTTTAGGATTTAAGAGGCTAGATATAGGAGACTTTTTTTTTTGGATTGTACATATTAGACATTGATACATTTAACTTATGATATATGATATGCCTATATATTTGATGACTTACATTGTTTCTTGTTGCAATTTCTCTCTAATATGTCTTGATCATCTTGGCTTTAAGTCCTTAAATTTTGATTGTTGATCTATGATTAGTTTGAGAGGGAGATTCTTCTTCTCCTAGATAACCAAGGTTTTTCATCATAAAAAATGGGGAGATTGTTAGCCCAAGGGTTCTCCTAATCATGTTTTGATGATAACAAACCATAGTTAAGTTGCTAATTGGTTTGAATTATAAAGAATTTCAAGTATTAATTTGGAAATTCATCAAAGGACCTAATGAATGCAAGATCAAGACTTTTCAAAGACCTTTTAATCATAAGAAACATATGTAAGATGAATGCATGGGTGTACTTAGGATTTTCATATCATTTTATGCATCTTTGAAAACTCGGTTTATGCATTAAAGATACATTTCCATCAAAATCGTAGTTCTATCAAATGAACCTTAGGCAAAACGTTTCAAAATTAAGATATTATTCTAACTAAAGATCTTTCCTAAGTGTTAGAAGCAAAAAAACCCAGAAAAAGATAGGTTTTTGGGCCAAAAATGTGAACCGGTCGAGGCATTAGCCAACCGGCTCAATTGGCTAAGGTATCAGTCGATCAATTACTCCTTCCTAGTCAAGGTCTAGTCAAGAGATGCAAAAAATCTTATCTCTCTTCCAGTAGTCTTTCTTTCCCGGTCGATGGATTTGCCTTCCCAATCGAGGTCCGGTCGAGGGTAACGGTCACCTGCCATGCATTTAATACTCCAACGGCTAGTGAATCAATCGACCCCCAGCTCGATTGGTCAAAGCTGTGTTTTGATTTTTTGGCTCCCCATGTTAGAAACCTATAAATGGAGAGCTCCATTTCAGTTATGAGCAAGAGAACACTTGCATTTATTTGTTTACCTACTTGTTCTTGCCATAAAAGCTCTCATTCTTTTCTTGGTGCATTAAATCTTCATTTGCATATTCTTTAGTGCACCTTTGTGATTATCCTAGCCTTGAGTTGTATTTGAGCCATTGTTGAGCTAGGTTGAGAGATTCAAACTTGTTAATTGAGTGTTAAAACCTTCAAGTGAGTAGAGACTTGAAGAGATTATGTAAGAGCCCATTGGAGCAGGAATCCAAGTGTAAAAAGTGATTAGAAGCTTGGTAGAAGCTTCAAGTATAAGTGGAACCCTCACTCGATTAAGAGCTTGAGGAGAGTGGATGTAGGCAAGGAAGTGTTGAACCACTATAAATCTGAGTTTACTTTCTATAACCTTATTTCTTTATATTTGTGATTCCTGTGCTTGATTTTATTGTGTTTAAAAAGAATTTTTTTTTTTAACTCCAATTCACCCTCCCCCCGCCCGCCACCCCCCCACCCCCTTTTCTTAGGTGTTTTTATCTATTTAGATTAGCCCTTTATTTTCTTACCGTGCATATTGGGCTATAAAGAATATGAACTTTGATTTGAATCAAGTTGGAGCTAAAAGGAAATATGATCTGAATGAACTTAAGGCATATCGCAATAAGAGTTATGAATGTTTACGTAATGCAAGGTAAAAACATAAATTCTACCATGACAAGCTTATTTTACGAAGGGAGTTCAAGCAAGGTGAAAATGTGTTGTTGTATGACTCCAAGCTTCACATTTTTCCAAGAAAACTTAGGTCAAGGTAGAATGGCCCTTATGTGGTCAAAGAAGTCTTCCCTTATGGCATAGTGACCATTAAAAATCCAAAGACTAGTAGTGAATTTAAATTCAATGGTTAATGTTTAAAGCATTTCATCGAAAGATTTGAGACACAAGAGGAGAATTTCCATTTTCTTGTTGGGGATGTTCAAAAGTGAAGTATTTTCCTAAAATCCAATAGGTAAAATTAGATTTAGGTAACTATTTTTATTTATTTATTTTTCTTCTTTTATTTTTAAAATTTTTTTTTTTTTACTTTTCTTTGTTTAGTTTTGCATTATTGATTAGTCATTGGCAATATGGTTAGCATTTTTTTAGTTGTTTTTAACTTACTAATGAGTTTATGAGTTGTAGCAACTTAGCTTGCAAACATTCGAGTGATATAAGTAAATGAGAACTTCAAGGGAGTGAAAAGGTAAGCATCACATGTGTTCAAGGTGACAAAGCTCCTACAGGTACGTTGATCCATATTTAAGACTGTAGGCCCCCACTAAAATTTACTCGTGAGGATTATTAGTGAACTTTGAATACAAAGAATGAAATACAAAACTGAGTAGCCCTTGGGATAGAAATCCTAAATTTTTACGATGAAGGGTTAAAGGTATAGTGGATAAATTAAAATTTCATTTCTTTTTTAATTTGAAATCTCAAATGGAGATGACACTTTTGGAGACCATTAATGGGTGATTTCGATATTATGATTATTTCGAATTCAAATTTTTTTGTCTTGGAATTGCAATTTAAAACCCACAAAGATTAAATTCAAATTGAGATTGATTTTGAAATCACTAGTAAATTTCGAAATGGGTAGTTTGAACTCACAGACAATGAGTTTGAAATACAAGGAATTTTGAGATGGATTTTGAATTTTGTAATGAGCAATTTTGATGTTTTAAAATGGACTTCACACACTCAAGTGGGTTATTTTGAAATGAAGACAAATTCGAAATCAAAAATTGCAAATTTGAAATGGAAGTTGGAATCAACAATGAGTCATTTTGAAATGGGGCTCATTCGAAATGAGTAGACTGCATTAAGGCTATAGTTAGCAAATTCGAAATGGTGAATTTTTCAATTTCAAAAATTTTTTGCTTTAGAAATGAGATTTTTGAACTTCAGAAAGTGACTTCTAAATTTTCTCTATTTAGAACTGATTTCTTTTTCATTTCGAAATGAGATGTCTAAAATTATTTGTTTTATAGTCTACCATTTAAGAATAAGGTAGCTTTCAAAGTCAATGATTACATTTCAAAAAGGGCATTTTTAACCATCAGTTAACTAATTTGAAATAAGGTTACTTTCGAATTTAGTAGTTAAATTTCAAAATGACTCTTTTGGTTTATAAACTATCATTTCCACTTCCAGACCACTTCATCTTCTCTCCCATTTTTCTTCCCCTTCCCTTGTTCATATTCTTAGCTTCTATTGAAGGCGATTTTTAAGATTTCATTGTGGGTTTGTCTCATTCCAGGTACGCACTACACTTATACTTATTTCCTATTTATTTTTCATAGATTTTTCTTGATCTTCATGGTTTCATTATGCGGTGTTACTCCATATAAAATGTTGTGTTACCCAACTCTCATCAACATTGTTTAGGGTGTCTATATTTCCAGTTGGATAGATAAATCAAAAACAATAAATACAATGAAAATAATAATTCCCAAGGGGCGTTGCCCCTCTCCCCCCCACGAGTTGACCGGGTAGCTCAATCCCCACAAGTTCAATGGGGAGCTTGACCCCCGAAACCCTAAGCGTAGCACAACAAGATTGATTTTGGTTTCACACAGTTAATTTGTTTTGCTTGGAAATTTTAGGTTTCCTTGAAAATTCACGGTGTTAGAATTTTTGGCTTATACTTGGAGAAAATTCTTGGAATTTTTTCTACATGATTCCTTAGGGCTTCTTGAACATCTTAGAATACTTTGAGAGCAAAGTTCTTATTTTTCCATGAGTTTTGCATAATTGTTGCCTAATATATGTTTTATAAGCTCTAGAACATTTTAAACTCTCTAGTAGATTTTTCTATTTGTTCTACACATTCTCTTAAGCTAACCAGTCACTTTTATTTCCTTGTCACATGATATTTGAACTTAGGTATTGTTTAGATTATTTCCAAGGCTTTAAAGACTCATGTTTTCATCATTGTTAGACACCTTGAATGTTTTCCCGCATTTTAGGAATGGTCTACCACCATTTCACATGAATTCATAAATTTCATGAGCATCCAATTTTTCTCCACATAGGATTTCTTTGTTTTATTTTATTTTTTTTCTTACTTTTATTTTAGATTGTTTTCTTAACCCTTAAGAATTTTTATTTTTATTTTTATTTTTATTTATTTATTATCCTTCTTTAAGTTTAGTTTGTTTTTCAACATTTATTTCAAATGGCTTGAGATAAAAGGAAATATGTTGTTCAAAGTGATAATGAGACTAGGCATTCCCCGAGGCAAAAGCGTGCCCGACCTCCTGTCAGTGATGATGCAACTAAGTTTTTTACCTCGATTATTGATATTCCTGATTTTGTAGGACAAGTTGATGGTGAGATCTTCATTTGTGCTACTGACACTGGTATGGACATCATCATCAAGGATGACCCCCCTATGGTGCAAGATGCTGGCGAGGCTATTACACCTATCGTGGAAATCATTGACTAGGCTTCTATACCTATGTTGGAGGACATTGACCAAGTAGCCATCTCTATGTTAAAGGAGATAGATGAAGTTGTCGATCCAATCATTGGCACTTGATTTTCATTTCTATATATTCCTCATTCGATATGGTTGTATACATTATGCTATTTTTGAAGCATACTGATACTCTTATACTCTCTTTTAGATTCTCACCATTTATATTTTTCTCTATGCATACTTTTGCTACTAATCTTATTGCTTTTGTGCAAGACTAGTTTATATGAAGTCCTCATAAAAAACTTATCACTCAATGATCTTGAGGCAACATTTTCCTTTTTCCTTCATTTTGACCCATTATCCTACTCATTGGGGACAATGTGTAATTTAGGTTGAGGAGAGAAGGTATATTAGCCCTATTTTTTTTTTCAATAGTTTGCATGCTATCTTTGGTTAGTTAATGTGATTCTTGAATTTTCTCAGTAACTCATGGTTTATTTTGCATGAGAATGATTTAAGTAGTATTATTTCTTTAGAATTTAAGAAAAGATACAGTTAGAGCAAGAGTATTAGTTCACTTACCTTATCTTTCTATACCTTTAAGAGCAAAAATAGTTAGGTTGAATCCTTGGAATACCTTCAATTTTTCTTTAATGGTTATTTTTTGTTTAAGACTCAAGGCACACACAAAGCACATGTACCCTTATGGTATCTTGATTAAGTCAATTTCTTTAGCTTGAAAAGAGTTGTTCTTAAGCAGCAAGAGGAGGAAATGAAAAAAAAATTGAAAATGACTAATTTAAGCTTGAGCAATTATCCAAGGGGGTAATGACCTTGTGTCTTCAAGCCCTGGTGCCCAAAACCAACTGGTTAGGAGTCATCGATATCTTGCTCATTACACAAGCTAAACTCGATTTTGAAAAAATAAAAAAAATTAAAAGAAATAAATATTGCTTGGGAAATTCGACCTTGTTCTACCTTGAGTTAGGGTGATACCTAAGGGGTAAGTGGCTTATAAAGGTCCTCAATACCTAGTACCTTGAGTGAAAACTCAAGAGTTGTCTGTGGATCCCTATTGAGCCATATATAAGGAGATTTCCTAACTAAGAAAGAAAAATCAAAATAAATTTTCTTCCATATTTAACTTAAAGAATGATGAAATTTGCGATTAAGAAAAAAATCTTAAGAAGAATACTATAAGAGGACACAAAAATTAAGCACATGAGGTTTGGGTGGAAAGAACCAATCAAAGGAAAATCAAGAGACACTAAGGGAAATGCTAAACATGGATGCACATTTATGTATATGAAGATAAGGTGAGAAAACTAAGAATTGCTTATCTTGTGTCACCTTGCTCAATTCTAGGAAATTTGACTACTTAGGTATCTTGTGTGTGAAACAAGTTATGTTCAGTCACTATGGTTTCATGAATCTCATTACATATTTTTCATTCTTTTTTTTTTTTTTTTTACACTCTTCATTTGCTAGGGACTAGCAAAGTTTAGGTTGAGGGGGTGATTGGAGCAAAAATATGTGCTCTAATGACACATATTCGATATGATTTGAGCACCAAAAGACACTCAAATCACCCAACTTGACCTAAATTGATGCTAAGGCCCTAGCCATGAGTTTAACTTGTATTTTGGAGATTTATCTCAATCTCAAGAAAAGAAAATGATGCAAATTGAATCACTTTAGATTTTGAAAATTCAAGAAAGGGTTAAATGAAGAAATAAGTGAGTCAAGACTCATAGACCATGAGGAAAGGCAAGATGAGGATATCATAAGTTTGGAAAATGAGAAATGACCATTATAGAGTAAGAAATAAGGCAAGAAAACATGGGAAATAAGGCATGAAGCAAGATTCAGTTGCATGGAAATTTAGAACTCAAAATCTGATGGCAACATATACTCTAAATTTGAGGACAAATTTAGAGTATTTTTAGGAGTCCATTTTATGCATACTATATTTTTTTTTCGAAGCTTGGGAATTCAGGAGTCTAATGCTTTAAACGATGTGCAAATTAGAGTTGAAAAGAAGAAGTTATGGCCATTTGAAGACAACTGCACAAAGCTGAAGGGTCATTTCAAAATGATTTCGAAATTCAACTTATGAATTCAAAATGACCCCAATTTCGAATTCACCCTCTGCTACTTTGATGTTTTGCCTCCTCTACCTTGGGAATTGCATCTAGAGCACTCCATCCACCCTAAATGGGCCTCACATGACTAGAAATCACCATTTTATTATTATTATTTTTAGTCATTTTAGATAATTATTTTGTAATAAGTGGCCAATGAGAGTGTGCCACATGTTAGGTAATTGATGATATTATATAAACTCTCTTAGTTCTAGGGTTTAGAAATCTTGGATCTTTTTCCGGAGAGTTTGGCATTGAAAGTGGAAGAAGACGAGAACTTTGGTTTGTTTTTTTTATTTTATTTTATTGAATATATTGTTTTTAGTTTCTTTTTATTCAAATTATGGAGTTTTACCCTATTATGGATTCTGAATGTGACATCACCCCCATGAGAGGCTAAGAAGCCAACTTGGAGCTTGAAGAATGAAAACCTAAGGGCTAGGAAACCTATAAGGACAATGGGTAAATTATTATAACAATGAGATTTATTATTGGTTGGGTGACAATTTATCAAATTTTGTTATCATATCTATATGAGTTAGTTTAGGGAATGATACAGTAGGTTATTACCCGATACTAGTGATTTTTGAAAATTCTAAATCATTAGTTATTCTAGTCTTCCCTATCGTTATTTGCCCCAAAACAAAGCTATAAGGAGTAGGAATGGTTAAAAAGTCAAATCTTAAACTGGTAATCAATCTCATTCATTTGATGGTTTTAGGAATCTATTTTAAAAAGGAAAAATTAGGTTTCAGATGCAATTTTGAGTTATAGAACTCCAGTTGATCATGAGCAGCCAAGAATCCCTAAATCCTAAGATCACTTTACTTAATAAACCCTTTTTTTCTCTTTTTCTATACCTTAAGTTGGATTATGGAAAGCCCCAAACTTGAATCAATTGAATTAAAAATCAATATTCATTTTTTTTATTAATTTAGTTTCATTCACTCAATCTCATTTCATAAAAGATAATTCACAAATTGTTTTTCACTTTAGGATTTTAAAAAAAAAAAAACAATTCATTTATTCTAGTATTGACAATTTTCATATGCCAGTCTCAAAGTAATACAAAATTTGTAGTGACTTTTTCTCTAGTTTTTCTTAACCAGAGTTGCTACGTAAAAAGGCTAAGTATTTTGGTACAATAGAAAAGTTTGATCATGAAGTAAAGACATTGATGGAAAAATTTTCAAAGGTATTTCCTATAGAGCTGTCAATTGGATTGCCTCCAAAAAGAACCATCCAACACCATATTGATCTAGTACTAAGGGCCAACCTACCAAACCTGCCACATTACAGAATGCCTCTAAAAGAACATGAAGAACTTCAAAGACAAGTGGAAGAGTTGCTTGCAGAAAGGATTCATAAGGGAATCAATGAATTCATTTGTAGTTCCAACACTATTAGCTCCAAATAAATATGGTGCTTGGAGAATGTGCATCAATAGTCAAGTAGTAAATCATATAACAATAAAGTATCGATACCCGATCCTAAGACTAGATGGTAATGCTGGATATGTTGCATAGAGCAAAAGTAGTTTTTAAAATTGATCTTAAAAGTGGCTATCACCAAATTAGGATTCGGGAAGGTGATGAGTGGAAAATGATTCGTTCCCATTGCAATTATTCCATTTGATTCTGGCCCAGATGGGTGTTATCAACAAAATTTATAAAACCTAACTCACCTTACACTAAGGTAGCATAGCTAACATAGTATAGTGGCTCTAGGATCATCCACAGGGATGGGTTTTCATCGTACAATTGACTTTAGTGAAGGAAATAAAATGGTGTTTTTCCTTTTGAAAATTAGCTTTTAAAGAAAATGGAATTGTGGTTGCAAAAATTGATTTTAAGTTAAGTAAAACTAATAAGTGAAGTTAACTACTAAGTGAAGTTAACTACAAAGAAAAGGTCTCTTAGAGCTTTAGGTCACTAGGATTGGGTTCCTTAGGCAAAGGGGAAGACTCCAGATCTTCTCCTCACGTTGGGGACAATAACATAAAGGATGGTTATCTCTCGAACCAGTTTTGTATTTATCAATTAAGATTAGATCCAAAGGGTTCATGAAAAATGGTAATTGCTTCCCATTAATGGCTTCAAACACTCTCGTAAATGATAACTAATAGACATCCATGGATCTAGCAATAAGCATCCATAGAATCTGAAAAGCTTACCAAGTATTGGCCATTCAAGGTGATTCTCACCTTGAACCACCTTCCAATGACTCGTAAATGATAACTAATGGACATCCATGGATCTAGCAATAAGCATCCATAGAATCTGAAAAGCTTACCAAGTATTGGCCATTCAAGGTGATTTTAAGGGATTTAAAGCTAAACCTTGAAATAAAAACCATTAATGGTTAACAACTACTTTCATTTAAAGCAAGGACAACTCCCACCTTTGCATTCGGGTCCTTCACCTAGCTTCCATCACTCCAAGAAACGTAAAACCTAGCCACTCATCCCTTGAGAAACCATCCTTAGAGGTTGTTTGGCTAGAAAGAAAAGTGGAAACAAAATGAGAAGGAAAGGCATAGCAAAAGCTCTGTATATTTCTTACTACGGGGTATTTACAAGTGTTCAATGAATTCCATCCATCTGTGTGTCTCCCTCCGTCTACCAAAGATGTTACCAAAAAATATAAAAAGATATAAAAGAAAATATCTAGGTTGATTACAAGGAGAAAATAGGAAATTACATAAAATATCTGGAGATAAAAAAACTAACAGAGTCGATGCACAGGAAGATTTCGCATACCATGCGAAATTTCACATGGTGTGCGAAATTGTCTTTCCCTTAGTCCTGCTCCTCCTCCTCCTCTTGATTTCGCATGCTATGCGTAATTTTCACATAGCCATGCGAAAATGCTGGTTGTTGGATTTCTTCATCTGGTTTTCTTCCTTGCATTTCTAATTGGCTTAGCAACCTATTGCCAAGCTTGACAAAAGGCTATGAAGTGCTCCAAAGCTTGGATTCTTCATGTATTTGAGCTTCAACTTGCATTGCCATGGATTTCAAAAAATTCTCCCTCATTCTTGGCTTGTTTCAATTATCAAATAGCTACCAAAAATACCAAAACTTGCCAAAAATTGATTAGTAACCCTTGTTAGGTTCCTTAATGTGCCAATTGAGTTAAAAGGTATTAACTACTACTCAAAAGTGTTTAAACAGTTAGTTTCAAGCTATAAAATAGTATTTTTTTTTAGTAGTAATCACTCCCCCCAACCGACATATTGCTAGTCCCTTAGCAATGAAAGAAAGATAAAGAAGAATAGACAATAAAATAATTTACAAAATCATGCTAATCACTCCAAAAAAAATTTCAAGTGGCATGATGCGGATTATACTCTCTCGTGGAACATCAAAGAGGCAAAACTCAACCTTCAACAAAAGTCATCAAATCTCTTGTCTAATCACAATTTATAAAGAGTAGGCATTATGCAAATTTAAGCATCAAAAGAATTTCTACTCCCAAAAGTCCAATCTTTATTTTTCCACAAAAATCTAAGTGTTAAGCTTATTAGTTTTCGATTATAGTATGTCGAACTATTCTCTGCCCCCAACCTAGTTCTTTCTCAAACCTTAGCAAACTGACTAACCTTCAATAGGCTAAGAATGCATCTCTTTTATTTCACAATTTTTTTTCATTGTAGGAGTGCAATGCTAAAGGTATTGTTTTCTAAAGTGTCCATGTAACGGGGATCCATCGATGACTCCCAACCAATCAAGGTTTAGGGCATCAAGTTGTAAAGATCTTTCGACCACTAACTCCTCAGATTTTCCTCGGACTTTTGAGATTGAAATTCAATATCCAAGCACCTACAATATGTTAAACTCCACTTATTCACCCTTGTAACGAGTATTGAGGCCGGTGACGCCCAACTAATAAAGGCTTAAGGCATCGGGTTTTAAAGATTTTCGCCATATACCCCTCGGACCTTGCTCGGGTTTCAAGGCAAGTGTAACACTTTGTTCTTTCTTTGTTTTTTTTGTTTTTTTTTTAAGGCTCATTAGCCTTTTATATGGTGTCCCAACACTATTAAAATGAGGTCAAAGGTACCAAGTCGAAATTTTCCTAAGTTCAGGGGGTGAGATAATTTTTCATCTTATAATCAGAACCTAATGTGCACAGAGTGTGGTAAGATTAAAGTGGAAGAAATAAGGTTGAATTTAATAGGAGTTTCAATAATTCATCAACCTCAATAAGCATAATACAAACTTTAAGATTCAAGTAGAAATGTAAGAACTCAATTTCTCTCATTTCATTTTGAGAATTTTTCCTTAATAACCATTGAGAGTAGGGTAAAAAAATTTTAAAATTAAGCAAAAAGTAACTAAATTAACAAATTAACCTAGCATTATTAACAAAACTTCCTTCCTCAACTCTCCCCCCAACCAAGATCAACATTGCCCTCAATGTGTTAAGAGCAATTGAAAATAAAGGGAGGAAGTGGTACCTCCTGAGTGAAATGGAGTCTGAGTCGTATAGAAGAAGCCACATGACTCAAAAAAACAAGAAAGTAATGTGTAGAGAAAATAGAAAAATGCTAAGTATAATAAAAAAAATGATGTCTATATATTAATCTGAGAAAGTACAATATGAGATATGATCAGGTAATACATCAAATCCCAGAATATAAAGCATCAAAACAAAGACAAATCTCCACTAATATAATATGTAAATACAATAAGATAAAGAAATGTCTTATGATCAAGTAGTGGCAGCCTCAACCTCAAGTGTAGCTGTGACTGTGTCAACTGTCTGAGGCTCATCCTGAGGATCATCTGAAGTAATGGCATAATCACAAGGCACCTGAGCAAAGGAGGCTCTCTACCTCGGAGTGCGACTCAGATAAGGGCCAGAAAGGGCTCCTCAAGTCTGCACCATGTCGGAAATGGAAGGTAGGCCTCAGGTCCGTGCTCGAAGAGGGCTCAGAGTGCGACTCTTTGAAGTGAGATGCACAGGACAGGGTATCGAATGGAGAGGGACGAGGTGACACTATGAAGAGATGAGGTCGCAAAGTGGCAGAGGAAAATGAGGGATTCGCAATAATAGGGGTGCTTGCGAAATGGGGAAATTAGGGCTCGGGGGTTTAAAAAGATATGGTAGAGTGTCTTTTGGTTTTCGCACAACGTTTTTTTTTTATTTTCGCACAGCTTGCAAAATGGCGTTAGGGGTGTGAAATGGGTTCGCAGACCCCTTAGGTTTTTGTACAGTGTTTCGCACAGTGTTGGGTGTGTGAAATTTTTGCATGCTCTGCAAAAATTTCGCATAGTGTGCGAAATGAGTTCGTAGGGTTAATTTATTTTCGCACAGTGTGTGAAATTGGTTCGTAGGGTGTGCGAAATGAGCCATGAATTTTGCATGCCTTACAAAATTTTCGCAGGGTGTGCGAATTGTCTTGATTTTTTCTCTGCCAAGAATCTTTAAGGAAACACCCAACTGCTTTGAAGTCCCCCCTGCAATTGATAATAAAAAACCTAAGTTAAATCAAACCAAAATAAAATTAAAACAAGAAATCAAAATCAAAACAAGTAATAATACAGGAAAACTCTCAAATAAAAAATAAAACAAAAAGATATGAACTCGATAGTCTTTAGAAAGACTAAGTCCATAAAAAGAAATGGTCTTGTCAAGCTTGATGTGGATCAAGAAGGATGAATTTCTCCTTGTCATAGGAAAAAGTCTCCACAAAGGCTTGAGACGGTGGCCATTCACTTTGAAGCTCCCAGTGCTATTAGAGTTGAGTAGTTCCACTACTCCATTTGAATGCACTTGGTGAATGGTAAAATGACCTATCCACCTTGATTTTAGCTTGCTCGGAAAAATGTGGAGCTTAGAGTCATAGAGAAAGACTCTTTGTCCCTTTTGAAAATCCTTGCGGGAAATCAACTGATCATGCCACCTCTTCAATTTCTCTTTTACAATTTTTGAATTGATGTAGGCATCATTTCTCAATTCCTCCAACTCATTGAGGTCTAAGAACCTCTTCAACCCAACTCTGCTCAAATCCATGTTGAGCTTCTTGATTGCCTACCAAGCCTTGTATTCCAATTCCACAGGGAGATGACATGTTTTGCCATAGACTAGGCGATAAGGAGACACCCTAAGAATGGTCTTGTAAGTTGTTCTATATGCCCATAGTGAATCAAGGAGCTTGACTGACCAATCTTTTCTATTTGTGTTCAACACCTTCATCAATATGTTTTTAATCTCCCGGTTTGCTAACTCAACTTGCTCACTAGTTTGAGGGTGGTAAGGTGTAGCTACCTTATGCTTCACCCCATACTTGGCTAGGTTTCAAAAGGCTTGTTACAAAAATGAGTACCCCTATCACTAATTATGGCTTTGGGCACCCCAAATCTTGAGAAGATGTTCTCTTTAAGAAACTTGAGAACCACTCTATGGTCATTGTGCTTGCATGGGACTGCCTCAACCCATTTAGAAACATAATCTACTCCCACCAAGATGTAAGAGTAGCCAAAAGACATAGGGAAAGCTCTCATGAATTCAATGGCCCCAAACATAAAAAATATCAACTATCAAAATGGGGTTCAAAGGCATCAAGTTCCTACATGTCAACTTCCCAAGCCTCTGGCATTGATTACAACTCTTGCACATGGTGTGGGCATCTTTGAAAAGTGATGGCCAATAGAAACCCAATTGTAACACCCTCATGGCTGTTTTCTGAGAAGAAAAGTGGCCTCCACATGCATTTTCATGGCAATGAGTGAGGATCCCCTTTTTCTCTTCTTCAGGAACGTACTTCCTTATTATCTGATCCTCACAATACTTGAATAGAAATGGATCATCCCAATAATTGGCATGAATTTTTGCAAAGAAGTGCTTCTTATCTTGTGCTTTCCACTCACTTGGAACTTCTCTTGTGGCTAGGTAGTTCGCAATGTGAGCATACCAAGGAGCAACTTCCACCAACATGAGAGACTCCTCTGGAAAATCATCATTAATGGGCAAACCATGGGAATTATGTGCGATAGCTAGCCTTGAAAGTTGGTCTGCAACCACATTCTCCACTCTTTTCTTGTCTTTGATCTAGAGATTGAACTCTTGAAGCAAGATGATCCATCTAATCATCCTTGCTTTAGCATCTTGCTTAGTCAACAGATACTTCAAAGCAGAGTGATCAGTGAAAACCACAATGAAGGACCCCACCAAGTAAGCACGAAACTTATCCAAGGCAAAAACTACAGCTAACAATTCTTTCTCGGTGGTTGTGTAGTTTCTTTGCACCTCATTCAATGTCTTGCTCACTTAGTATATCAGATAGGGTTTTCAATCTTTTCTTTGCCTAAGAACAACTCTTATAGCAAAGTCACTGGCATCACACATTACCTCAAAGGGCAGTTGCCTTTTGGGAGCCCTCACTATTGGTGCAGTTATCAGAAACAACTTCAATTCTTCAAAACTCCTTTGGAATTTATCATCCCATATGACTTTAGCATCCTTCACCAATAGTTCACAAAGAGGCCTTGCAAGCTTAGAGAAATCCTTGATAAACCTCCTATAGAACCCGACATGGCCAAGGAATTGCCTTACTCCTTTGACATTTGTTGGGGATGGTAACTTAACAATGAGTTCAACCTTTGCTTTGTCAACTTCAATGTCTTTCTTGGAGATGATGTGCCCAAGGATAATCCCTTGGTGTACCATGAAATGGCACTTCTCCCAGTTAAGCACTAAGTCTTTCTCAATGCATCGGTTCATAACAACTTCTAAGTTGACCAAGCATTCATCAAATGCACTTCCATATATGGTGATATCATCCATAAAGACTTCCATAATCTACTCCACCATATCACTGAAAATGCTTAACATGCATCTTTGGAAAGTTGCGGGTGCATTGCATAAGCCAAAAGGCATTTTCCTGTATGCATAGGTTCCAAATGGGCACATGAAAGTGGTCTTCTCCTGGTCTTCAACATCAATTTCTATCTGAAAGTACCCGAAGTAGCCATCCAAGAAACAATAAAAATGATGCCCAGAGACCCTCTCAAGCACCTGATCAATAAAGGGCAATGGGAAATGGTCCTTCCTTGTCACCGCATTCAACCTCCTATAATCAATACACACCCTCCAACCTGTAGTGAGGCGTGTAAAGACCTCTCCTCCCTTATCATTTTGCACCACCGTGATCCCCGACTTCTTTGGCACAACTTGAGTAGGACTCACCCATGGGCTATCTAATATGGGGTAAATAATACCGGCCTGAAGTAGCTTAAGAACTTCAGCTCACACCACCTCTTGCATGTGAGGGTTCAACCTTCTCTGAGGTTGACGAACTGGCTTAGCTTCATCCTCCATGTAAATATGATGGTTGCAGACTAAAGGGTTGATCCCTTTCAAATCAGCAATTTGCCACCCTATTTCCTTCTTACATCTTCTAAGGACTTCAAGTAGACAATCCTCCTGATGAATGGTAAGAGCTGAAGATATAATAACAGGGCAGTTCTTGTCTTCTTCCAAGTATGCATACTTCAACTCTGTGGGTAGTGGCTTAAGAATAAGCTTTTGGGGCTCCTCCTTAGCAGCTTTTTGTGTCTCCTCCTCATTGAATAAGGGAATAATTTCTTCTCTCCTCCTCCAAGGGGGCAGGATAGCAAGCAAATCTGAGGGTTCAGGTAACCCTTCATCAAGATCCCCAAAACTCTCAATCAAATCCTCCTGCTTTATCTGATCACAATGCTCCTCCACTAAAGTGTCAATCATGCACACTTCCTCTAGACCTTCTTCTTCTTCCGAATGGATATGCTTCTTGCACAAATGGAAGATGTTAAGCTCTAATGTCATGTTGCCAAACATGAGTTGCATGACTTCATTCCTACAATTGATGATTGCATTTGATGTAGCTAGGAATGGTCTTCCAAGTATGATAGGAACATAACTAGTTCATTTGACAAACGGATTAGTATCAAGAACAAAAAAATCCATTGGATAGTAGAATTTGTCAACTTGAACCAAGACATCTTCGATCATCCCTCTTGGAATCTTCACTGATCTATCTGCCAGAGAAAGAGTGATGGATGTTGGCTTCGACTCTCCAAGTCCCAACTACTTGTAGAGTAGGGTAGCAAATTCACACTTGCTCCCAAGTCCAACAAAGCTTTCTCCACACAAGTCCCTCCAATACTCACTAAGATGGTAGGGCAGCCCGGATCTTTGTACTTCACTGGAGACTTGCACTGTATGATGGCACTCACTTGCTCAATTAAGAAGGCTTGTTTGTTCACATTCAACCCTCTCTTTACAGAGCATAAGTCCTTCAAGAATTTTGCATATGTCGGCACTTGTTTGATCATGTCTAGCAAAGGGATATTGACCTTCACTTACCTCAACACTTCAAAAATTTCTGATGCATTATTGGTTCCCTTTTGCCATGCAAAGCTTAGGAGAAAGGTGGAGGCATCTGTTTCTTCATTATATCTTCCTTGATGACTATCCTCTCGGGTTCTTCATCCACACTAGAATCATGGTCATCTTTCTTTGTACTTTTCCCTTTTCTCTTTCCTTTAATTTCCTCACTCTTTTCTTTTTCTGCTACACTCTCTTCATCATGCTTTGGCTTGGATGTGGGCTGATCAACCTCTTTACCACTCCTCAAGTTGATAACTGCTTTGACTTCCCTCACCTTTAAAGATTCTCCCTCTTGAGCCTCCACTTCATGGATACCCTTGGGATTTTGATGAGGTTAAGAAGGAAACTTTCCTTTCTCTTGCACTATGTTGAGGTTGGTAAGCCTTGAGATTGCGTATTGGACATTGTCTATCTTCTGAGATAGATCATTTTGCATCTCATCCATCCTTTTGTTCAATGTACTTTCCACACTGTCAATTATCTGATTCAGTTGAGCATTGATGGACTTCTGATCTCCCATAAAGTCTCCCACAACCTTGTTAAGGTTCACAATAGCTTGTTCAAGATTCGAGGCTTGCTGAGGTGCTTGAGCAGGTTGTGTGTACTAAGGTGGCTTTGGTTTCCAAGAGAAATTTGGATGGTTCCTCCAATTTGAATTGTAGGTGTTGCCATATGAAGCATTGTTATTGGGCTTGAATTGACCAATAACATTTTCTTGATCACCAAACATCTCTCTCACTACTGGAATTATAGGACACTCCTCCACCTTGCGCTCATTAGATTGAAAAATGGAATAAGGCATAGCATGCACTGGTGTCTCAAAAATGGCTTGTACTTCTTGTACCTTCTTCATTTCTAGCTCTTCCAATCTCCTTACCATAGCTGCAACCTTTGCCTTCATGTCAATGTCTTCATTCAAAACATACATCCCACCCTTAGCATTAGGTTGAGACTTCATTCTTCCCACCTCTCTAGCATTTAGTTCATCCCATCCTCTTAAAACTTCAGCCACATAACTCAAAAAGTCCATGGCTTCCTCCGGATTTGATTCGTGCCCAGCTAGTGTATGCCTTGTTGATTGGTGTTCAATCAACTGGTGTGCTTTGATTTCAGTCCTCAGACGGGAGTAATCAACAAAATTTATAAACCTATTTCACCATATACTAGGGTAGCATTAGCTAGCATAGCATAGTGGCTCTAGGATCATCCATAGGAATGGGTTTTCAAATTACAACTGATATTAGTTCAAAAACTGAATTGGTGTTTTTTCTTTTCAAGGTTAGCTTTAAAAGAAAACATAAGTATGTGTGAAAAGGTTGGTTTGAAGTGAAACAAAAAATAAAGTAACTAAAATTACTTACAAAGAAAAGCGCTTCTTGGAGTTTTAGATCACTAGGATCAGGTTCTTATACAAAAAGGGAGATTCCGGTCACTTGGATCTTTTCCTCGCATTGGGGATTTAACATATAGTTATTTCCTGAACCGGTGTGGTACAGATGCTTCCCCTTAATGGGTTCAAACACTAAATCTCTATCACTGAATCATCTTGCAATGGTTCATACCTCTCACCTAGTATTGGCCATTCAAGGTGATCCTTAACCTTGGATTACCCGTTAAAAGTTCGCAAGAGATAACTAATGGATGTCTCCTAGGAGTCTAAAAGCTTACCAAGTGTTGGCTATTCTAGATAATCCTGCCTTTAAACCACCTCCCAAAGCCTCACAAGAGATAAACTAGTGGATCTCAATGGACGGAGTCCACTTGCCTTACCAGGTTATTTTAAGGGATTTTAAGTTAACTAAAAAGATAAAAACCATTAACGGGTCACACTTTCTCTTCATTAAAAACTGAAACAACGAAACTTTCACTTTTGTATCCGGAACCTTACCTAGCTTCCTTCACTCCAAGAAACAAAAAGCCTAGCCACTCATCCTCTGGGAAAACATCCTCAGAGTTTGATTTGCTAGAAATAAAAATAAAAGAGAAAACAAAATGAGAAGGTAAGGCAGAGCAAAGCTCTATGTATTACTTTCTGAAAAACTATACAAAGTTCGTCTCTGAGAAAAAACTCTCTCAAGATCTTTTTTAAAAGAAAATTACAATAGATATTATATAGAGAGGCTATTCACCCCTCCTGCTAACTTCCCAACCAAGAAAATTTGTCATTAGTGGGTTACAAGGAGAAAGTAGGGATTTACACAAAATATCTGAAGATAAACATCAAATGGAGTCGGTGCGCAAATATCTCAGATTACAGGTGGATTTCGCAAGTTCAAATGCAACTTGTGAAAATTTTGCAAGTTGAAATTGTGGTTTTGCAAGTTGCAAAATTGTCCTGCAACTAATCAGCTCTCTGTCCTACAGCGATTCATTTCCTCTTCCTATTTTGCAAGTTGCGAAAATTTCGCAAGTTGGATTCCACAACTTGCAAAATTGCTGGATGGTTGATTTCTTCTATGATTTTCTTCCTTGCATCCTCGTTTGGCTTTGGCAAAGGGTTATGAAGCTCCAAATCTTAGTTTCTTCATGAATTTGAGCTTCAACTTGCTTTGCCATGAACTATACAAAGATCTCCGTCATTCTTGGATTGCTTTGGTGATCAAAAAGCTATGAAAAACACCAAAACTTAACACAATTTGATTAGAAACGATTGCAAGGGTCCTTAACATGCCAATTGAGTTAAAAGGTAATAACTACTACTCAAAAGTGTTTAAAAGAGTTAATTACAAGCTATAAAATAACACTTTTTGAGTAGTAATCAGGATTCTTACTCATGAAGTCTCCTCCACACATAGTTTCTAGGAGTTGCTTCATTGAAGAAGATATACCATCGTAAAAATAGCTCACTAAGAGACATGTGTCAAAGCCATGGTAAGGACAATCATTAATAGCTTCCATGTACCTCTCCCAACACTCGTAGAATTTCTCATTCTCCTTAGCTGAGAAGTTCGAAATTTGTCTTTTCAAACCATTGGTCTTATGAGTAGGGAAGAACTTCTTAAGAAACTCGGCTTGCAAATCAATCCAAGTTCGGATACTCCTTGGCCTTAGAGAACTAAGCCAAATCTTGGCCTTATCCTTCAAGGTGAAAGGAAATAGCTTGAGTGTCATCATGTCAATTGAAGCTCCTCCTTCTTGGAATGTATTACAAAACTTCCTTGAATTCCTTAATATGCGAGTAGGGATTCTCACTTTCCATCCCATGGAAAGTAGGTAGGAGTGGCACAATGTGAGGTCGGGTTACTAGCTGCTCAGTGGGAGGCACTATGCATGACGGTGCACTCATACGAGGTGGATGCATGCGGTCCCTCATGGATCGGTATGGATTGACATTATCCTCTTGACCATGTTGGCTATTCTAGTCTTCAGGTGGAACATCCATGATGTTCAAGCACACTTCCAACTCAGTTTCTTGAGGAGTTTCAATCTTCACAAGTATCCCCTCACTATCTCGTATCCAATAGGGCATGCACAACTAGATATCACTAAAACAAAAACAAAGAAAACAGAAGAAATACAATTCTAGGAAAAAGTTAAGGTTAGCTAAAAACTAAATAAAAGATAAGCTAAAATAGAGACAAAGAAAAAGAATTAGTAAAAGAAAAATCACCAAACTTGTGATAAAGATCACAAGTGTTCACCAAAGGTCATGTCAATTTACTATGGCACCATCCCCGGCAACGGCGCCATTTGATTTCATTCCCATTGCAGTCGTTCCATTTAATTCTGGCCCAGACGGGTATTATAAATAAAATTTATAAAACCTAAATCACCTTACACTAGGGTAGCATAGCTAACATAGTATAGTGGCTCTAGGATCGTCCACAGGGATGGGTTTTCATCGTACAGTTGACTTTAGTGAAGGAAATAAAATGGTGTTTTTCCTTTTGAAAATTAGCTTTTAAAGAAAATGGAATTGTGGTTGCAAAGATTGATTTTAAGTTAAGCAAAAATAATAATTGAAGTTAACTACAAAGAAAATATCTCTTGGAGCTTTAGGTCACTAGGATCAGGTTCCTTAAGCAAAGGGGGAGATTCTGAATCTTCTCCTCGCGTTGGGGATAATAACATAAAGGATGAGTATCTCCCAAACCGGTTTTGTATTTAGCAATTAAGATTAGATCCAAAGGGTTCATGAAAAATGGTAATTGCTTCCCATTAATGGCTTCAAACACTAAAGACCCTCACCTTGAACCACTTTCCAATGGCTCGTAAATGATAACTAATAGACATCCATGGATCTAGCAATAAGCATCCATAGGATCTGAAAAACTTACCAAGTATTGGCCATTCAAGGTGATTCTCACCTTGAACCACCTTCCAATGGCTCGTAAATGATAACTAATGGACATCCATGGATCTAGCAATAAGCATCCATAGAATCCGAAAAACTTACCAAGTATTGGCCATTCAAGGTGATTTTAAGGGATTTAAAGCTAAACCTTGAAATAAAAACCATTAATGGTTAACAACTACTTTCATTTAAAGCAAGGACAATTCTCATCTTTGCATTTGGGTCCTTCACCTAGCTTCCATCACTCCAAGAAACGTAAAACCTAGCCACTCATCCCCTAAGAAATCATCCTCAGAGGTTGTTTGGCTAGAAAGAAAAGTGAAAACAAAATGAGAAGGAAAGGTAGAGCAAAAGCTCTGTATATTTCTTACTACAGGAATTTACAAGTGTTCAATGAATTCCATCCATCTGTGTGTCTCCCTCCGTCTACCAAAGATGTTACCAAAAAATATAAAAAGATATAAAAGAAAATGATTACAAGGAGAAAATAGGAAATTACACAAAATATCTGGAGATAAAAATCTAACGGAGTCGGTGCACAGGAAGATTTCGCATACCATGCGAAATTTTGCATGGTGTGCGAAATTCTTTGGCTGCCTCTTGTGGTTTCGCATGGTGTGCGAAATTGTCTTTCCCTCAGTCCTGCTACTCCTCCTCCTCTTGATTTCGCATGCTATGCGAAATTTTCACATAGCCATGCGAAAATGCTGGTTGTTGGATTTCTTCCTCTAGTTTTCTTCCTTGCATCTCTGATTGGCTTGGCAACCTATTTCCAAGCTTAGCAAAAGGCTATAAAGTGCTCCAAAGCTCGGATTCTTCATGTATTTGAGTTTGAACTTGCATTGCCATGGATTTCACAAAATTCTCCCTCATTCTTGGCTTGTTTCACTGATCAAATAGCTACCCAAAACACTAAAACTTGCCAAAAACTTATTAGTAACCCTTGCTAGGTTCCTTAATGTGCCAATTGAGTGAAAAGGTATTAACTACTACTTAAAAGTGTTTAAAACAGTTAGTTTCAAGCTATAAAAGAGTACTTTTTGAGTAGTAATCAAAAAACAACCTTCAAAACTAAACATGGTTTTTATAAATGGATTGTGATGCCTTTTGGTTTGTAAAATGCACCTAACACATTTATGCATTTAATGAATCAAATTTTGAATCCATTCATTGGAAAGTTTGTGGTGGTGCATTTTGATGATATACTTATTCATAGCCCATCCAAGGAGTTTCATTTGCAACACCTGAAAGGAGTATTGGAAGTTTGCAAAAGAGAAAAGCTTTATGCCAATATGAAGAAGTGAAAACTTTTCACTAATTATTTGTTGTTTCTAGGATATATGGTTAGTGTTGAAAGGATAAAAGTTGATGATAGTAAGGTTGAAGCAATTAGAAATTGACCAATGCCGAAAACAGTGAAGAAATACGCAGTTTTCATGATCTAACCTTATTTTATAGATGCTTCATCAATAATTTCAACACTGTGATTGCTCCTATAACTTATTGCATGAAGAAATGGAGGTTTCAATAGTCAAAATAAGCTAAGGAAAGTTTTCAAAAGATTAAAGAGATGCTTAGCTTAGGCGCAGTACTAGTGCTGCCAAACTTTTAAAGGGTCTTTGAAATAAAGTGTGATTCTTTTGAAATTGGGATTGAAGTTGTTTAGAGTCAAGAAAGCAGACTTGTGTCATTTTACAACAAAAAATTGAATGACACAAAAAAAGAGATACAACACTTAAGATATAGAATTTATGTCATCATTCAGGCTCTTAAGCATTGGGAGCATGACTTGATACATTAAGAATTTATTTTGCATATAGATCATGAAGCTTTAAAGCATCTAAATGGACAACAAAAGTTATGCAAGAGGCATGCCCATTAGGTTTCTTACTTGCAACGATTCACATTTGTGATAAAGCACAAGTTCGGAATAAGTAACAAAGTGGCAGATGTACTTAGTTGAAGAAGTTTATTGTTGACTAGTATGACTATTACTATTAAGGCTTTCAATTCTTGTAAGGATCTTTATCTTGGTGACCCTTTTTTTGGTTCAATTTAGAAGGATTGTACTAAAAGGCAACCGGGAAAGTATTTGTTGCATGATGGCTTACTATTAAAAGGGAATAAACTTTGTATTCTAGATTTCTCTTTGAGGGAAAAGAACATTCAAGACATGCATGGTGGAGGCTTAGGAGGACATTTTAGGCAAGATAAAATACATTCTATGATTGAATAGAAGTTCTTTTGGTCAAAAATGAGGAAGGATGTTTACAATTTTGTTAACTGGTTTCAAGCATGCTAGGAATCAAAAGGAAAAGTTCAAAATACAGATTTGTACACTCCGCTGCCAATTCCTACAACTCCTTGGGAAGATGTAAGTATGGACTGTGTGGTGGGATTACCTAGAAGTCAACAGGGAATGGATTCCATCTTTGGTGGTTGATAGATTTTTAAAAATGACTCATTTTCATTTGTTGCAAAAAGATTATGGATGCATCAAATATAGAAAAATCTCTACTTTAGAGAGGTTGTGTGATTGCATGGAGTTCCAAAATCAATCTCCTTAAATTGAGACTCCAAATTTTTCTCTCATTTTTGGAGAACTTTATGGAAGAAGTTTGGGACCAGGCTACAGTATAGTACTTCTTATCATCCTCAAACGGATGGACAAA
Source organism: Vitis vinifera (assembly GCF_030704535.1). NCBI lineage: Eukaryota > Viridiplantae > Streptophyta > Magnoliopsida > Vitales > Vitaceae > Vitis > Vitis vinifera. Next base: position 15,608,879 of record NC_081806.1, read on the forward strand.
CTTTGGTTGTCGATAAAAGTTTGGGTGATTTATTGATGTGTCTGGTTGGAGAAAATCCTAAGCAGTGGGAAGTTATGGTTGCACAAGTATAATTTGCCTATAACTATTCCAAGAATCAAACTACAGGCAAAAGTCTTTTAGAGTTGTTTATGGGAAGCAACCAATGCATCCTTATGATTTAGCTCTTTTACCATAAATGGGAAGAAATAGTTTAAAGGGTGAAAACATGGTTGACTTAATGAAAAACTTACATGTAGAAATCATATTAAAGATTGAGGAGTCGAATGCAAAATATAAGAAATATGTAGATAAGAATAGGCACAACCAAAGATTTCAAGAAGGCAACATGGTAATGGTATACCTACGTAAGGAAAGATTTCCAACTGGCTCTTATTCCAAGCTAAGTAAAAGAAAGATAGGACCCTGCAGAATCATCAAGAAGATTAGGGAGAATGCTTACGTGGTAGATTTTCTGAAACATATGGGAATAGATTCAACATTCAACATTTCATATTTATATTTTTACACCGGTGAAAACATAAAAGATATTTCTAGCAGCACCAAACTCAAGGACAAGCTTCTTCTAAGGAAGGGAGAATGATGCAATCAATACTAGACAATTTATGGCAATTTGAAAACAAAAAAGGTTTGCATGGGAAAGGTAGTTATTAAATAAGAAGTCCAAAAGTAAGTTTTTTTTATTAATGGCTACTAATTGTAAGACCTTTTGATGATTATCCATATATATATATATATATATATATATATATATATATATATATATATATATATATATATATATATATATATATATATATATGTATATATATTATATAAGAAGTCATTAACCAAGTGGCTTGAGAGTCTGTGACAAACTGATTAATAGGTGGACCACTATAGAGTGCTATGAGCCGTTAAGTAAAAGGGGGGTCCTACACTAGTACTACCTGAAAATGCAAGGTGAAGGAGACCAAATATGATGAATAATATGTGTTAAATGTCACGGACTTAGTCTTTTCCTAAGCTTGTGCAGCACTTAGACAAGTCAAGACACTTGATCTTGCTAAGTAAGCCTTACTCCCAATGCTTAGCTTGCTAGGCTAAGATGCTCATGACTTGGAAGCTTTAGAAGGCGTAGTAGGCAATTCTTAAAGAATGGAAGCTTTTATTACTGAAAGAAAGCTTTACAAGTGCTTTGGGAACTCACTTACTTGGTGCCTTGGCCAAATGAGGCTCTCACCTATTTATAGGCACCAATGGAACCCTTTGTAACTGATTACTACCCAAAAAGTGCTATTTTACACCTTTAATGCATTATGTTTTAAGCACTTTTGTGTAGTAGTTCTCCATCTTTAGTCCAATTGGCATGTTAAGGACCTAGCAATGTCTTCTAATCATATTTGTGGCTAGTTTTAATGTTTTGACAGCTTTTTGAATCATTAAGACAAGTCAAGCAAAGGAGAGAAGCAAAGAGAAGCAAAGTGAAAAAATCAGAGGACAGCAGCTGCAGTCTTCTTTCATACTTTTGGAGCACTTCCCGAAGTCCATTTTTTACATAATATATACCATTTCAAAGCTCTGGAAGTCAAAAATCCAACGCTTCAAACCGTGCACGATTTGGAGCTGAAATGAGGAAGATATGGCCTTCGGAAGCTAACTGCTCCAGGTTATGCGAAAATTTCGCATTCCACAAGGTGTTATGCGAAATTCGCATAACACCTTCAAAATTCGCATAACCCATGCGTGTTGCGAATTTTCCTCTGCCTTTGCCGACTCCACTTTAGATATTTTCCTTTGTATTTTGTGATGTAATTTCCTTTCTTATCCTTGTAACTAACCAATCACAAGCTTTTGCTTTTGTAAAGACTTTATAAGGGGTGGAAATCACCTCTTGGAATATATAGAATACGTATTACGTTTGACACTGAGAATTTTTACAGAGCTCTCTCGTTTCTCTTTTCTCTTTATTATTTTCTTTTTCTTGGAAGCCAAACAACCTCTGAGGATGTTTGCCCGGAGGATGAGAGGCTAAACTTTCGGTTTCTTGGAGTAAAGGAAGCTAGGTGAAAAGTCCAGATGAAAAGGTGGAAAGCTTCCATGCATTAAAGTCAAGTAGTTGGAATTCATAAATGGCTTCTAAATCCAAAGTTTTGCTTTAAATCCCTTAGAATCACTTTGAATGACCAATACATGGTAAGCTTCAGGTCTTTATGGATGCTTATTGCTAGATCCATATTAGTCCATTAGTTATCATGTACGAGTCATTGGAAAGTGATTCAAGGTGAAGACCCATAGTGTCTTAAGCCATTAATGGACCTTGACTACCATTTCTATTGACCTTTTATGGATTAAATCTTCATTGTCAAACCTATATCGGTTCGGGAAATAACTATAGGTTAAATCCCCAATGCAAGGAGAAAAATCTGGAATTTTCCACTTTCTATTCTGAACTTGATCCTAGCAACCCTTAGCTCCGGGAGACTTTCTTTCTTCCATTTTTAATTAGTTTATGTTAGTTTAGTTTCAAACACTTTCAAAACAAATTTTATTTTCTTTTAAACTTTAAGTTTTTTATCAAGGAAATCATTAAATACAATTTCTAATCTTGAGTATATCACTGGTAGAATGAAAACCCATCCCAGAGTTCGACCCTAGAGCCAGTATACTATAGTAGCTTTGCTACGTTAGTATGAGGTCATAGGTTTTATAAATTTTTTTGATTAAATGACCCAATTGGAGTTACACGCGAATCAGTAACCTTGGAGGTTTCCTCACAAATCAAGAAGATTCTAGAACATCCTACACAATTCTATGTACAAGCCTATGTACAAGAGATCTCTAGAATTTTCTAGAAAGCCTTGGACTCCTCTCATGCCTTCCACCATAATGTAGAGATGTGTGGACTTCTATAGGTATCTCTAGAACCTTCCACTCTCTTCCCACTAATGGCTAAGGAATCTCAAAACGCTTCCTAGGCTCTATATAAACCCATGGGGAGGCTCATTTGAAGCATCTTGTGACATAAAGCACAAAATGGAGGATCTATAATTATACTTGCTCACGATTTTGCCATCCTATATACACATGCAATATGTCCAAGGTTTTTGTACTAATAATGGTAGAGCAGAAGTAGATTCAATAGGATCATAAATGACAATTTCAATTGGTACAAGGCTAGTTGTTTTGAATGGTAGGATTGGCATCGACAAAGGGCTATTTCAAAGTAGCTAAGGGTCTTAATTTTGTGGTTGGATTGTCACAAGTGAGTTGGACACGTGAGTTACAATGGTATTTTATAAATGATCTTCATTTGAAATCTTCATGTAAAAATTTATATCCTGAAATATGGAAAATGACATCAAGGGACACAAAATATTTTTTCAATTCGGGGGAATGACATCTATACTTTTTCTTTGTTAGAGAATAACCTGTAAACACACACTTAAGAGTAGGGGGTCAAGTTTATATTTGATAACATCATGAACATGAATGAAGGCAGTGTAATAAAAAATCTTTGGAGGCAAAGAAGAAAAGACTCGATGATGAGGGTAAATTTGAATGAGAATATTCAAAGGGGTTTTAAAATTCAAAGTTCAGGATGACATTTGATTTATGAAATAGGATAGTGCTAAAATAACATCTCCCTAATATAGTTTAGGTTTTTTCATGGTGAACATAAGGAACCTTGCTACTTCTAGAAGATGTCTATTTTTCACACGTTTGACAATCTCATTTTATTAAAAAGTGTTTACACAAGAACCTTGGTGAATAATTCCTTTTCTATAAAACAATTTCCCTAAAATTGTATTTAAATATTCTCACCCATTATCTGATCTGAAAATTTTAATGGTGGTTTGGAATTGATTTTGTATTATGGAAAAAAAAATTAAAGTGGTCTCAGCTTCAATTTTTTCTTTCAAAAGGTATACCTAACAAACCCTAGAATGATCATCAATAAAAGTAATAAATCATTTTATTCTAGTCAAATTTATCACCTTTGATGGTCCCAAATATCGTTGTGGATCATAAGAAAAGGTTTAGATGCTTTATAAGGATATATAGGAAACAAAAAATGATGATGTTTTGCAAACTAGCAAATTTCACATAAAAAATAGCTAACATCTTTATTTTTTAATAATGAAGGAAACAAATGCTTAAGATATGGTAAGCTAGGGTGACTTAATCTATAGTGCCAAACCATCATTTCACCATCTTTATTATAAGGAATAACTTCTTTTTTCTGAACGTGTCCACACACCTTGATTTCATCATTAAACAAGTAAAGCTCTTCATATTCTCTAGCACTCTCAATTGTCTTCCTTGAAAATAGATCTTAAAATTAACAAGAAGAAAATGTGAATTTAATAACATACTTTAGATCATGGATCAATTTATTGATAGACAACAAATTGTGTAATAGATTAGGCACATAAAAAATTGAATTTAAAGTCAAATTTTGTGAGATAGGCATAAAGCCTTTTCCTACAACAATTGACAAAGAATCATCATCAATTTTAATTTTGAAGGAGCCAAGGCATGGAACATAAGTGTTGAAAAAATGAGCACTACCAGTAATATGATTAGTGGCTCTTGAATCTATGATACAGAGACCATGAATATCGAATTTAGTGATGAGAGCACTTATAAAGTTACTTTTTTGGTCTATAAAATAGAAGGGATTAGAATTAGGAATGGGTTGAGATTGACTAAAAAAAATTTCAAGGTGTTTGAGTTACTTTTTATTAGATGGTGTCTTAGTTGTGCCATTTTCGGTTTTGGGTTGAACTTCAATCACTACAACAGTGGGATTTTATTTCGAATAAATTTCTATTAGAAGTTTGATTATTATGCTAGTTTGTTGGACGTCCATGTAGCTTCCATCACGATTCTTTGGTATGATCGAGGCGATGACAGTAATTGCACTAGAGTTTCCCATCTCTCTTTATTTGCTTATCATTTTGAGAGTCAAAATTTATGGAAACCAAAAAAGAATTCTCGACAATAGCATAAGTAAGTGGCAACTGTAGTCGAGTGGTCCATATGATAAGGGGAATATATTCCTTTATTTTTTATAAAGGGAAATAAGAAAGAGATAAGACTCATGCACATGTCTGATAGGCCTTGGGAGGTCATAGACTATAGTCTTTTTCTCTTTACTTACAAGTTAAGGCTCAAATTGTTGAGGGTGTCAACAACATCACTATAGTTGGCATCAGATTCTTGAGGAGATTTGTTGTAAGGCAAGCTACAACTGGTGATTATATCTCTATAATACTATACAAGCTTTTGGAAGTAGGTACCATGGTAGTAGGGGACCTCTGCAATGTGGATTCAAGAGTGTATTTTTCATTCTTTATGTGAATAAATGACGTGTTCACTCATAGTAGGAGAGAATTCTATATTAGAAGCAATTTCGCAACTCCTCCAATTCCCTATTTACTTTTGGACAAAATTAATATAGGGCCATGTGGTTTCGCATGATATGATGCCAAGATTTATTGAATGGTTGTTGATAAGGATCCTATGTTGAGAGGGGCATATGTGTCTTTCGTAGCTTGGATCACTTATAAACTTTGGAGCTTTACTTTTGATAAGAACTTCGATAAAGGGCTTTGTAGACATAACTTCCTAAGCAAACATGATACAACATGATAAAGTGTAGTCCAATTCATCAGTTTGGTCTAGGAAAAAGAAAATGACTTCCATTAATACTGATGTTGTTAGTATAATTTTCATGTCATCTTGAACAATTGTAAGAGGATTCTTGAAATCATTAAGTATAATAGTAGCACGAGGCACTAGATATTGGAGTTGGCATTGACAATCATTCCTTTCTAAATGAATGAGTTCACAATTTGAAAATTTTTTCTTACAAGGCAAGTCAAAATAGTAGTTACATTCCTAAACAATGCTTAATCCAGGAATATTGATATTTTCACAAGCAATGTTGGATAGTTTTTGAAAGATCTTTTCCAAAATCTGAGATTCAAATTTTGATCGAGTCTTAGGGTCTTTAGTAAAAAAGAAATATCACTAAAAGATCTTATGGATCCTAGTGGTGGAAATTCTAACTCTGATAAGAAAGACTTACCTTTATCTTCAGTGTCTTTTGTGAAAACATTAGAAGATAATAGATGATTTTTCTCATCAAAGTGTTTTATAATTTCACAATAATCTCGTTTTGCAAGAATTAAAGGAGAAAAGAAAATTTTGTTTGTCTTTAGAGAATATTTTGTATTCCATATAGCAGCCTCAAGGCTATAATATCCTTTGAAAACCGGGTTTTTAAATCCTCAAATTTGTTCAAGGACTTTTAACCACATGAGATAAATACCAGGAGTATAGCTTTTGTAAATAACATAGAATGATAAATATTTTAAAAATGATTTTTCTTTTATTTTTGAAAAATAGACACCAAGAGAAATTAAAGAGATAATCAAAGCACTTTTATCATGAAGAGAGCAAAAAAGGTTATCTACAAGGCATTGTTGGCTATCGTCAAGAGTGTCACCGACAGGTTTCTTGAATATCCTATCTCCTTTGAGATATAGGGGAAGCAAGTAGCTGTCAAATCTCGTTTTTCCATGTTGTTGATCCATTTTCCTGTAGAATACACTTCACAAGATAAATAGTCAGCAAGCATATTATCAATACCTTTAACATACTCAAAATTAACTTTATAACCATTACCTTTTATGGTATTTTCAAAATTTATCCACCTTTTTGTACTATGTTTCCTTTCATTCATCTTAGGATAGAATTTTACAATAGCTGCACAACCTGTTCTTAAGGTGAATGATTTATTTAAGTGACTAAATACAATTAGGAACATATCTCATAAATTAGTTTATTATTTTATTTTAGATGATGGTGTTAAATAAATTTAGGAATATATCTCATAAATAGTAAGGAGAAAAATAAAAAATAAAAAATATATATACATATATAATTCATAAATTATATAGAACTTTATGGTATGACATGAATGTATACTTAAATTCTTAAATTAATAAAATTGGAAATATTGTTTAAAGACATTAACGTTGTGTTTGATTCTCGAAAAGTACTAAGGAAACAAAAAAAATGCTAAAGAAAATAATTTTCACGTTAAAAATTTATACATTTTAAAATTATTTAATGTTTAAACAATGAGGGAGAATAAACAAAATAAATTTGTAGAAGGATATAAAAATAATTTATTAATTTTGGATCTATTTTTTCTTTTCTTCCACTTTCCTTTTCTATTTTCTTTCTCTCATATTTTCCCTCAAATTTTTTGGACCGAAAATAGCCTAGATATTTGAAATATGAAATCAAAATATAAGATGAGGGTGGTGGAGAAGTGAGTGCATTAAAGTTGGTGGAGGCTCCTATAGAGAAGCTTTCCGCTAAGATTTTTTTTTATTTTTTTTATTTGTAGAGAAAGTAAAACTAGACGCCAACACTTCTCAAAAAAATTTGGGGAGCAACGTCATGGATGTAAAACAAGAGTTTCCGATCAAAGTAACCCGTTTTTGAAAAAAATTCTCAATCTAAACCTGTGTTAAAGATGTTTGTCAAAGTAGTGCTTCCGTATAGCATCAAGTTCAACTTTATTATTATTTTTTATTTTTTATTTTTTTGTTTTAAAACCACAATTGGTACCTATGGTTTTAGCTTTAAATTTAGAACCATGTTGGTAGCTTTAAATTTAAAACCACAGTTACTAATTGTGGTTCTTAAAACCACCGTTAGTAACTGTGATTTTAAATTTAAAGCTAAAACCACAATCATCAACTGTATTTTTTACACTAAAAAAAAAAAAAAGTCATGTGAATGAACATGTGATTATAAAGACTATATTGGTGAATATTTTGGGAGGGGATCTATTTCCATTATTTTTTTCTTCAAAAATGACCTTGTCACTAGATGCTTCAAATGAGCCTCCCCATGGGTTTATATAGAGCCCAGGAAGCTTCTGGAGATTCCTACACTTAGCCATTAGTGGGAAGAGTGGGAAGGTTCTAGAGATGCCTAGGGAAGTCCACACATCTCTACACTATGGTGGAAGGCATGAGAGGAGCCCAAGGCTTTCTAGAAAATTCTAGAGATCTCTTGTACATAAGCTTGTACATAGAATTGTGTAGGATGTTCTCGAATCTTCTTGATTTGTGAGGAACCCTCCAAGGTTCCAGAGAGTTCCATTGGTGCCTATAAATAGGTAAGGGTCTCATTTGGCCTAGGCACCAAGCAAGTAAGTTCCCAAAGCACTTGTAAAGCTTCCTTTGAGTAATAAAAGCTTCCATTCTTTAAGAGTTGCCTACTATGCCTTCTAAAGCTTCCGAGTCGTGAGCATCTTAGCCTAGCAAGCTAAGCATTGGGAGTAAGGTTGACTTAGCAAGATCAATTGTCTTGACTTGTTTAAGTGTCGTACGAGCTTTTGAAAAGACTAAGTCTGTGACAATTGGTATCAGAGCGCGGCTACGAAGCGGGCATAGTAAAAAAAGCATGTTGGGCTCCAACGTGGAGGAAACTAGTGAGCAAACCCATGGGAGGAAGATCAAGCCTACTGCACAGGGCAGGGGTAAGAAGGATAAATCTCGTGATGCCATAGCCAACATGGAGGCAAGGCTAGCCAAGATGGAGCTAGCCATGGCAGACATGCAGGTCAGGGTGGACTTGATCGAGCAAGGCATGGAGAAGGGTTTAGAGGATCTAAGGGAGCAGATCCAAGACCTTCGTGAGGGGGTGCTAGGCTCACAAGTTCAACCAGTGTCACACAAGGAGTTCATATCCTTCCAAGACAAGGTCATGAGCATGTTCGCTAGTATAAAGTCAAGGGTGGAGGCCTTGGCTATGCGCATGGAGATCCGAGAGTAGGAGGTTCGACAAGTGTTGGCCATCCATAAGACTACCATATTAGCACGAGTCATGGCCACTCATGAGGCACCAAGGGTGGAGGTGCCCAAGCCACATACCTTTAGTGGCAAAAGGGATGCCAAAGAGCTAGACAACTTCTTGTGGCACATGGAGCTACTTTGAGGCTATTGCACTAACGGATGAAGCCACTAAGGTATGCACCACGACCCTCTACCTCATTGATAATGCTACTCTATGATGGCATTGGAGGTTTCCTGATATAGAAAAAGGGAAGTACACCATAGACACATGGGATGTCTTTAAGCGAGAAATCAAAAGGCAATTCTACCCTGAGAATGTGGCTTACCTAGCAAGGAAGAATATGAAGCGTCTCAAGCACACAGGCTCGATCTGTGAGTATGTCAAAGAGTTCTCTATGCTTATGCTTGAATACCCAACATGTCCGAGGAAGAGCTACTGTTCAACTTCATGGACAACTTGCAAAGTTGGGACGAGCAAAAGTTGAGGAGACGTGGTGTCTAAGACCTAGCCACGACCATGGCGGTAGCAGAGTCCTTGGTGGAATATAAAAGGGGAGACTCCTCCAAGCCCAAGCCACAGTCCAAGGGTAATCATGCTAAAGGTGGGGGAGACAAGGGATCAAGGGAGTACACTCCTAAGGAAGGATCAAGTAAGACCTCTAGTGGCAAGGATGGTAAGGGCAAAGACAAACGAAAGGAATTCATGCCTAGGACCAATTGCTTCCTATGTGATGGGCCACACTGGGCGCGAGACTACCCCAAGAGGAAAGGCCTAAATTCTATGATCGAGAAAAAGGAGAAGAAGGGCGATGCTCATGTGGGATCATTACAACTCTTAAACGCCGTCAAGGCCAAGTCAGTACCTAAGATGCATCAAAGCAAAGGGCTAATGTATGTAGAGGCCCTTGTAAATGGGAAGACCACTAAGGCCCTGGTGGACACTGGTTCCCCTCATAACTTTGTCTCGGAGGATGAGGCAAAGAGGCTAGAGCTCCAAGCATCCAAGGAAGGAGGTTGGCTCAAGGCAGTTAATTCAGCTGCCAAGCCATCACACGGAGTAGCCCCTAGGGTGGCTATGCACATTTGCTCTTGGGAAGGAAGGGTCGACTTTACAGTGGCACCCATGGACAACTTCAAGATGGTATTAGGAATGGACTTCCTACAGAAGGTCAAGGTCGTGCCACTACCCTTCCTATGGTCAATGGCTATCCTAGAGGAGGAGAAGCCATGCATGGTCCCTATGGTCACCGAATGTTCGCCCAAGACCCCTATGTTATCAGCTATGCAAGTAAAGAAGGGGTTAAAGAAGAAAGAGGTGACCTACCTCGCCACCCTTAAGGAAGAAAATGATGATGGGTCGAGAAAGCCCATGCCTATGGAAATCAAGGGAGTCTTTGATTAGTTTAAGGATGTGATGCCGCCCGAGTTGCCCAAGAGACTCCCTCTTAGAAAAGAGGAGGATCATAAGATCGAGTTGGAGTCGGGAGCTAAGCCCCCTACTATGAGGCCATACAGAATGGCACCACTCGAGCTGGAGGAGCTAATGAGACAACTTAAGGAGTTGCTGGACGCAGGGTTCATCCAACCATCTGAGGCTCCTTATGGAGCGTCGGTCTTGTTTCAGAAGAAACATACTGGGTACCTACGGATGTGTATCGATTACTAGGCACTTAACAAGGTGACGGTAAAGAACAAGTACCCTATTCCGCTCATCACCAACTTGTTCGATCAACTTGGTAGGGCGAGATACTTCACGAAGCTAGACTTGAGGTCGGGCTACTACCAAGTAAGGATTGCGGAGGGTGACGAGTCGAAGACTACATGTGTGACCAGGTATGGCTCATACAAGTTCTTAGTGATGCCCTTCGGCCTCACCAATGCCCCAACGATGTTCTGCACACTCATAAATAAGATCTCCCACCCATATTTGACAAGTTCGTGGTAGTATACTTGGATGACATAGTCATCTACAGTAACACCTTGAAGGAGCACGTAGAGCATTTAAGGAAGGTCTTCAAGATCCTAAGGTAGAATGAGCTATATGTGAAGAAGGAGAAATGCTCTTTTGCTAAGGAAGAAGTGAGCTTCCTAGGGCATCGCATCAAGGATGGCAAGTTAATGATGAATGATAGCAAGGTGAAAGCCATCCAGGAATGGGATCCACCAACCAAGGTACCTCAACTTAGATCTTTTCTTGGTTTAGTTAATTATTATCAGCGGTTCATCAAGAGTTATTCAGCAAGGGCAGCTCCACTCATTGATCTTTTTAAGAAGAATAAGGCATGAGAATGGGACGAAATGTGCCAACAAGCCTTTGAAGATCCAAAGAAGGCTGTGATTGAGGAGTCGATGTTGGCACTACCCGACCACACCAAGGTTTTTGAGGTACACACAGATGCCTCAGACTTCGCTATAGGGGGAGTCTTTATGCAAGATAGGCATCCGATTGCCTTCGAGAATCACAAGCTAAATGACACGGAGAGGCGTTACACAATGCAAGAAAATGAGATAACCACCATCGTCTATTGCTTGCGCACTTGAAGACACTATCTTCTAGGGTCTCACTTTATAGAGAAGACCAACAATGTTGCCACTAGCTACTTCCAAACCCAGAAGAAGCTAAGTCCTAAGCAAGCTAGATGGCAAGACTTCTTGGCCGAGTTCGACTATACGCTGGAGTATAAGCTAGGAAACGCTAATCATGTGGTCGATGCCCTAAGACGTAAGGCAGAACTAGCATCCATGATGAGCCAGCCCCAAGGAGACATCATAGATCATTTAAGGGAGGGGCTGCAACATGATCCAGTGGCTAAGAGCCTCATTGCCCTAGCTCATGAAGGAAAAACTAAGCAATTTTGGGTGGAAGATGACTTACTCTACACTAAGGGGAGACTACTCTACGTGCCTAAGTGGGGGAACATAAGGAGGAATCTGATTAAGGAGTGCCATGACACCAAGTGGGTGGGGCACCCTGGGCAACAACGCACGAGGGCACTACTTGAGTCAGCTTACTACTGGCCTCAAATATGGAATGAGGTTGAGGCCTATGTGAGGACTTGTCTTGTGTGCTAATAAGACAAGGTGGAGCAACAACAACCTAGAGACCTGTTGGAACCACTACCAATAGTAGAGCACCCATGGGACAGTGTCACAATGGACTTCATCATCGGGCTACCCAAGTCGAAGGACAACGACTTCATCATAGTAATAGTGGATAGGTTCTCTAAGTATACGACCTTCATAGCAGCCCCTACTGACTGCATTGCAGAGGAGATGACAAGGCTATTCTTAAAGCACGTAGTCAAGTATTGGGGGTTGCCTAAGTATATCATTAGTGATCGTGACCCACGGTTCACTGGGAAGTTTTGGACAAAACTCTTCAAGCTTATGAGTTCAAAGCTTCATTTCTCCACAAGCTTTCACCCACAGACAGATGGGCAAATTGAAAGGGTAACGTCTTATTGGAGCTATACTTGAGGCACTTCGTGAGTGCCAACCAGAAGGATTGGGTTAAGTTGCTAGATATAACCCAGTTCTCATACAACTTACAAAGGAGTGAGGTAACCAAAAAGAGCCGTCTGAGCTAGCCACAGGGTAGCAACCGTTAACTCCTCACACACTAACTATAGGCTATATGGGGAGAAGTCCAACGACTTTCAAGTTTGTGAAGGGGTGGCACGAGCAAGCTGACATAGCATGCTCATACTTGGATAAGGCCGCTAGGAAAATGAAAAAGTGGGCTAATAAGAAGTGACGTCATACAGAGTACAAGGCTGGAGACATGTTGCTTGTCAAGCTCATTCCTCAACAATTCAAGTCATTAAGGTCGGTGCATAAGGGCCTTGTGAGGAGGTATGAAGAACCCTTCCCCATACTTGGGAAGGTCGGTAAGGTGTCCTATAAAGTTGAGTTACCACCTAGGTTGAAGATTTATCATGTCTTCCACATAAGTTACTTGAAACCATATCACGAAGACAAGAATAATCCAAACTAATGGTTTTCTAAGAGGGCACCTACAGCGGTCGTGACCTCCTATGACAAGGAGGTAGAACACATCATTGCAGATCGAGTCATTAGAAAATGAGGTGTGCCTCATGCTACGGATTACTTAGTGAAATGGAAGGGACTACCAGAGAGCGAGACTAGTTGGGAGCTAGCAGATGCACTATGATAGTTCTAGGAGCAGATTCAGTGGTTTCGAGCAGAAGGTGCGACGAGGACGTCTGCGGCTTAGGTGGGGGAAAGTGTCACAAGATGCTTCAAATGAGCCTCCTCATGGGTTTATATAAAGCCCAGAAAGCTTTTGGAGATTCCTACTCTTAGCCATTAGTGGGAAGAGTGTGGAAGGTTCTAGAGATGCCTAGAGAAGTCCACACATCTCTACACTATGGTGGAAGACATGAGAGGAGTCCAAAGCTTTCTAGAGAATTCTAGAGATCTCTTGTACATAGGCTTGTACATAGAATTGTGTAGGATGTTCTAGAATCTTCTTGATTTGTAAGGAACCCTCCAAGGTTCCAAAGAGTTCCATTGGTGCCTATAAATAGGTGAGGGCCTCATTTGGCTAAGGCACCAAGCAAGTGAGTTCCCAAAGCACTTGTAAAGCTTTCTTTGATTAGTAAAAGTTTCCATTCTTTAAGAGTTGCCTATTACACCTTTTAAAGCTTCCGAGTTGTGAGCATCTTAGCCTAGCAAACTAAGCATTGAGAGTAAGGTTGACTTCGTAAGATGAAGTGTCTTGACTTGTCTAAGTGTCGCATGAGCTTAGAAAAAACTAAGTCCGTGACATTAAACTTTGTAAAACAATCTTGACACGAACCCACCAACCAAGACTCGACGTGTGGTCTCATATTTTTTCCTTTCGTAGGTGGTGTCTCTCCATTAGGGGCGCCACAGTTGCTCCACAAATTCTTAGTTGCTCTATCTCCTCTACTGTCGTTATATGTTGCCATCATTATAAAAAATGATCTCTCATTAAAACACACCTTGTTTTTCTCTCAAGAAGTTAGTGCACTTGACTCCCTATGTTTTTTCTCGAGTGTTTGGCTAGGTAGAAATTTTGGCTTACCCGAATAAGATCCCTCAATCTTTGGATTCTATTTCTAATTAGTTTTTATTTAGTTTAAGGAATAAAGGATCCTTAGATTAGTTATATTTTATTTAGTTTCTCTTTAATTTAGGAAATAAATGATGTTTAGGATTAATTTTTATTTTATTTAGATTCTACTTTATTCAGTTTCTATTTCTATTTTGTAGCCTAGGGAGAGTGTAATTGGAAAGATATGAAAAAATATTGTCAATAAAAGAAATTGGTTCTTTGAATAAGAATTTTAACTTTGTGCATCTTCTTCTTGGGTCATAAGAATTTTAACTTTGTCACTTTGACTTGTTATCTATGTTGATATTTTGAGAGCTTGGTTCATAACAATTTTAACTTTGTGCAACTTCTCCTTTGCTCATAAGAATTTTAACTTTGTGCACAGTTGACCACACTTTGACTTGTTCTCTATATTTTTATTTTAAGAGAGGTGTGTGGAATTGAATTGGTTTTGGTCGGGAGTAGGAGAAAGTGAGTGATTGTTGAATTTGTGGAGATCACGAGATGGTGGCGTCGAAAGTGGTGATATTGGCTTTGCTGTCAACCAACTTGCTCAATTCATGCATCAACCTACGGTCTTCCATTGGCAGCAAGTTAAAAGACTCCTACGATATCTCAAACATACCATTCATTTTGGTATTCTATTATGACGACAACTCAATCCAATTTTTCGTGGCTTCTCCGATGCTAACTGGGGGGAGGGGGTAATCTTGATGATCGCAAGTCTACAATTGCCTACATTTTATTTCTTGGTAACAACCCAATCAGTTGGTGCACCCGTAAGCAAAAAGTCGTTGCTTGTTCATCCACCGAAGCAGAGTATCAAGCCCTCACAACTGTTGCCTCTGACATGGCCTGAATTCAATCTCTTCTCAATGAACTTGGTATCAAGCTTCATGACACTCCACTACAGCTATGTGATAACGTCGGTGCCACACAACTCAGTCTCAATCCCGTCATGCATTCCAGGATGAAACACATAGCCATTGATCTTCGTTTTGTATGAGACTTTGTTCAATGAGGCAGTTGCGTGTAGCACATGTACATACAGATGATCAGCTTACCTATTTACTTACCAAGCCCCTTGCACGATCTCGCTTTCAACAACTGCGTAGCAAAATCAATGTTGTTGATGGCACCTTAATTTTGAGGGGCCGTATAAGGGAATTTGCATAACAATGACAATTCCATGATTTACGTTCATTCCAGAATTATCTTTGTAAATTGGTTTGTAATCACTCTTTCTACCTTCTGTTTATATATGTACATTCCTTAATTAGTCACAGCATTGTATTATATATAGTCCAGTTATAATAAGAATACAGTTGTTTTTCTTGCCAAATTGTCTGTGCGATCCTTATATTTAACTTTGTGACTTTGACTTGTTATCTATATTTTTATTTTGAGAGCTTGGTTCATAAGAATTTTAACTTTGTGCAACTTCTCCTTCGGTCATAAGAATTTTAACTTTGTGCACAATTGACCACACTTTGACCGATTCTTTTCGGATTTTTTATAATTGTATGGTGGATTTAAAATTAATTTTTTAAAATACAATACATTGAAAAATATTTCTAAATCTACGATACTTTTTGCCACTTTAAAAGGTGCCTTTTGAAAAGACACTTTCCATCATTTTTATATCAATGATACACGTTTAAAAAAATTTATATTGAAGGTGTCTTTTCAAGAGACACCTTCCACAATTTTTATATCAATAACAAACGTTAAAAAAATTTGAATTTACATTAAAAGTGTTTCTTCAAGAGACACCTTTTACAATTCTACAAAATCGAATTTATATTAAAAATATATTTTAAAGAGACACTTTTCACGATTTTCATATTAGTTGCATAGTGAAAAAATTGAATTTATACTAAAGATATCTCCTTGACAGACACTTTATATAATTTCACAAAATAAAATTTATATTAAAGTCCTCTTTTGAAGAAATACCTTCAACAATTCTTATATCAGTCATCCATTGAAATAATTGAATTTATACTAAAAGTGTCTTTTCAAAAGACACATTTCACAATTTTATAAAATTAATGTAAATTCAATTTTTTTGTTAACTATGTGATTGATATGAAAATTGTGGAAGATATATTTTCAAAAGATAACTTTAGTATAAATTTGATTTTCTCGTATTGTGGAAAGAATATTTCTTTAATATAAATTTAATTTTTTTTAACATGTATGACTAATAAAAAAATTATGGAAAAATGTCTTTTGAATAAACATATTTAGTATAAATTTAATTTTATGAAATTATAGAAGATGTTTCTTGGAGAGACACCTTTAGTGCAAAAAGTATAGTACATTTATCAATAGTTTTTTAGTTATCATATTTAATTTTTTTTTAAAAGTACCATTTTTTAAGAATTATTTTTTAAAATAGCCGTACAAGGAAGAAAAAAAAAAGCCCTGTGCTCTTCTCCTCAGGTCATAAGAATATTAACTTCGTGCTTGACTACGCTTTGACTTGTGCAGAGGTGTGTGGAATTGAATTGGTTTTGGTGGGTAGTAGGAGAAAGTGAGAGAGTGATTGTTGAATTTGTGGAGATCACGAGATGGTGGCGTCGAATGTGGTGCACGAGGGATGGATGGTGCGGTACGGACTGAGGAAGATCGGCACATCCTACATCCATATGCGGTATTTCGTGTTGGAGTCGCGTCTGCTTGCTTACTACAAGAGAAAGCCTGTGCAAGATGCGGTACTGCCTCAAAAACTTTTCCCTTCTTTTAAGTAGAATCAAAGTGGAAAGTCGATTTAGGAAAAGGCGGAATTAGAATTAGAATTGAAAATTGTAGTTGGAATGGTGCAGACTGTTTTTATCTTTTTAAGCATCTATGTGAAATTATTTGTGCGGATGGAAGGCTAGGATTTGATTCGGTGTGTTTTTTCCTTTTGATTAGGTTCCGATCAAGACGCTTCTAATTGGTGGGAACTGTAGGGTGGAAGACAGAGGGTTGAAGACTCACCGTGGACATGTGAGATGCTGTCATTTCTTTTGTTGTTGTTTTTTTTTCCCTGCTTTTTCTATATGTTCATTCGATGGGAAATTGAACTAAATAACACTATTTCTTGGTGCATTCTTCCAATTCGGTTCTGGATTCTGTTGCTTTTTTTTAAAAAAGACGGCCTGAGCAGTATATTTTTCAATGTAATCACTGAGATTTCAGAAAACTATAGTGGTGAACCATAATTCTGAAAATCACGACTTGGTTCTGAATTTTTTGATCTAGAATGTTTCAATTCTTTTCTTAAATTTTAGGAACAGAACCAAAAGTATGGCCCTGGGGGTTGGACTAGCAACTAGTGGGTTCAATTTGATTAGGAGTATGTCCTGGTTTTATTTTTCTGGGATATCATGCATGCTTGAGGCTCATGAACTTTGGAACGATTGTAGTTGTATTAGCTGTTTGGTTGATTTGACCTGATTGGATGCTTGTGATCCTGGTGGAGGCCTTGTTTGCTTTGGGAATTTTTGGTCCTTCCAATTGTTGGTATGAAGCAGTTTTCTTTTTGTTCTGATGGATGTATGAAGTGTTTGAAGCACTTGTGTCCTTGCATTTTCCCTTGGTTATATTGGTTTATTTTCTATGTGCAAGTCATTTGTTTTAGCATTTGCATACTGGTGAAGCAACCTAAGCCATCCAAGTACACATTTTACACATGAGAAGAAGATAGTTCCATTGTTATATTATGGTTATTTTGTTGATGCTTCCCATAATCTTCAAGAATAATTATTTCCAAGAATGGAGAAGCATATTTGAGAATCTGTCTCCTTGAAATTTTTCGGAGAGCTAGAAATTCCACCATTAGGCTTTGAATGGAGAATACGTATTTGTATGGATGGTTCTATAGGATCTAAAATTTGAACTAGCTATACACTCTAACCACTTGTGAAAGTACAATTCCTATATCTAGAGGGAAAAGTGCTTAGGCTTAGCTAACCACTCTAGAATGAAAATAATAATCATGGATTAGATGAGAGGGACAATTTGAACTACAATCAATATGGTAGATTAAGGGTTGTGTTTCTCACTGATTAGATTCACATTGAAATTGGATAAATAGTAAGAAAAAGTTAGGAGAAAGTGACTGGACTATTGGAGAGGTTGGATTGTGCACTATCAATTATATCTATATCGATGTCAAGTGTCTTCTGGAGTTAAAAGAATATCCAAACTGCAAGAGAGTAAGACTCTAATGTTCAACTCTCCTCCTCAAGCTGGTGCAAAAAAGTTGTGCATGGCCATCTTGTCCAAAATATCATGGAACTTCTTAAATTGCACCTCATTGGTGAATATCAGCTAGCTGCTCTCCCCTTTTTAACAAAAGAGACTGCAAATAAGATCCTTATTCATCTTCTTCTTAATGAATTGTTAGCCCACCTGTTCCATCACACTGTACTGGAGTATGTTGTGTTCATAGTTTCTTTGTTATTGTAATTTATTTCTGTAGGTTCCTTGCAAGTGACTCTAAACTCTATTTTTGTGACATTTAACCATAGAAGGTTGCAAATCCCATATGCCATTAGTTCAAATCGATCCTTTGCACAGGATGACATTTAACCATAGAAGGTTGCAAATCCTATATGCCATTAGTTCAGATCCATCCTTTGCACAGTAGTATCTATCAATGATGATGTTATCTTCATTTCCTCCATGTCTCTGGATTATTGCAAAGAGAAGTACAATATACTGAGGTCTCAGATCACTGTAAGACTCTTCTCTCACATGGCCTTGTTACCGAAGGGAAAATCTTTTCTTGGAGTAGACTTTAGGTGTTGAAGGATACTAAAGACCAAGTTCTAATTAAGGGGATCTAGGAGCCTGCATGAATTGTAATATCAGCATGAATATCTGGCAAATTTAGTTTAGTTTTTTTCTGTCTTCCTGTTCATCATCATTATCTGCTCCCTACCTTTGATTAGGTTCAATTGGTGTTTCAACAGGTATGCATCAAACAGACTTATCAGAAAAAAAAAAAAGAAGGTATGCATCAAACAGATGTTTCAACTTACAATATCAAAGATGCACTTCCTTTGAGAAATCTCTTTTTGGGTCCTGAGAAGTAATGAACTCAATTTGAAGCAAGTGCTTTCAGGTGCTTCCCTCTGGGATCATCAGAAAAGGAGGTATTTTTATGGTCCAAGAAGTCCGTTATTTTGACGAGTCTCTAATTCAGATTACCATGAAGTTCAATCAAATGGAAGCTAGTAGATCCCCTGAGCTTTTAAGACCCATCTCTCTACCCACTGTAGAAAAGGGTCAATTGCTTTGTGAATCGGGAATGTCCATTCTCTTGGAAACCCAATGACATTGGTGTGACATATCTCCTCTCTATTATTGAAAGCCAAGTGCCTCCATACCTCCTTGTTGAATATTTCCTCCTCCATTGTGAACCCCTCCTCTCCAATTCTCTAAATTTTACTTGGCACAGAACTCTTCTTCAGTATGCTTTCTGTGTAACATTATGATTTTCATTTCTGTTCTTCACATAATATATATATATATATTTTTGATAAGTAAAGAAAATTCATTTATAAAGAGACGCCAAAGGAGCGACTCAAGGTATACAACCTATGTAAAGTATACAAACCTATACACCCACCACCAAAAGAGGCCAAAGACAAATAAGAGACCCACCAACCAAAAGGCCCAAAAACCTTACAATGATCCCAACCAATCTATAAAATTCACCAAAGTTTGAGGGCATTCTACTATAAATAGCTTTGCCTCAGACCAAAGCGAGCATAAAAAGGAATATTTCAATCTCTGTATTGATATTTCATCATCCTTGAAAGCTAATCGATTTCTCGCCTTCCAAACCGTCCAAAAAATATGCAGGGGAGCCGCTCTCCACACTTTCCTGTGTTTCTTGCCCACAGAAGAAGTCTGCTAACTAAGCAAAGTCTCTCTAACTGAACACGGCAACACCAAAGACACCCCAAACAAAGAAAAAAGCAACTCCCATAAGACCCTTGTTTTTGAGCAGTGGAGAAGCAGATGATCTATGGTCTCCTCCTTTTCAATACACATGAAACATCTATTCGCCAATGACCATCCTCTTCTCTGAACAAGATCTAGGGTTAGCGCCTTACCCCATGCGGCCTCCCACGCAAAAAAGCTGATTTTGGGTTGTACCCACGCCTTCCAAATACAGCTAGATGGAAAAGAAATAGGGCAGTCCTCTTTTAGAGCAAGGTATAGAGACTCAGCCGAGAAAATGCCGCTCTTTGTTTCAGTCCAAATAGCCTTATCATCTACGTCTCCAAGGACTCTCTTCCCGTGAAGACACCCCAAAAATAATTCCGCCTCCTCCACCTCCCAATCGTTTAGGGCTCTTGAAAAACAAGGGTTCCAACCCCCCCTACCCCCCTGCACCAAGGGATCCCAAACATCCGCCACCCAAGCTTCCTTTTCAATCGATAAGGCATAGAGGGAAGGAAACGACTCACACAGAGGGGCATCCCCACACCATCTATCCCTCCAAAACCTCACCCTCCTTCCATTGCCAACACTAAAACAAATCCGCGCACCCACCAAATCCCAGTCCATTCTTATTCCCTTCCAAAGCCCCACGCCATGCGCCTCTCTCACTTCCCGAGTGCACCAACCCCCTCTATCTTCCCCATACTTCCCTCTAATCACTTGATTCCACAAAGCCTCTCTCTCGTTTGCAAAACGCCAATTCCTTTTAGAAAGGAGTACCTTATTGAGAATGGCAAGGCATTTGATCCCTAAACCCCCTTTCTTCTTGCTTAAGCACACCACCTTCCATCTTACTAAATGTGGTTTTCGCTCCAAACTGCCACCGCCCCAAAGAAAATCCTTTTGGATTTGCTCTAGTCTTCTTCTAACTGAACTTGGTAATCTCAGGACAGACATATAGTAAATGGGAAGATTTGACAAAGTACTTCGGATCAAGGTTGCTCTTCCTCCCTTGGATAAGTATTGTCTCTTCCACATAGTCAATCTTTTGCTGAACCGCTCTTCCACTCCATCCCACACTGCCATTGACTTAAACGGAGCACCCAAAGGAAGACCCAAATAAGTGGACGGGAGACTACCCACTTTACATCCAAAGTCCAAGGCAAGATCATCAATATCCACTACCCTCCCTACTGGAATGAGTTCACTCTTGTCCAAGTTAATTCTCATCCCCGAAGCGACCTCAAACCACATTAGCAGCCAACTTAGGTAAGTCAGCTGATCTTGGGAGGCTTGGCAGAACACCAAAGTGTCAGCGGTAAACAACAAGTGTGAAATCTGAATCCCACCTTCATTCCTTCCCTTCACCTGACAGCCCGAAATATAACCATTGTCCACAACCCTTTTAAGGAACGAGCTGAAGACCTCCATGGCAATCAAAAAGAGATAAGGCGAGAGAGGATCACCTTGCCTTAAACCCCTTGAGCTTTGGAAAAAACCCTTAGGCGTTCCATTAATCAACACAGAGAAACTTGCAGTGGATATGCACCACTTGATCCACTCTAACCATTTCTCCCCAAAACCCATTTTCTGCATTACTGTAAGAAGAAAGGACCAATCCACATTGTCATATGCCTTCTCTATGTCAAGTTTGCACAAGATCCCATTTTCATTGTTCTTTAGAATCGAGTTGATGGCTTCATTAGCTATTAGCACCGCATCTAGAATTTGTCTCCCCTCCACAAAAGCCCCTTGAGCCTTAGAAACCACCTTTCCAACCGCTCTTTTAAGTCTATTGGCTAAAACCTTAGCCAACCACTTGTATAGGCTTTCCACTGAACTTATGGGCCTGAAATCCCTCAAATCCTCAGCCCCCATTTTTTTTGGGATTAAAACCAAAAAAGTTGTATTTAACCTTTTAACAAATTTACCATGTTCATGAAACTCCCTAAAGAATCTCAACACATCTTCCTTCACAAAATCCCATGCAAACTGCCAAAAAGACATTGTAAATCCATCAGGACCCGGGGCTTTGTCCCCACTACAACCTACTAGCGCACCGTGTACCTCTTCTTCCGTGAACGACACCTCTAAAGGCATCAGCATCCAGGTTCTGTAGCTGTTCACACTGCAGTCCAGCCAACGAAGGGCGCCATTCCCCCGGATTGGACGACAAGGTTCTAAAGGCATTTACTATCCCTTCACTCATCCCATTCTCCTCCGACTTCCAAACACCATTAATTCTTATTCGTTCCATGTTGTTTCTTCTCCTGTGAGCATTTGCCATCCTGTGGAAGAAGCTCGTATTTCTGTCCCCTTCTTTCAACCACACTTCCCTAGATTTTTGTCTCCAAGTAACCTCTTCTAAAAGAACCCATTTTTTGTATTCTTCCCTCGCCTCTCTTCTAGCCTCCATCTCTTCCAACGTCAATCGGCTTGTCTTCTCCTTTGCATCCCAGAACTGCATCTGATCCAAAGCAACATTTTTCCTATACTCCACCTTGCCAAAAACGTCTCTGTTCCACTCCTTCAGTTTAGTCTTCACCACCTTTAGTTTTTCAGCCAGAACAAAGCTTGCAGCACCATTAAAGTTATCCCCCTCCTACCAGGCTTTCAATAAATCCTTAAACCCCTCCACCTTAAGCCACATGTTCTCAAATCTGAAAGGGGATGGTCCATTTCTCAAGCCCCCTCCTTCTAACAGAATTGGGAAATGGTCTGACACTGGTCTCAGTAGAACGCTTTGCCTTGAATGGCTAAAACGGCAATCCCACCCTTCATTGACCAAGAATCTATCTAGTCTTGAAAGGGTTTGGTTGTTCACCCCTCCACTCCAAGTGAAAGGACCCCCAAACAGAGGCAAGTCCTTTAACTGTAATTCTTCTATTACATCTGCGAATCTTCTCATATCTGAATTAAAGCTCCCTCCTCTACTACGCTCTTCAGGACTTAGGATAGCATTAAAATCCCCAGCAACACACCACGGCCCATTCCAAAGGCCGTAGATGGCCCCCAGCTCATTCCAAAGACTTTCCCTATCTCTCCTCTTAGTCGGACCATAAACCCCTGTGAAGGTCCACGTAAAGCCATCCTCACAATTTTTAAAATGGCAGGAAATTGAACATTCTCCCTTTTCTAGCTCGATCATCTCCAGCACCCTATTATCCCAAAACACCACTATGTCGCCCGCTGATCCCCTTGAGTCCACAGTTCCCCAATCTAAGAACCTTCCCACCCCTATACTCCGAATAATCCCTCTTGTCATCTCCTGTATTTTTGTTTCCTGCAAACAAACCAAGTCCACCTTATTCTTCTTAATCAAGGCTTTAATCACCTTTTTCTTGTCACAATTATTTGCCCCTCTAACATTCCAAGATAGAATTCGGATCTTCATTTAATTTTGGAAGAACTGCCCCCCCCCCCCCCCCCCCCCCCTTCTCCTCCAATGTAATTCACGGTCCATTCCAACTTCCTCAATTCCCTTTCGAATTTGGAGGATTCCATTTTTCTCTTTTTCCTACCAGCCAGGTTCCCCTTTTTCCCCTTCTGAAGTTTTCTTTCTTTCATTCTTTTGAGCAGAAGCAGAATCTCTCCTTCAAAGCCCTCCGTCGGCATCCCGAGGCATCGGCTGAACCTAGCCAAGCAACTGGACTGCCAACACTGCTCACCCACTTCGTTTCTCTCTTCCATAATTTCCTGATTATCCCATCCCACCACTTTGTCTACCTCCTTTCCAACAGTCCCGAGAGCCATCCCCGGCGACCCTAGGACCTCTGCCTCCCTTCCATCCGCCATAATCATCCTTAGAGGGTCCATGTCTATTCCCCGAAGTCACTGCCCCCAACTGAATCGACAATCATCTCGTCCCACCCAGAAAGAGAAGAAGAAGAATAGAGAACCCGCTCCCCAAACGAAAAAAACATCCCGAGGACAAGAAGATGTGTACCTGGCCGCCTCCTCCTTTAGAACTTCGTCGGTAAGCTCTTTGAAGTTACAACCCGGAGAGGACGAGCCCTGTAGGGCGCCGACCAAAACCCTATCAGGCCACCCATATGCCTCCTCCCGACAAGCCTCGCGAGCCCTAACACCAGCGGGAACTATGGGATAAGAGATGGGATGCCCAAACCCAGCTGAGCCCTTATGTGGAACCAACTGGGGGCGGCCCATTTCTTTTGCAGGAATATTTGGTAATGGGCCTAAATGGGGCGGCCCACATACCTCAAGTCGGTCCTCCTCAGTTGGCCCCTTCTGGGCTTTTGGCTTTGTCACTTTTAAAGGTGGGCCTAAGAGATCCAGCCCACTAACTTCTTTGATGGCCACCGGGATCTCCTCACTGGGCCTCCTCTCCGCTTCTGAATCCAGGACCCAGCCTGACCTACCATTAGCTTTAACTGCAGGCCCAACTTTTGGCAAATTCTCCCCACCATCCTTCTGCCTCTCTGCCACTGCCCCTCTTGTCTGTATCATGTCAGAAGAAGTAGTCTCCAAGGCTGGTCTGCAGCTACTTTCTCCATCTTCAGACGGCACTGCCATCTTTTCAAGTTGTCCCTTTGCTTGCACCATTTCCACCGCACAACCAGCGCGTGTCTTCCCCCCTTCTTCTTCCCTAACCTCCAACTTCTTCCCCGTCCCAAATCTGCTAGCTGGAATCACATCAGTCACCCTTGGCAACATCTCCCACCAAAGTTGAATAGCGTAACAGGTAGTGCCGATTACCACTTGCAGAGAGCTTGGCCCTTCTATCCCCTCCAATTTCACCAATATTCTGGCCCATTGTAGCTCCTTTAATGCACCGGTACTTTCATCCACTGCAACAAATCCCCCACAACAGTCTCCAATCTTTTTAAACACTTCCCGGCTCCAGAGATGCAGTGGTAATCCCATCACTCTCACCCAAACTTCCTTAACTTGTTCGCGACTCTGAGAACATCCCACACTTGGGTCCCATCTTTCCAAATGTATAACCGATTCCTTAAAGCGCCGGAAGCCTCGTTGTAACACATTATTTGCCTCTGCTTTTAACTCAAACACAATCAGAAAACAAAAGCCCCCCATCCTTGCTATCCTCATTCCTCCTTGGAGTTTCCAGTGATGTTTTCCCCACTTTTCCATATCTCTCAAGTTAGAATCCATAACCCCCGTCTCTCCCCAACTCCCAACCAAGCAGCGGTCCAAAAACTCCCTTCCTTTTGCCACATCTTCTTCTCCCAGTTGAATCCACACTGCCTCCCCTAGCCTTTTTTCTCTTGGAACTTCTCTTGTATTCACTACTTCAACGTAGGATTTCTCTTTCTTCCCCTAGAAGCCCCAACTTTGCTCTCAGTCTTATGGGATATATCTGCTTCCCTAGTCTCATCTCTTGACAATATTCCTATTGAGCGAAGTTTTTCAGCCAGCAAGGCCCATCCTCCCAAAAAACCTTTACCTTCCGGGAACACCAAGCAATGTCTCTTTGCTTCCGAATCAACCACAGAACATAATAAAAACCTACCGGCATCATTTGTTCAACATTCTAGTCTGAACTTCCTACCTCCATCCTCCCACCTTTTTACAAAACTCTGCCCACCCTCACCCCTACAACTAGTCTCCACTCCCTCCAACAGCCAGCCCAAGCTGGACTCCCCAAATCTGATCCACGAAGTGAAGCCTCTGCTTCTTTCCACAATAATCCCCCTTTGTTTCTTCCCAAACACCTCCACAGAGATTTCAAAAGTCTTTGAGTCTATTGCAAACCAGCAGCTCCCACCTCTTTCCCCCCCCCCCCCTACCATTCTACCTACCTATCCACCAATTATATATTCACATAATATATATATATACACACACGCACATTGAATTTTCCTTCTTTCTTTCTTTTTTTAACAGGCCTTATGATCAGGCCAAACAGTTGAGCCAGTTGATCCATGGGCTGTTGATGAGCCAAAAGAGACTTTAGCTTGTCATGCTCTTTGTTAGAAACCTGAATTTTCCTATTTGAGGTCTCTTGTATATATTTATGTAATATATAGTTGTAAATTAGATTAGGAAAGTGTGTATTAAGAAGAATAATCTCTGATTTATAAGGATTGTCCTGATTTATAGGGATTATTAGTTTATTTTTTTTCCTTAAATTTCTTTGTAAATATAGGATATAAATAGCTGATTGAATAAGAATTTTTACCACTTTCTCCCACATGGTATCAGAGCCACTTTGACAGTCTTCATCAGCCTTCATTGCTGATTTTAGTTCAAGTTTTTCAGCCTTCATTTCTGAAGATTTCAAGCCTAATTCTTTCAGCCTTCATTGCTGTGTGTTTTGTTTATTTCTTTTTTCATCTTTCATCCGTTCTACCTGCAATTTTTGGGATTTCACCATGTCTAATATGCTTGAGACTTTTGCCACACCCATAGCTCTCTTTGGTGAAACTTTGCCTCATCAAACCATTGGAGAGTTATAGAATATCAATTCAGCGTATCGGTTGAATGGCTGAAACTATCTCTAATGGTCTCAACTAGTGCGAACTGTTTTGAAAGGGAAAGACAAACTAAGTCATCTAATCGGCATAGGTCTAGGGCTTGAAGATCCGAAGTTTAATCAGTGGGATGAAGAGGATTCCATGATTATGTCTTGGTTATGGAATTCTATGTTGCCCAAAATCAGTGGCATTTGTATGTTCCTCACCATGGCTACAAAGATTTGGGAGACAGTAAGACAAACTTATTCTAAGGTACGTGATGCGGCTTAGATCTATGAAATTAAGCAAAAAATTTCAACCACTAAACAGGGAACAAGATCGGTGATTGAATATTATAATCTCATGAAAAGTCTTTGGCAAGAAATGGATTATTACCAAAATCTTCTAATGAAATGTAGTGAAGATGCCACAATGTTAAGAAGGTTTGTTGATAGGGAGCGGATTTTCAAGTTTCTTGTTGGCCTTAATATTGAATTTGATCAAGTTCGAGTTTTGTTGGAAAACCGAAACTGATATGAAAAGAAATAACTTTGTAAAGCTGTAAATTATTTATTAGTTGTCAATTTTTGTATTTTTAGGAAAGTAATTATTAGGAGTTATTTATTAGTTGTCAATCTTTGTATTTTTAGGAAAGTAATTGTTAGGAGTTATTCTTTCCTTTTAATCAGTGATTTAGTTTCCTAATTTGAAGGATTTGTATATGCTGTAAACTCTATAAAAGAATAATCTCAATGAAAGAAAATTATTCCCGTGAAACCCTATTCTT
This sequence comes from Vitis vinifera, assembly GCF_030704535.1. Taxonomy (NCBI): domain Eukaryota; kingdom Viridiplantae; phylum Streptophyta; class Magnoliopsida; order Vitales; family Vitaceae; genus Vitis; species Vitis vinifera. The sequence goes on from NC_081806.1 coordinate 15,636,020, forward strand.
CAACTTGGTATCAGAGCTAGCAATTTGCTTGCCGAAATCCTCCTTTTTCCTCTCTTTCAATCCCTGTTCTCTAAAACCATGTCGGATATTTCAAACGAGTCCACTATTGTTCCTCAACCTTCTCTGAACAATCCCATCATCACTGATTCTTCAAAAATCAGTCCTACCACCTCGGAATCTCACTCTGTCCAAATCACCACAATTCGCTTGAATGGTGACAACTTTCTGAGATGGTCTCAATCAGTTTGGATGTACATCAGAGGACGTGGAAAGATGGGCTACCTAACGGGTGAAAAGAAGGCTCCTACAGTGGATGATCCGAACTATGCTATATGGGATGCTGAGAATTCCATGGTGATGACATGGCTTGTGAATTCTATGGAAGAAGACATTAGCTCTAATTACATGTGCTATCCAACAACACAAGAGCTTTGGGAGAATGTAAATCAGATGTATTCTGATTTAGGGAATCAATCACAGTTCTTTGAAATTAACCCTCAAACTTGGTGAAATACGACAAGGGGAGGACAACGTCACAAAGTACTTCAACTCCTTGAAGCGGATTTGGCAAGACCTTGACCTTTTCAACACCTATGAGTGGAAATCTGCCGAGGATGGACTTCATCATAAGAAGACCATGGAAGACAATCGGATCTTCAAGTTCTTGGCTGGCCTTAATGTCGAGTTTGATAAGGTAAGGGGGAGAATCATTGGAAGACAACCCCTGCCTTCAATTGGTGAAGTTTTTTCAAAAGTTAGAAGAGAAGAGAGTCGGAGGAATGTGATGCTGGGCAAGAAGGGACCTGGAGTTGCTATTGAAGGTTCAGCCTTGGTTACCATGGGTGGAGGCTATAATAAAGCTGCTGCGTTTCAGCGCAAATCAGATGAAAGACCACGGGTTTGGTGTGATTTTTGCAACAAACCTCGCCATACTCGTGAGAACTGTTGGAAAATCCATAGGAAACCTGCAAATTGGAAAGGAAAAATAGGTGACAAACCAGGCCGAGCCATTATTCCTACTGCTAATGAGGTTGAGACCAACCCCTTCACCACTGAGCAAATGGAGCCTCTTCTTGCACCGCTGAAATCCAACTTCACATTCGGTACTTCTAGTGTTTCTTTGGCACACACAGGTAATGAATTATATGCTCTATCTTGTCGTTTTAAATCTACTCCATGAATAATCTACTCCACGAAGGGAAGAAGATGATGCAGTGAGAAAGGGGAAAGCTTCTGAGGTTCAGACGAGAGGCTCTACGAAGAAGGAAGAAAAGTTCGGTTCAAAGAAGCTGTGGACTACCCTTTTTCCTCCAAGTTTTGATTGCCGACAAGGACTTCAAAGCCGCAGCAAGCCTCTTTTGCTTGGGAAGTCATCGTCAGATAGCGAAGAATGTCAAAAGGAAGAGGATTTTGGGGCGGGATCTCAGATGGAATGAGGATTTAGAGTGAGTCTTTTCTTTCACTGTCAATCGTCAAGGTATCGAAATCAGTGTTCGGGGGAAGGGACCTCGTCGTCAAAAGGCGAAGCGGGTTTGCGCAAACCCCATTTCGAAGAAGACAAAGACGGTTTTTTGGGCCAAGTGGGGTCCGATCTTCGTGGTTCATCAGTCACGCATTTGCCTTCTAATCCAAAAATCAGAGGTAAAGGGGTCAACTTTAAGGGGAATTGTGAAATGTCGGTAGTGGAAAACATGGAGGTATTCCTGTCTTCACCTTCTCAGTCACCCGAGTCTTCTTCTCTTCCTTCTTGTGGCTTGGCACTTCCTTTGCCGAGTCCCTCTGGTCTAGATCTTCCTAGTTCAATCTCTCATTCTCAGTCTCCTATGGAAAACCGAGTAATTTCTAAAATTTTTTCTAAAAAAGACGTTGGCACTTTTTATCAAAAATATGTTGGCAATCCTATCCGAGATGAGGTGGAGGCCCAGTTTGCTTATTCAAACCAGTTGTCCGAGGGTTTTAACCCTAGTAAGTCTAAACCCAATCTGCCTAAGGAGGTTTCCAACCTGGTTTCAGTTAGCCAGGGTGATACTGTGGTCTCCCCATCAGGCGAGTTCCAATTAGATGGCCTGTCCCCTAGGAAAATGGCTAAAGTGCGTGAGGTTTTAAGTTTTCTGGATATTAAGGTTTATTCTAGGAGGAAGAGTAGATGCTCCACAGGTATGTGAGACTTGGTGGAACTGGTTTGGTGGTTTAGGGTCTGTGAGGTTTATCCATGAAAATAATAAGTTGGAATACCAGGGGTTTGGGATCAAGGAATAAGGGAAGGGTGGTTAAAGATTTTCTGAGGTCAGAGAATTCGGATGTTGTGATGATTCAGGAAACAAAAAAGGTGGAGTGTGATAGAAGGTTCGTGGGTAGTGTTTGGACAGTTAGAAATAAGGAATGGGTTGCTCTTCTGACGTGCAGGGCTTCAGGTGGGATTTTGATTATTTGGGACTCTAAAAATCTGCGCAGTGAGGAGGTGGTGATAGGATCCTTTTCGGTCTCAGTCAAGTTTGCTTTGGATGGTTGTGGACCTTTTTGGCTATCCACAATTTATGGCCCAAACAACCCCTCATTTAGGAAGGATTTTTGGGTGGAGCTTTTAGACATTTTTGGCCTATTTTTCCGTTATGGTGTGTGGGCGGTAATTTTAATGTCATAAGGAGAAGTTCAGAAAAATTGGGTGGTTCTAGTTTAACTTCAAGCGTGAAGGACTTTGGTGGTTTTATAAGAGAATGTGAATTGCTTGATCCACCTTTACGGAACGCATCATTCACTTGGTCAAACATGCAAGAGTCCCCCGTGTGTAAGAGATTGGATAGTTTTCTTTACTCAAATGAGTGGGGGCATTTCTTTCCTCAAAGCCTTCAAGAAGCTCTTCCTAGAAGGACATCGGATCATTGGTCGATTATTTTGGATACCAATCCATTCAAGTGGGGCCTAACTCCTTTTAGGTTTGAGAATATGTGGTTGCAACATCCTAGTTTCAAGGAGAGTTTTAGAAGTTGGTGGAGAGGTTTTCAAGGAAATGGGTGGGAAGGTCACAAGTTCATGAGAAGATTACAATTTGTTAAAGCTAAATTGAAATAGTGGAATAAGGTTTCTTTTGGAGAGCTAAATGAAAGGAAAAAAAGCATCCTCAATGATATAGCTAACTTTGATGCCATTGAGCAAGTAGGGGGTCTCACTTCTGAACTTTTAGTTCAAAGAGCCTTAAGAAAAGGGGAGCTAGAGGAATTAATTTTGAGGGAATAAATTTATTGGAGACAAAAAGCTAGGGTGAAATGAGTTAAGGAAAGGGATTGTAACTCAAAAGTTTTCTCATAAAGTGGCTAATGGTAGACAAAATAGGAAATTTATTAAGGCATTGGAGAATGAAAGTGGCTTAGAGTTGAATAATCCCGAGAGCATCACAGAGGAGATTTTACTGTACTTTGAAAAGCTCTACGTGAGTCCTATTGGAGAGTCTTGGAGTGTTGAAGGTTTAGATTGGTCCCCTATTTCGGAAGAGAGTGCGTCTAGGTTGGACTCCTTTTTCACTGAAGAAGAGATTTCTAAGGCCATTTTTCAGTTGGATAGGGATAAGGTGCCGGGGCCTGATGGTTTTACCATTGCAGTATTTCAAGATTGTTGGGATGTGATCAAGGAGGATTTAGTGAGAGTGTTTGCAGAGTTTCACAGAAGCGGGATTATCAATCAAAGCACTAATGCCTCCTTCATAGTTCTATTACCCAAAAAAAGCTTGACAAAGAAAATTTCAGACTTTAGACCTATTAGCTTGATCACTAGTCTCTACAAGATAATAACCAAAGTGCTTTCAAGGAGTATAAGAGGGGTACTACATGAAACCATCCATTCTAGTCAAGGCTCTTATGTTCAAGGGAGACAAATATTGGATGCGGTTCTCATAGCCAATGAGATAGTGGATGAGAAAAGACGATCAGGGGAGGAAGGAGTCGTCTTCAAAATTGACTTTGAAAAGGCTTACGACCATGTAAGTTGGGATTTTTGGGATCATGTGCTGGAGAAGAAGGGGTTTAGTCCTAGATGGAGGAAATGGATGAGTGGTTGTTTGTCCATGGTATCTTATGCAGTCTTGGTGAATGGAAATGCTAAAGGGTGGGTTAAGGCATCTAGAGGCTTAAGACAAGGCAACCCTTTATCCCCTTTTATGTTCACTTTAGTCGTAGATGTACTGAGCAGGATGTTATTGAGAGCAGAGGAAAGAAATTCGTTGGAGGGTTTCAGGATAGGTAAGAATAGAACTAGGGTGTCCCATTTGCAATTTGCAGATGATACCATTTTCTTTTCTAACACTAGGGAGGAAGAATTGTAGACTCTCAAGAGTCTACTGCTAGTGTTTGGGCATATTTCTAGGCTCAAGGTCAACCTTGACAAGAGTAATATTTATGGCATCAATCTTGATCAGAATCATCTTTCTAGGTTGGCAGAGTTGCTTGATTGCAAGACTTCTGGTTGGCCTATACTCTATCTGGGTCTTCCTTTGGGAGGGAATCCTAAGACTTGTGGCTTTTGGGATCCCAGTGATTGAGAGGATCTCGAGAAGATTTGATGGGTGGCAAAAGGCTTATTTATCTTTTGGAGGAAGGGTAACTCTTGTCCAATCTTGTCTCACCCACATGCCCCGTTACTTCCTTTCCTTGTTTAAGATACCCGTTTCAGTGGCTACAAAAATTGAGAGATTGCAAAGGGATTTTTTATGGTCAGGGGTTGGGGAAGGTAAAAGAGATCATCTAGTTAGTTGGGATGTAGTGTGTAACCCGACGGCAAAAGGGGGATTGGGATTTGGGAAGATTTCTCTAAGGAATCTTGCGCTCTTAGGGAAATGGTTGTGGAGGTACCCTAGAGAGGGTTCAGCTCTATGACATCAGGTTATTTTAAGCATTTATGGATCACACTCTAATGGTTAGGATGCTAACACTATTGCACAAGTCTTTCAGGAGTTTTCCAAGTTTACTCGGTTTGTGGTAGGAGATGGGGAAAGAATTCGGTTCTAGGAAGATTTGTGATGGGGGGACCAACCTTTGGGATCCCAATATCTAAGACTATTTGGAGTAGTCTTGGATAAAAATATTTCTATTTCTTCAATTCTTGATTCTACTCGCCCTTTCTCTTGGAACTTTAATTTCCATCGTAACCTTTCCGATTCTGAGATAGAAGATTTAGAAGGTCTCATGCGGTCTCTTGATGGTTTGCATTTATCACCTTCGGTTTTAGATGCGAGATCTTGACCTTTATCTTCTTCAGGGCTTTTCTCAGTCAAATCTTTCTTTTTAGCCTTATCCCAATCTTCTAGTTCTCCTATAGTTTTCCCCACTAAGTTCGTTTGGAATTCTCAAGTCCCTTTCAAAGGCAAGTCCTTTGTTTGGTTAGTGGCACACAAGAAGGTAAATACTAATGACTTGCTACAATTGAGAAGACCCTACAAAGCTTTTAGTCCTGATATTTGTAATCTATGCATGAAGCATGGAGAATCAGTAGATCATCTTTTCCTACATTGCTCTTTCACGATGGGGTTGTGGCACAGATTATTTCAGTTAGCCAACTTGGATTGGGTCCCCCCGAGGAGCATCTTTGACATGTTGTCCATCAATTATAATGGTTTTAGTTTATCTAAGAGAGGGATAGTTTTGTGGTAAGTTGCGAGCTTCGCTTTAATTTGGGTTGTATGGCGAGAAGGAAACTCGAGGATTTTTGAGGAGAAAGCAAGGAATTCAGAGTATCTTTGGGATTCTATTCATTTCCTTGCTTCTCTTTGGGCTTTCTGTTTCAAGGTTTTTAAGGGGATTCCCCTTAATGGATTGGGTCCCCCCGAGGAGCATCCTTGACATGATGTACATCAAATTTAATGGATTTGGTTCGTCTAAGAGGGGGATAGCCTTGTGGCAAGCTGCAAACATCGCTCTTATTCAGATTGTGTGGAGGGAAAGAAATGCGAGAATTTTTGAGGATAAAGCAAGGAATTCAGAGTTTCTTTGGGACTCTATTGTTTTCTTTGCTTTTCTTTGGGCTTATTATTCCAAGGTTTTTAAGGGGACTCCCCTTAATGTGATACAACTTGATTGGATAGCAGTGTGTACTCCATAAGGAGTGGTCTTTTTAAAAGTGTTTGCTTGTTTTTCAGTGTATTTTTCTATAGTTTAGCTTTCTTTGGCAGGAGGATTCCTCATCCTTCTTTTGTACTTATTTTTATCTATCAATAAATCTTTGTGTCGTTTCCAATAAAAAAAAGAGGATTCCCCTTAATGTGTTACAACTTGACTGGTTAGCGGTGTGCAATTCAAAAGGGTTGGTTTAACCTAGAGAGTTTGTTTGTTTTTTCTATGTATTTTCTTGTTTTTGTTTTCTTGTAGTTTAGTTTTCTTTGGTGGGAGGATTTCTCATCCTTCTCTTGTACTTCTTTTTTCTTTCAATATATCCCTTTGTCGTTTCCTATAAATAAAAAATAAAAAAAAAATCTGATGAGAGTGCGTCTAGGTTGGACTCCCCTTTTACTGAAGAAGAGATTTATAAGGCCATTTTTCAGTTGGATAGAGATAAGGCACCGGGTCCTGATGACTTTACCATTGCAGTGTTTCAAGATTGTTGGGATGTGATCAAAGAGGATTTAGTGAGAGTATTTGCAGAGTTTCACAGTAGCGGGATTATCAATCAAAGCACTAATGCCTCTTTCATACTTCTGTTGCCCAAAAAAAGCATGACAAAGAAAATCTTAGACTTTAGACCTATTAGCTTTGATCACTAGCCTTTACAAGATAATAACCAAAGTGTTATCAGGGCATCTAAGAGGGGTACTACATGAAACTATTCATTCTACTAAGGCGCGTTTGTTCAAGAGAGACAAATATTGGATGCAGTTCTCATAGGCAATGAGATAGTGGATGAGAAAAGACGTTCAGGAGAGGAAGGAGTTGTATTCAAAATCGACTTTGAAAAGGCTTACGACCATGTGAGTTGGGATTTTTTGGATCATGTGTTGGAAAAGAAGGGGTATAGTCCTAGGTGGAGGAAATGGATGAGAGGTTGTTTGTCCACGGTATCTTTTGCAGTCTTAGTGAATGGAAATGCTAAAGAGTGGGTCAAGGCGTCTAGAGGTTTAAGACAAGGCAACCCTTTGTCCCATTTTTTGTTTACTTTAGTCGCAGATGTACTGAGCAGGATGTTATTGGGAGTAGAGGAAAGAAATTCGTTGGAGGGTTTCAGGGTGGGTAGGAACAGTATAAGGGTGTCCCATTTACAATTTGCAGATGATACCATTTTCTTTTCTAACACTAGGGGGGAAGAATTGTAGACTCTCAAGAGTCTATTGCTAGTGTTTGGGCATATTTCTAGGCTCAAGGTCAACCTTGACAAGAGTAATATTTATGGCATCAATCTTGATCAGAATCATCTTTCTAGGTTGGCTAAGTTGCTTGATTGCAAGGCTTCTGGTTGGCCTATACTCTATTTGGGTCTTCCTTTGAGAGGGAATCCTAAGGCTTGTGGCTTTTGGGATCCAGTGATTGAGAGGATCTCGAGAAGATTAGATGGGTGGCAAAAGGCTTATTTATCGTTTGGAGGTAGGATAACTCTTATCCAATCTTGCCTCACCCACATGCCTTGCTACTTCCTTTCCTTGTTTAAGATACCTGCTTCAGTGGCTGCAAAAATTGAGAGATTGCAAAGGGATTTTTTATGGTCAGGGGTTAGGGAAGGTAAAAGAGATCATCTAGTTAGTTGGGATGTAGTATGTAAGTCGAAGGCAAAAGGGGGTTTGGGATTTGGAAAGATTGTTCTAAGGAATGTCGCTCTCTTAGGGAAATGGTTGTGGAGGTACCCTAGGGAGGGTTCAGCTCTATGGCATCAGGTTATTTTAAGCATTTACGGATCATACTCTAATGGTTGGGATGCCAACACCATAGTCAGATGGTTACATCGTTGTCCTTGGAAGGCTATTGCACAAGTCTTTCAGGAGTTTTCCAAGTTTACTTGGTTTGTGGTAGGAGATGGGGAAAGAATTCGGTTCTGGGAAGACTTGTGGTGGGGGGATCAACCTTTGGGATCCCAATATCCAAGACTATTTAGAGTAGTCACGGATAAAAATATTCCTATTTCTTCAATTCTCGGATCTACTCGTCCTTTATCTTGGAACTTTAATTTTCGCCGCAACCTATCCAATTCTGAGATAGAAGATTTAGAAGGCCTCATGCGGTCACTAAATTGTTTGCATTTTTCATCTTCGGTTTTAGATGCGAGATCCTGGTCTTTATCTTCTTCAGGGCTTTTAACAGTTAAATTTTTCTTTCTTGCCTTATCCCAATGTTCTTGCTCTCCTCCAGTTTTCCCTACTAAATTCGTTTGGAATTCTCAAATCCCTTTCAAAGTCAAGTCTTTTGTCTGGTTGGTGGCACATAAGAAGGTAAATACTAATGACTTGCTACAATTGAAAAGACCCTACAAAGCTCTTAATCCTGATATTTGTAAGTTATGCATGAGGCATGGAGAATCAGTAGATCATCATTTCCTACATTGTTCTTTGATGATGGGGTTATGACACAGATTATTTCAATTAGCCAAGATGGATTGGGTTCCCCTGAGGAGCATTTTTGACATGCTGTCCATCAATTACAATGGTTTTGGTTAATCTAAGATAGGGACAGTTTTGTGGCAAGCTGCGTGCATAGCTATAATTTGGGTTGTGTGACGGGAAAGAAACGCGAGGATCTTTGAGGATAAAGCAAGGAATTCAGAGAATCTTTGGGATTCTATTCATTTCCTTGCTTTTCTTTGGGCTTTTTGTTCCAAGGTCTTTAAGGGGACTCCACTTATTGTGTTACAACTTGATTAGCTAGCGGCGTGTAATTCTTTTGGGTTGGTCTAGTCTATAGTGTTTGTTCGTTTTCACATTGTATTTTCTTGTTTTCATACTCTTGTAGTTTAGTTTTCTTTGGTGGGAGGATTTCTCATCCTTCTCTTGTTCTTCTTTTTTCTATTAATATATTCCTTTGTCGTTTCCTATAAAAAAAAATATAAAAAAATGATTGTACTTGTGTTACTTGGATCTTCCTTTTAAAACAAAAGTTGGATGTGAGCATTTTTTTTCCAAATTACCATAATATGGTCAAAAATCAATTTAGGGTGTCAATTAAATGGGTTAGATCGGATAATGCAAAGGACTATTTCAATCAAACACTTTCATCTTATTTTCAAAAAGAGGGAATTATTCATGAGTCTTCATGTGTCGATTCACCCTAACAAAACGGAGTAGCTAAGAGGAAAAATGGTCACCTACTAAATGTTACTAGGGCTCTCCTATTCCCAAAAAATGTTCCAAAAACCTATTGGGGGGAGGTTGTTCTTACAATTGCTCTTTAAAAAATAGGGTTCCTTCTCGAGTTTTGGGTTTAAAGGATCCTATGGAAATGTTCACAACATTTTTTCCTTAGTTCAATACATCGAGTAAGCTTCCTCCTAAAGTGTTTGTGTGTCCCGTGATTGTTCATATTCATGCTCATCATCAAGGAAAGTTGGATTCAAGAGCATTAAAGTGTGTTTTTGTTGGATATTCATTAACACAGAAATGGTATAAATGTTTCCATCGTCCAACTAATTGTTTTTTTTTGTTTCCATGGATGCCACTTTTGTAGAAACAAAGGGATAATTTTCAGTTCCTTATCTTTAGGGGGAGACACAATCTATGAAAGATAAGGACATGTTCTTGCTTGAGTTCCCTAACTCTTCCCCATCCGAACTTTCAAATACCCCATCCAAACCTTCAAATGGAACCCAAAAAGAGTTCAGAAGTCATGAAAAAGGTCCAAAAATTTCTAGCACACCTCAAATAGCTACAACAATCCCAAAAATAGTTGAAACCTGCCCTATTTTAGATATTGGAACAACAGAAAAGGAGTCGGAACCGATTGCTACAAAGCCACTACAAGTTTATTCAAGGAGGAGGGTGACTAAACGTAGACCCATGCAAGTCCAAACATTTGAACCAACTCTTGGAAACGAGGAACACAATTATATTGCTCCTTTTGACTCACATGATGATGTTGACAATGTTGATCTTCCTATTGTCATTAGGAAAGGTACACGTAAATGCGTGCAACACTCATTGTCCAATTTTGTGTCATTTGGAAAATTCTCACCATCTCATAAAACTTTTCTTACCCAAATAAATTCCATACCAATTCCACAAACCTCAACCAAGGCACTTGGTAATGAGAAATGGAAACAAGCTATGAAAGTCGAGATGGAAGCATTGGAGAAGAATGAGACTTGAGAAATTATGGAGTTACCAAAATGGAAGAAAGTAGTGGGTTGCAAGTGGGTATTTACAGTTAAATAAAAGACTGATGGATCCCTTGAATGATATAAAGCAAGGCTGGTTGCAAAGGGATACACACAAACATAAGGAGTGACTATCAAGAAACTTTTGCACAGGTAGCAAAGATGAATATGATGAGAATTTTATTATATTTAGCAGCTCATTTTGATTGGAATTTGCATCAATTTGATGTAAAAAATGCCTTTCTCCATGGTGAAATTGATGAAGAAATCTATATGGGAGTTTCTTCTGGTTTTGGGGCAAGTTTAGACAAGAATAAGGTTTATAGGTTGAAGAAGGCCAATTATGGATTGAAACAATCTCTTAGAGCATGGTTTGGAAGATTTACAAAAGTTATGTTATCTCTAGGGTTTAAACAAAGCCAAGGAGATCACACTTTGTTCATTAAACATTTCGATTCAGGGAGGGTTACAACATTACTAGTATATGTTGATGACATAATCGTGATCGGGAATGATTGAAAAGAAAAAGAGGCACTTCGGCAATGTCTTGCAAAGGAGTTTGAGATAAAGGATTTGGGCAAAGTACAGTACTTTTTGCGAATTGAAGTGGCATGGTCAAAAGAGGGTATTTTTGTATCACAACACAAATATATCCTTGACTTACTTAAGGAGACGGGAAAGCTTGGATGTAAACCGATTGAGACTCCAATTGAAGCAAATCATAAGCTTGGGGAAGCATTGGAAGACAAAGGAGTGGATCGAGGTATGCATTAAAGGTTAGTGGGATGATTGGTTTACTTGTCACACACAAGACCAGATATTGCCTATGCCGTGAATGTAGTGAGCCAATTTATGCATAATCTGAAGGAGGTCCACTTACAAGCTATCTATAAGATTTTACAGTATCTTAAAGGTAGCTCAGGAATGGGAATTCTCTTCAGAAAAGGTACGGATTTGTTCCTTGAAGCTTATACGGAGGTTGACTATGTTGGATCAATGGTAGGCAAAAGATCAACATCAGGTTACTGCACCTTTCTTGGAGGAAACTTAGTAACTTGGAGGAGTAAAAAACAACCAATGTTGCAAGGTCTAGTGCAGAGGCAAAGTTTAGAGCTATGGCACAAGGGATTTGTGAGCTATTATGGCTTAAAATTATTCTTGAGCGCCTACGGATTAAATGGGAAGGACCCATGAGGTCATATTGCGATAACAAATTAGCTATAAACATTGCTCATAATCTGGTACAATATGACTGGACAAAGCATGTTGAGGTTGATAGACACTTCATGAAGAAAGTTAGGAAGTGGGTTAATTTGCACTTCGCTTGTGTTGTCAGATAGACAACTTGCAGATATTTTGACCAAGGGTTTGATGAGCACAACATTTCAAGCAAATATAAGCAAGTTGGGTATGGATAATATCTATTCACCAGCTTGAGGGGGAGTGTAAGAAATCTAAATTTTCCTATTTGAGGCCTCTTGTATATATTTATGTAATATATAGCTGTAAATTAGATTAGGAAAGTGTGTATAACTATAAATCAGATTATGAAGAATAATCTCTGATTTTTAAGGATTGTCCTGATTTATAGGGATTATTAATTTATTTTTTTTCCTTAAATTTCTTTGTAAATATAGGATATAAATTTGGATTGTAACAGTTGATTGAATAAGAATTTTTTACCACTTTCTCCCACACTCTCCAGGGTGGTTAATACTCATTGCAATGTCACTAAAATAGCCTAGGTTGTTGATCCACTTTGACCAGACACTCTGATTCTAAATGGAATCTTTTTAACTGAGAGAGAGAGAGAGAGAGTGGAGATTCTGTCTCTCGTTATTTTATATCAATGCTCATTATATTTCTATCAATGCCCGATACCTTTATAAAAGGTGATTCTGTCTCTCGTTATATTTATATCAATGTCCAATACCTTTATAAAATTCATTTTTTTCCTCTCATTTACAAAATTATTATTACTTTGTTCCTTTTTTCCATTCTATCTCACACTATATTTATCTCAGCATCCCAATACCTTTACAAAATTCATTTTTTTCCATCCTTATCTGTGCTTAAATATGATGCATCATAAAAATATTATGGTACAAGAAAGCATTCCCTTGCCTTACGAAATTTATATGTTTTTGTTTCCTCATTTTACCTTATCTTTGTTTGGCAGATGGTTTATGTTTTGTCTATTTACAACAAGAAAGAGAAGAACCATCAAATCATGGTGCGTGGTTTTTCCATTCCTTTTCTGTAAAAGTAGTAAAGATAATATCTCTGATGTCTTTCTTTCTCTTTACAGATTTTTGGTTAGTGAAGTCAGATTAAGTGGTTTACGTCATTCACATTCTATTAACTCTCTTTTACTGCACATTTTTAATGAAGTATCCATATCATGTTGTTGTTCTAAGAAAACTTGATTATTTTAGTTGTGCTGAAATTTTTGGGATATATTTTTCTTTACACACATAGTTATTTAATTTTTTCCCCTTTTTTCTTCTTTTCCTAGCATGGTATGCATATCCTCTATCCAAGGCTAGCTTAGTTTTTTGATCTTTTGGGTTGCAATCTACCAACATTGATCTCCCAAAGTTTGAAGCTATCAGCTCTCTTTGTAAAGTCTCAAAATATCTTCTCGTGTATCAATCTGCGAACATTGGTTTAAACTGTGAATCTCCCTCTGAAATATATATACAGAGAAAAATTCCACCAGTATTTTGTCATTTTTGTTGTTGTTTCCCAGTGCTGTTGGCTGTTTATTCAAGTTTTTGCCCTTTCTCACACTTGACAAGGTTTTGTCCTTTTTGCACATCTGGAATATATTTTTGTTTCTCCTTTAGAAACTAGGATGAAACAACTCAACAATGAAGCACTTCACATAATTAAGCATGGAGTCCACATAAAAATATTTTTACTGCAATCAGCATGTCAAATTTTAAGTGGGGAATCGGCCTCTGCAATTTCTGAAGTGAGGATTGTTTGTCAGAATGTCATATGGCTTATTTTCTTGTCTCCTTTATTATCATGTTTTGTTCTAATGTCATTATGTTTGCATATTGAAAGCTGAAATTTAATGGACTATGAATCTTTGATGAAGAAAATTATTGAAGCGATGTTCTTTGTTCCAGATGGCAGCATTCAATATCCAGGAGGCATTAATCTGGAAAGAAAAAATTGAGGCTGTAATTGATCAGGTCCGTTTCCTTCAAATTTCATGACACTAGAATCCTTTCTCATTCATTCCCCTCCCTCTCCCCCCTCTCTCTCTCTGTCTCCCTCTCCCTCTCTCCCTCTCTTGTTTAATAAAAAACACAAACACATGAGTGATAATGAGTTGTGTCACTGTAGTGGATGTTTTTCTCAAAAATTGTTGCTTCCCATTCATTACTTGGGTCAAAACAAAATTGTTGCTTCCCATCCATTACTTTGGTTAATGGCCATTAGATCTGCAAGCATATTGATCTACAGCATAGTTACAGGTCTTGTTTGGCATTTTATATAAATCTGTAAGATTCTGTTAATTAGACAGGCAACTGTATTCAGGACTGATTATGTATTGATGGTGTTCAGCATCAGGACTCACAAGTTGCAAATGGAAATAAATATATTTCATTTGAATATAAATCTGGGATGGATAATGGAAGGGCTGCTTCCTCATCTGACCATGAAAGTCAGTAAGTACCAATTTTAACTTTATTTATTATCTGCTTGTGGTTATAAGTGTGTGGATGCTAGTGAAAAATGCTGTCATGTTCTGAACCATATCCACAGTATATTTTCATTTCTTTCCTTTATGCTGCAAAGTTTGGAATCTCTCCACAGGTAAACATTTTCCAATCCTGATAAATTTTTAGGGTTAATTGGTTAAAGGGGTCAAAATAACCCCCATATTTGCAAATATAACCCACTAGTCAAAAAGCAAAAAAATTGACCTGATCGAGACAAAAATGCCCTTCTTATTTTTTCTCTCCAACACATACAACTTCTCATTTCCCCTTTCCCCCTCATTTTTCCCTCCAAGACAACTTTCCCTTTCCCTTTGTTTTATAGTAGATTAGGTTCTAATTTTTTTATTCGGTCAATGGTTGCTCTTCTCTCTCTTTTCCTGTGGAGATCAAGTTTAACTTCTTACGATTGTTTCATCTATTCTTCATTCTTGGTCACGAAAATATGAAAAAAATGTAAGCAACCAACAATTTCTTTTTTATAATATTAATTTATTTCTTTCTGTTTCTTGAAAATTCAAAATCTCACTTCAACATTATAGGTAAAAAATAGAGACTCCATTGTTAGTTCTGAACAAGTGAAAAGTTCGTTCAAAGAATTTTCACTTGAACTTAACAGTAGTTGAGTTGCATTAACAAAGAACTTAACCACAATTAAGTTCACAGTCAGAATTTTCACCTGAACTTAACAGTAGTTGAATTGCATTAACAAAGAACTTAACCATAGTTAAGTTCACAGTAAGATATTTCACCTGAACTTAACAATAGTTGAGTTTCATTAACAAAGAACTTAAGCACAGTTAAGTTCACAATCACTGTTTCACAATAGTTGGGATTTTTGCTCACTAGCTTCGCTTTCCTTTGCTTCACTTTCTTCTGCTTCACTTTTTTCTTCTGTTCGCTTTAGTCTTGTGTAACCAATTTAATCTAATTCTGTTCTATCCATCTAAATTTGTATGGAAATCTAATTTCCCATCTATGCTCAAGACATTTTCTTGGCTAATGGCACACAAGAAAGTGTACACAAATGGCATGCTACAATTGAGAAAATCCTACAAAGCCCTTAGTTATGATGTTGGCTTATTGTGTATGGAGAGTGGAGAAATGATGAATCATCTTTTCTTACTTTGTTTGTTGACTTTGGGGCTATGACATATAGACTTTCCAGATCAGCTAACTTGGACTAGGTTCCTCCTAGGAGCATTTGTGACATGATGATCATCTCATATAAGGGATTGGGAAGCTCCATTAGAGGCAACGTTCTTTGGCAAACCACTTGTCTCACATTTATTTAGGTTGTTTGGTGGGAAAAAAAATGGGAGGATTTTTTAAGGCAAGGTGAGGACTTCAAAGGCTCTTTGGGTTATCATTCATTTCTTTTCCTCCTTTTGGGCCGCTTTCCAAATCCCCTTCCATCTTGGGCTTGCACACTATGTCTCAGCTAATGAGATGATCTCTTTTCCTCCCCTATCCATGACCATAGAAAATCCCTTTGCATTTTTTCAATCTTTGTTGCTACTACTATACAATGAAAGGAAATAATTAGGAATGTGAGTCAAGCAAGACTAGATTACGGTAATTCTTCCACCTAAAGACAAAAAAACTTTTTTCCAACCATTTGATCTTCTCTAAATTCGGTATTCTTGATCCTAAAAGACACTAGCCTTTGGATAGACCCGAATAGGTTATTTAGCCATTCATAAACCTTATATTTGAGCATCGAAGCTGGCCTAGAAATCTGATTCTAACTCATGTTGGAAATTATGTTTCTTATAGACTTAATCTACTTCATTTGCACTTATGCCAATCATTGATATGTGTTTATAAATCTGTGTTTGTGATCGATGTTTTTGTAAGTCTTTGGTGATTTGGGAGAAAACCAGAACAATTAAGTTAGTTGTTTTGAGAATTCATAAATCTCCTCCCTCAAAAGAAAAAGAAAGACGTTCTTAGAGTTGTGGAAAGGACTAATCTGGGGAGGAAGTTAGTGATGATAAAAAAGTGTGGTTATTGTTATTGTACTGGAAGTGTATAAAGCTATCACTTCTCATAGAAAGACTAACATGAGAACAAGGAACAAGAAGAAAAATAAAAAGAAAAGACTTAATATATTTTGTTTTACGATACCGTGTTTTATTTAAACAAGGAAAAGGCACCTAGGTCTAATAGATTCACCATTACAATGTTTCAGGAGTGTTGGGATGTGATTAAGGATGATTTTTTTCCATGTACTTCCTCGAAAGTTTTTCTGATTGTGTTGCTGTGAATTCTACAATTTGGTTTGATACTTTTTTTTTTCTCTAGGATTCATTGATATTACTTATGTTGAACATATTATTTAGATTACTCCACCTTTTTCTCAAAACATCTTAGATTGGGAATATTCCTCATCCATTTGAAATTTCTGTATAGGTTTAGTGCAGAGGATGATGAAGAAGATACTCATCGTGCTTTGGTTCGGAGAAAAACAATTGGAAATGGTTGTCTTTGATTCCCTTTATTTCTTGATTCATAACTGGTTCAGTATAATTCCTGTTTGAGTCTCATCATCTTCCTTTAACTGGCAGATTTTCCTGACTCAGTGTTTGACTGGACTCGAGAAATGGATTCAGAATTGTTAAACCAGGATATCAACAATCAAGCCTTTTCCTCTGATCAAAAAAAAGAAAAAAACAATCAAGCCTTCCCCAAAAAGCATTGGCGTCTTCTCCAATGCCAAAATGGTAAATCATTTTTGCAGCCATTTGCATTATTTTTTCTGTTTAACACAGAGATGATAATCAAGGAATCAAGATAACCTATCCAGGGAGGGAAGTTAGACAATTGAGTAACTGGCTATCCCATAATTAAATCCATGAATAATTACATTTCGTCTGGATAATTGCAGGACTTCGAATTTTTGAAGAGCTTCTTGAAGTTGATTACCTTGTAAGGCATTGTTTCTTTATTTCATTCTACAGCCGTCTCATGATTTTGCTTTTGCAGTAGGCTATTTCTCATCAACGTAACATGTACCTTTCCTTTTTGCAGCCAAGGAGCTGTAGTAGAGCAATGAAAGCTGTAGGGGTTGTGAAGGCAACCTGTGAAGAAATATTTGAGCTTGTAATGAGCATGGATGGAACACGGTTTGAGTAAGTTCTTTCTATTTCAAGTAAAGATTTTTATGAATTAATTCCAAATGGTCATTATTATGGTCTTTTGAAGAATGTATTCTGTATATATCATCCGGCAGGTCTGCTTCAAACCTCATTTAAGTTATTTTCTTTTAGAAACTTTTCGCATGTTCTTTCTTTATAGCATACATAAAAGTGGTCATGCCCCTATGCAAGTCAAAGTTACAGTGATGGGAATTACTTCTCATGAAATTTGCCTCATCTTTTACTGATTTTTTGGACCATTTATTAATTTTTTGATAGGATTTTCTTGACACCTTATGAAAAGCATATACTCACTGACATGATTCTTAGTTTAAAGTTCATAATATGAGCATTCATACATGACATATAACATGTCAAACCGAATATATTTACTACCTTACGTGCATTAGTTATGTTTTATGGTTAAAATATCCAAAACTTATGAAAATAAATTAAATAATTTTTAGGGTTTATTACACTTTACCCCCCTAATTTATAGCGCGTTTTGCACATTGCCTCCTTGAGTTTAAAATCGAGTAATGTACCCTCTATGCTTTATAATTGCATGCAATATGCATTTGTTGTACGACGACGTTAGCTATAATGAACGGAAGACACATGTGCTAAATATGTGACATGTTTAAATGAGGGCAAAATTGTCATTTTGTTTTCAAATCTTCAAATCCCCAGAACCCCAACTTGCCCTCCTCCTTCCTTCGATCGTCTGGTAGATTCCTAAATCCCCAAATTGAAGTTGAAGCCATAGAATGGCCACTATTGGAGGAATTCAAGATTCTAATGGATCTCAAAACGCACTTGAGATTGAAAACCTTGTTCGATTCGCCATTGATGAGCACAACAAGAAACATGTTTTGTTTTTTAGTTTTTAATCTCATTTTTCCTTTCTCTGTTTCTGTTTGTTTCTTGAGAAATTCTCTCCTTTTGTATTTTTTTTTTTGTTTTTAATCTCATTTTTCCTTTCTTTGTTTCCGCTTATTTCCTGAGAAATTCTCTCCTTCTTCTTGTTCTTTTTTTCTTTTTTTTTGGAGGAAGGTAGAGTTTGGCTTATGAACGTTTGCTTTTTTCTGAGGAACCAAACAAGGATTTTTATTTTTAAACAAAATTCATTCGTTCCATAAGTACAATAAAATATTATTTTTAGGGCAAAAGAAATGATCATTTGGTTGATGGAATTGAAGTTTTCATTTTTTTATTTTGTGAAATAAATCATTGCAAGGAGTTAGATCCACAATTGAATTTTTGTTTCCCTTCCTAGGGTTTTTGAGTAGCCAAACGAGGTGCTTTGTTGGTTTTTTTTCCTCTTTAATCATTCCTTGAAAAATCAATTTTTTAGATGAGTTTCTGATCAAGGATTCCGCTTCTCAAATAGTAGGAACCTCCTTTATATCCATTTCCAATTTTCTCTTTTATTTTTGGTTGATTTGTTTGATTATGTAATTTGAATTGATTGTTTTAATTTAGTTTTGATAAATTGAAAAAGGCTACTGCAATTTAGGGAGACGATCTCGACCCCAATTTAGGAAGACGATCGGAGGAAGGAGGAGGGTTAGGGTTTTAAAATGAAATAACGATTTTGCCCTCATTTAAACATGTCACATGTTTAGCCCATATATCTTCCGTTCATTATAGCTAACGTTGTTGCACGACAAATGCACATTGCATGCAATTATAAAGCATAGAGGGTACATTGCTCGATTTTAAACTTGAGAGGGTAATGTGCAAAACATGATATAGGTTAGGGAGGTAAAGTGTAATAAAGCCTAATTTTTATTTATGGAAATCTTTAAGGTGAAATTAATTCCCTCCTTTAAAGTAATGAAATCAATACGAAGATTTTTTTTTTGTCCCATAGTTGTAGCAAATGATTGTCCTTCACTTTTCAGCAATATAAATAAAGATTTATTGTGTATTAATTTGAAGCTCCTCTGCAATATATTTTTAGCTTTACCATGCCCTTGGGCATTTAACGGTTCAAAATTATGAATTTTGATTAAGGAAATTTTTTTATTTTCAACAGTGTATGAAAATTTACAATAGTTGGGAATCAAGAAGGATGATTTGAAACTTATATAGAAGCTTTTTTTGCATATGGGATTGTTTGTTGGGTTCACACTCATGCTACCATTTTTAGTTCTTTGATCCCTAATATTAAAAGATCTATTCTTCTCAGTGACTGTCAACCAATTAACCTTGTAGGAAGTTCATGCATAGCGATCACCAGAGCTTTGTTAACAATAAATAAATAAACGAGCTCTTTGAAGTTTGTTGTGATATGACATGTTATTCACTGAGGGGGCCTTTGTGAAGGTGGACAATCATATATTCAAATTTATGAGGACAGTGTTGGACATTGTGGGAAGCTGGATAATGGGGATTGGTTGTGAAATTGGAGTTTCTTAGATTATGTGAGACAGATTTTGGGGTTCTGTGATGGAAGTTAATAAGGGGTTGAATGCTCTTTTGGGGCTTCAATAGGTTTGGTTGGTTCAATTTTATGAGCTAACAAATGTCTTAAGTAGATCTACATCCATAGTGGAATAGAAAATCTCTTTCTAGGTTCCCATTTAAAAGAAATTGGCAGTCTCCTATATAGCATCTATGGTTTGCTAATGATGTGATCATTTTCATCTCAATGTGGAAAGCGTAAAAATTTTGAATTTTACTGCCTTTTGTTTTGAGATAGTTTCTGGCTTTAAAATTTAAGAGCATTACTTTGTCACCATCTGAAGAACTATGTTATGTGGACACTTCAAAATACACAGGTCTGATGACACATAATTAGGATTTAAGGGTGTGGATATGGTTTGTTCTCTCTCTTCCACATCCATATTCCCAATGTGAGTGAATGTCTAACAAGAGGAACAGAGGATTGATGGAGACAAGTGGCAGCCACCTTTAAAATTTTATCAGAGAAGTAAAGGAGTGGGCTCCAAGGCTCAAACTTTAATTTGGCACTCTCTTGATGATAATGGGCTTAGTTGGGATCTTATATAAGTCAATATAGGTTTAGCCTAGAAAGTACTTTCAGAAATTAAGTTATGGGCCTAGTCAATGGTTATAAGTTACCATTTTCAGTCATTATTATTGTCATTTTCCAATAGTCTTTAATGTGGTTAGTAGTCAGTCCAAGTTTGTCATTTTCAAGTTGCATTATTATTGTGTCTAGTTCCAAGGAGTTATAAGTCTCTAGAAAAGTCTTATATAGTAGTTGATTAGTTTTTTGAGAGGAATGAATGAATGAATGAATGAATTTTTAACCACTTTTTTCCTTTGTGTGATGCAAAGAGTACTTGGGTGTGAAGCCTAAGGTTTCTAGGAGTGATTCCTAAGGTCCTTTCAATTGTACTCTCCTTGCATTTTACTTTCTGTACTGCATCACCAAAAATCTAGTTTTCTAGAAGTTCCTTTATGTCCTTGATTCGTTCCTTTCAATTATGGTACTTCAAATGAATCAAGTACTAGGGTGCAATAGGCCATTGTACAAGTACTAGTTTTCAGCTGAAGATAGGCATGTAGAAAATTACATTGATAATGCAACTATGTTTCCAAGTCCTAAGGTTTGGATGTTAGAGAAGACACTATTTTACACCTAATCCACATACTTGCATGCAAAAATTGCAAGGTATTGGAGCAAAATTGACAGTGTGGAATAAGATCACTTTTAGAGATATAAGAGAGAGGAAGGATTCCATCATTAAGGATATTGCCATGGTATAGATTCTCTTGAGCCATCCTTAAGGGCTACGAAGAAAGTAGAGTTGGAGGAAATGTTGTTAAGGACAAAGAGGCATTGGAGGCAAAAAATCTAGAGTAAAGAGGGCCAAGGAGGAGGATTTAATTCCATATATTTTCATAGAATTATTAATGGAAGAAGGAAAAAGAAGTTTATTAAATCTTTATTGAGTGAGGATGGAACCATGTTAGATGACCAAGTTAGCATTTTAAAGGAAATCTTGATATTCTTTGATGAAATATATAGCAAGTCTAATGAAGTTTTGTGGAGAGTAGAAGGATTAGAGTGGGCCCCTATCCACTTTTTTCATTTCTTTTTTACTATTTTAGCATATCTTTTGAGTAGATTGATGTTCAAATAGGAGTTTGGTATTTTTTAGGGCTTCTTAGTGGTAGAAGTACGGCAATGGTGCTTCATTAATGGTTTGTTGATGACACCATACTCTTTTTTTTTTGATAGGAAACGACAAAGAAATATATTGATAGAATTAAGGAGTACAAAAGAAGGATGAGGAATCCTCCCACAAAAGCAAACTAAACAACAAGAATACAAAAACAAGATGCTAAAAGGTAACAACAATGAACAAACTCTCTTAGCTAGACCACCCCATTGGAGCTGCACATTGCTAGCCAATCTAGTTGCAGCACACTAAGGGGAATACCCTTAAAAACCATGGAGCAAAAAGCCCAGAAAAAAGCAAGGAAGTGAATGGAATCCCATAGATTCTCTAAATTCCTAGCTTTATCCTCAAAAATCCTAGCATTTCTTTCCCGCCACACAACCCAAATTATAGCAATACACTCAGTTTGCCACAAAACTATGCCTCTCTTGGATTTTCCAAAACCTTTATAATCGATGGTCATCATGTCAGAAATGCTCCTCGGAGGGACCCAATCCATCTTAGCTATCTGAAATAATCTGTGCCACAACCCCATCATCAAAGAACAATGTAAGAAAAGATGATCTGTTGATTCTTCATGCTTCATACACAATTACAGATGTCAGGATTAAGAGCTTTGTAGGGTCTTCTCAATTGTAGCAAGTCATTAGTATTTACCTTCTTGTGTGCCACTAACCAGACAAAGGACTTGACCTTAAAAGAGACTTGAGAATTCCAAACAAAATTAGTAGGGAAAACTGGAGATAAATTAGAAAGGTGGGACAAGGGTAGAAAAAAAGACTTGACTGTAAATAACCCTGAAGAAGATAAATACCAGGATCTCGCATCTAAAACTGATGGGGATAAGTGCAACCAATCAAATGACCACATAAGGCTTTCTAAATCTTCTATCTCAAAATCAGAAAGGTTACTACGGAAATTAAAGTTCCAAGAGAAGGGACGAGCAGAACCGAGAATTGAAGATATGGGAATATTTTTAGCTGTAACTACTCTAAATAGTCTTGGATATTGGAATCCCAAAGGTTGGTCCCCTTATCATAAGTCTTTCCAAAAGCGAATTATTTCCCCGTCTCCTACCACAAACCGAGTATACTTGGAAAAATCCTGAAAGACATGTGCAATAGCCTTCTGTTGAAATTTGGCATTCAAAGTTAGGGTTTTAATTTAGGAAAGTATTTTAGGAATAAAAAAGGAGAGATCATTTAGGATATTTCCTTAGGATTCAGTTTCCTAATGTTAGGAGAGAATCAAGCTAGATTGATATTTTCTTATTCAGTCATTTTGTGTATATATATGTGTATGGTGTGTACCGAATAAAAAAAAAAAAAAGGAATTCATAAATTCTTCATGGTATCAGAGCCAGTTTTCTGAAACCCTAATCCCTTCTGGCCGCCTCTTATTCAGGCCATCATTCATTCCGGCCAAGTCTCTCTAGCCATCTCTCAATCCGACCATCTCTCTCTCTGGCCATCTCTCATTCCGGCCATCAGTCCCTGTTCTCAGAGCCAAGGGAGAAAACGCTTTTTGGTCGGTCGAATCGTCGTCAGAAAACATTCACCGCCGGCGACATCTTTTTCCCACACCACAAGGAGCGCCTGGAGGAGATCTCCAATTTTTCCCAAAGCACCGAAGCCAGAAAACCACCCACGCGCCGGCCACGCGCGTTTTTCTGGTCGGCGACTACATCTCACGCACCGGCGCGTGAGCCACTTTTCGGCGACGCGCTTCCTCCTCCAGCCTCGCCTGACGCCGACTAGCCACCCTTCATACCCGTTCTGCCATCCGAGCCCTGCACGTGCCTCTTTTGGGGTTCTTTTGCCTCCGTGGGCCCTCTGAACAGTTTTCCGACGTCCTCCGACTATTTTTTTCTCAACCCCAATCCCTGCACGTGCCTAGGGAAGTGTTCTTCTACCTTTCCGGTGGTGCCACGGTTGTTTTTCTTTTCCATTAGGCCGGTATCTCTGATTTTCTCCTTTTCCCAATTTCCAGCAACCATATTCGGCTGTCTTCCTCATCTCCATGACAAAATACGGAATGGCATCATCACAAGTATCCAGCGCCACGACACTAGAATCAGGGGGTAGTTATGAAATTCCAAACCTTGGTGGCAGTGATTCCTCTCCTATTCTCATCACAAGACACAAATTAAATGGCCATAACTATTTACAGTGGTCACAATTTGTGTTGTTGTTCATTTGCGGTAAAGGAAAGGATGAGTATCTCACTGGAGAAGCAGCCATGCCAGAAACTACAGAACCGAGTTTCAGGAAGTGGAAGATTGAAAACAGCATGATCATGTCATGGCTTATCAATTCCATGAACAATGACATAGGTGAAATTTTTTTGCTGTTTGGGACTGCAAAGGACATCTGGGATGCAGCCAAAGAAACTTACTCAAGTTTTGAAAATACTTCAGAACTTTTTCAGGTTGAATCAGCCCTACATGACTTCCGCCAAGGAGAGCAGTCAGTTACTCAGTATTACAACACACTCACAAGGTATTGGCAGCAACTTGACTTATTCGAGACTCAGTCATGGAAATGTTCGGATGATGCAGCAACATACAGGCAAATTGTGGAACAAAAGAGACTGTTTAAGTTTTTCCTAGGACTAAACAGGGAATTGGATGATGTTAGAGGCCGAATCATGGGCATTAAACCCCTGCCAAGTCTCAAGGAGGCTTTTTCAGAGGTTAGGCGTGAAGAAAGTAGAAAGAAAGTGATGATGGGATCCAAAGAGCAACTTGCCCCAACATTGGATGCCTCTGCCCTTGCTGCTCGGTCATTTAATAGTAGTGGTGGAGATCGTCAGAAACGGGATAGGCCTTGGTGTGATTATTGTAAGAAACCAGGCCATTATAAGGAGGCTTGCTGGAAGCTTCATGGAAAACCGGTTGATTGGAAACCAAAGCCACGGTTTGACAGAGATGGCAGAGCACACGTGGCTGCCAACTCTGAGAGCACATCTGTTCCCGAGCCGAGTCCATTCAACAAAGAGCAGATGGAGATGCTACAGAAACTATTAAGCCAAGTTGGCAGTGGCAGTACTACTGGGATAGCCTTCACTGCTAATTGAGGAGGAATGAAGCCGTGGATAGTGGACACAGGTGCTTCTGATCACATGACAGGAGATGCTTCCATTCTTCAAAATTACAAGCCAAGTAATGGTCATTCATCCGTCCATATTGCTGATGGTTCAAAGTAAAAAATTGTCGGGACAGGTTCCATAAAACTTACTAAAGACTTGTATCTTGACTCTGTCCTCCATGTTCCAAATTTGGATTGTAATCTTTTGTCCATTAGCAAATTGGCCCGTGATCTCCAATGTGTTACTAAATTTTATCCAAACTCGTGTGTTTTTCAGGACTTGAAATCGGGGAAGATGATTGGCAGTGCTGAACTGTGTTCCGGGCTCTACCTCCTCCCATGTGGCCAATTCTCAAACCAAGTCTCTCAAGCAAGTTGCGTACAGTCTCAGAGTATGTTAGAGTCTTTCAATTCTGTGTCAAATTATAAGGTCAATAAAGATAGTGAGATTATAATGTTACACTATCGCCTTGGTCATCCTAGCTTTGTTTACCTTGCAAAATTGTTTCCCAAATTATTTATCAATAAAAATCCAGCATCTTAGCACTGTGAAATTTGTCAGTTTGCAAAGCATACTCGAACAGTATATCCTCAAATCCCATACAAACCTTCGACTATTTTCTCTTTAGTACATAGTGATGTGTGGGGTCCCTCACGATGGTTTGTGACATTCGTTGATGATCATACACAGGTAACATGGGTTTTCCTTATGAAAGAAAAGTCAGAGGTCGGGCACATTTTTCAAACCTTCAATCTTATGGTTCAAAATCAATTCAATTCCAAAATTCAAGTCCTCAAGTCAGATAATGCAAAGGAATACTTTACTAGTAGTCTCAGTACTTATCTTCAAAATCATGGCATTATCCACATAAGTTCTTGCGTTGACACCCCACAACAAAATGGGGTGGCTGAATGCAAGAATAGACATCTCTTGGAGGTTGCCCAGTGCCTTATGTTTTCCTCTAATATTCCAAACTATTTTTGGGGGGAAGCCATTCTCACAGTTACCTATTTGATTAATCGTATGCCATCCAGAGTGCTTACCTTTCAATCCCCACGTCAACTTCTCTTAAAAAAATTCCCTCACACCCGTGTAGCCTCTTCTGATTTACCACTCAAAGTATTTGGTTGCAGGGCATTCGTTCATGTGTATCCTCAAAATCGTAGCAAATTTGCTCCTCGAGCCAATAAGTGCATTTTCCTAGGGTCTTCTCCAACCCAAAAAGGTTACAAATGCTATTCTCCAACCAACAAAAGATTTTACACCACCATGGACGTCTTTTTCTTTGAACATGTCTTCTTTTATCCCAAATCTCATGTTCAGGGGGAGAGCATGAATGAGCATCAAGTTTGGGAGTCTCTTCTTGAGGTTGTATCTTTTTCTCACTCAGAGTCACCAAATCCTTCCCAATTCGCGCCCACTGAGTTGTCCACACCCATGCCGTCATCAGTCCAGCCAGCCCAGCCCACAAATGTTCCTTCTCCCGTGACCATCCAGTCTCCCATGCCTATTCAACCTATAGCCCCACAACTTGCTAATGAGAACTTACAAGTTTACATCAGGAGGAGGAAAAGACAGGAATTAGAGCACGAATCACAGCCAACATGTGGCCAATATATTGACTCTATTTCAAGTCTACCTGAAGAGAACATAGGTGAGGATAGGGCTGGAGAGGTGTTAATTCCCAGCATTGATGATTCTACTCTGCTGATTGCATTGAGGAAGGGTGTTAGGAGATGTACAGATCATCCAATTGGGAATTATGTTACGTATGAAGGGCTATCACCATCTTACAGAGCATTTGCTGCTTCTCTTGATGATACTCAGGTTCCCAACACAATACAAGAGGCATTCAAAATTTCAGAATGGAAGAAGGCAGTACAAGATGAGATTGATGCACTTGAGAAGAATGGGACATGGACTATCACAGATTTGCCGGTTGGGAAGAGGCCCGTGGGGTGCAAGTGGATTTTCACCATAAAATACAAAGCAGATGGATCAGTCGAGAGATTCAAGGCTCGTTTGGTAGCATGAGGGTTTACACAATCCTATGGGATAGACTATCAGGAGACTTTTGCTCCTGTTGCAAAACTGAACACTATCAGGATTCTTCTCTCATTGGTTGTCAATCAAGATTGGTGCTTGCAACAACTGGACATAAAAAATGCGTTTCTAAATGGTGACCTAGAAGAGGAAGTCTACATGGAAATACCACCTGGTTTCGAAGGAAGTATGGCAAAGAATCAGGTTTGCAAACTCCAAAAATCCTTGTACGGCCTTAAACAATCTCCCCGAGCCTGGTTTGATAGATTCACAAAGGCAGTCTTGAAGCTGGGCTACAAACAAGGTCAGACTAATCATACTCTATTTGTCAAGAAGTCTCATGCCGGGAAAATGGCCATATTGATAGTCTATGTCGATGATATTATTCTATCTGGGAATGATATGGAGGAATTACAGAATTTGAAGAAGTATTTGTCAGAAGAGTTTGAAGTTAAAGACCTTGGAAATTTGAAATATTTCCTTGGTATGGAAGTGGCTAGATTAAGGAAGGGAATTGTAGTCTCTCAAAGAAAATACATACTCGATCTTCTTAAGGAGACCGGTATGCTTGGATGCAAACCAATTGATACTCTTATGGATAGTCAGAAGAAACTTGGTATCGAGAAAGAGAGTACACCGGTAGACAGGGGGAGATATCAGCGACTCATCGGGCGCTTGATTTATCTCTCACACACTCGGCCAGATATTGGCTTTGCAGTGAGTGCTATAAGTCAATTCATGCATAGCCCCACTGAGGAACACATGGAAGTAGTTTACAGGATTCTTAGATATTTAAAAATGACACCAGGGAAAGGTCTATTCTTCAGAAAGACAGAGTATCGTGACACTAAAGTATACTCAGATGCGGATTGGGCAGGAAACATCATTGACAGGCGGTCCACTTCTGGATACTGTTCTTTTGTCTAGGGAAATCTTGTTACCTGGAGGAGTAAGAAGCAATCAGTTGTAGCCAGAAGTAGTGCAGAAGCTGAGTACAGTGCACTAGCACAGGGAATCTGTGAAGGGATTTGGATAAAAAGGGTTCTTAGTGAACTGGGACAAACGAGTTCATCTCCGATTCTGATGATGTGTGATAATCAGGCAACTATAAGCATAGCAAAGAACCCCGTGCATCATGACAGAACCAAGCACGTTGAGATTGACAGACACTTCATCACAGAGAAGGTGACTAGTGAGACGGTTAAATTGAACTACGTTCCTACCAAGCACCAAACTGCAGACATCCTCACCAAAGCTTTACCTAGGCCTAACTTCGAAGACTTAACTTGCAAGTTGGGATTATATTATATATATTCTCCAGCTTGAGGGGGAGTGTTGAAATTTGGCATTCAAAGTTAGGGTTTTAATTTAGGAAAGTATTTTAAGAATAAAAAAGGAGAGATTATCTAGGATATTTCCTTAGGATTCAGTTTCCTAATTTTAGGAGAGAATCAAGCTAGATTGATATTTTCTTATTCAGTCATTTTGTGTATATATATGTGTATGGTGTGTACCGAATAAAAAAAAAAAAAGGAATTCAGAAATTCTTCACCTTCCAAGGGCAACGATGTGACCATCTGACTATAGTGTTGACATCCCAACCATTAGAATGTGTCCCATAAATGATTAGAATGACCTGATGCCACAAAGTTGAACTCTCCCTAAGATACCTCCACAACCATTTCCCTAAAAGAGAAATCTTCCCAAACCCCAATCCCCTTTTTGTCTTCGGTTTACACACTACATCCCAACTAATAAGATGATCTCTTTTACATTCCCCAACTCTTGACCAAGGAAAACCCTTTACAATCTCTCAATTTTTGTAGCCATTGAAGCAGGAATCTTGAAGAAGGATAGAAAGTAACTAGAAATGTGGGATAGGCATGAGTGGATAAGAGTTATCCTACCTCCAAAAGATAAATAAGCCTTTTTCCACCCATCTAATCTCCACGAAATTCTCTCAATCACTAGATCTCAAAAGCCACAAGCCTTTGGATTCCCTCCCAAAGGAAGACCCAAGTAGAGTATAGGCCAATCAGAAACCTTGCAATCAAGCAACAAGGCTAATTTAGAGAGATGATCTTGATCAAGGTTGATGCCATAAAGGTTACTTTTGTCAAGATTGACCTTAAGCCCATAAATTTGCCCAAATACTAACAAAATAAACTTAAGAGTTTGTTGTTCTTCCACACATGTGCTAGAAAAGAAGATGGTATCATCTGCGAATTGCAGATGAGACACCCTTATTCTATTCTTACAGTGAAACCCTCCAACATACTTCTTTCCTCTACTCTTAACAACATCCTACTCAACACATCAATGACAATAATAAACAGAAAAGGGGATAGAGGATCACCTTGTCTTAATCATCTAGTTGCCTTGACCCACCCTTTAGCATTTCCATTCACTAAAATTGCATAAGAGATCGATGACAAACAACCTCTCATCCAGGACCTCCATCTAGTACTAAACCCCTTCCTATCCAACACATGATCCAAAAAATCCCAATCTACATGGTCATAAGCCTTTTCAAAGTCAATTTTGAAGACAACTCCTTCCTCCCCTGATCGTCTTTTCTCATCCACTAACTCATTGGCTATTGGAACTGCATCTAAAATTTGTCTCTCTTGAACAAAAGCACCTTGAGTAGAATGGACTTTTGTTATTATCTTGTAGAGACAAGTGATCAAGCTAATAGGTCTAAAGTCTGAAATTTTTTTGTCTGGATTTTTTTAGGCAAAAGAGCTATGAAGGTGGCATTGGTGCTTTGATTAATTATCCCGCATCTGTGAAACTCTGCGAACACCCTCACTAAGTCCTCCTTGATCACATCCCAACAATCTTGAAACACTGCAATGGTAAATCCATCATGCCCCGGCTTCTTATCCCTACCTAACTGAAAAATGGCTTTAGAAATCCCTTCTTCAGTAAAATGGGAGTCCAACCTAGAAGCACTCTTTTCTGAGATAGGAGACTAATCTAAGCCTTCTACTCTCCAAGACTCTCCAGGAGGACTCGAGTAGAGCTTTTCATAAAAAAGTAAGATCTCTTCTGTGATGCTATCAATATTATTCAACACTAAGCCTCTTTCATTCTCCAGAAACTTGATGAATTTCCTATTTCGTTTGCCATTAGCCACTTTGTGAAAAAACTTTGAATTGCAATCCCCTTCTTTTATCCATTTCACCTTAGCTTTTTGTCTCCAATGAACCTCTTCCCTCAAAATTAATTCCTCTAACTCCCCTTTCTCAAAGCTCTTTGTGTGAAAGTTCAGAAGAAAGAACCCCTTCTTGCTCAACAGCATCAATGTTAGCAATATCACAAAGTATGTTTTTTTTCCTTTCCTTTAGCACTCCAAAAGATTCCTTATTCCACTCTTTCAATTTGGCCTTAACAAATTGTAACTTCCTCATAAACTTATGACCTTCCCAACCAGCTCCCTGAAAGCCTCTCCACCAACTTCTAAAGCAATCTTTGAAACTAGGATGTTGCAACCACGTATTCTCAAACCTAAAAGGAGTTGGCCCCTACTTGAATGAAATGGTGTCTAAAACAATCAGCCAATGATCCGATGTCCATCTAGGAAGAACTTCTTGAAGGCTTTGAGGAAAGAAATGCTCCCACTCATTTGTGTAAAGAAACCGATCTAATCTCTTACACACAAATGAATCTTGCAAGTTTGACCAAGTGAATGGGGCGTTCCTTAAAGGGAGGTCAATTAATTCACAATCTCTTATAAATCCATCAAAGTCTCTCATGCTAGAAGTTAAAATAGAGCCTCCCAATTTTTTTGAAATTCTCCTTATAACATTAAAATCACTGCCCACACACCAGAAAGGAAAGGAAATGCCATAAATGTCTAAGAACTCCACCCAAAATACCTTCCTAAGTAAGGAATTGTTTGGACCATAAACTGAGGACAACCATAGGGGTCCACATCCATCCAACAAAAACTTAACTGAGACAGAAAAGGAGCCTATTACCACCTCCTCACTGCATAGTTTCTTTGAGTCCCAAATAATCAAAATCCCTCCTGAAGCCCCACAAGTCGGAAGAGAAGCCTACTCCTTATTCCTAACCGACCAGACACTACCAACAAACCTTCTGTCATACTCCTCTTTTTTGTTTCCTGAAACATTACAACATTCGGATTCTCAAGATGCAAAAAATCTTTAACCACCCTTCGTGTTTTCGTAGAACCCAAACCCCTAGTATTCCAACTGATGATCTTCATGATAAAAACCTCTCTAACCCTAAACCTCCAAGCCATATGCTACAGGTCTCAAATACTTGTGGAGAATCTGCTCTTCCGCTTGGAATACACTTAATATCCAAAGAACTTAAGACCTCACGAACTTTAGCCATTTTCCTAGGAGAAAGACCATCTATTTGGAACCCACCCAAAGAGGAAAACTCAGCTTTAATCGGGCAATCTGTAACAAGGTTAGGGGCCTCAATAGGCATGTTAAGCAAGGTCTTAAGGGAGTTAAAACCCTCATACAATTGGTTCAGACAAACTAATTGGGATTCCACATCAACTAGGTTAGGATTGCCAACAAAATCTTAACATAAATCACCATCATCATTTTTTTTGGAAAACATTTTAGGTGCAACTCGACAATTCGTAGGAGACTGAGACGGAATTACTGAACTAGGAAGACTGGGATCAGAAGAAGTCAGAGGTGGATGAGCCAAGCCATAGGAGGGGGGAAAAATGACAAAGATGATTGAGAAAGTGGAGCAAAAACTACCTCATTGTTTTCCACTACCATCAATCCACAAGTCCCCACAGAGGTTAGCCCTTTTTCACTGGTTACTGGATTAGAAGGAAAAACCAAGACTGAAGAGTCGTGATGAGCAAAACCCCCGAAACCCTCAGAGTTTTCTCTATCTACAACGTTAGAAAATTTGCACCATTTTGCCTTCCCCTTTGAATGAATAAAATAAGAGAAGACCTTTGATGATTATCCGCATCACCTCTTGACGACGAAGCCCCTTCCCCAGAACAACTGCTTCGGAACCCCAACGGACGACTAAGAATGAGAGGACTCGAGCTAAACCTTTGCACCATCTGTGTTCCCGCTTCGAAAGCAACGTCCTTTAGAGGGGCTACAAAATCTGAAGATGGAATCTCTTGCGTTAGAGGCTCGCTTCGTCTTCGCCCCTTGTCGGCATTTAGAAATTGGAGAAATATGACTAGTCCACAACTTCTTTGAACCAAACTTTGTCATGGAACCCCTCAATTGAGAAGAAGAGACCACTAAGACCGACTTCCCCTTTCCCATTGCAGATGAGTCTTCACTGCGTAAAAAGCCCTTCCTAGAGTTGGGCTGCTTTCCATCCATTTCTTGGCCCAAAGTTGTCACCGGGCCTTTTAAATTAACACCCCTCTCCCAACCCATATTTGCTTCCACCACTGGCCTAGGTTTTTGAGGAGAATGGGCCCTTCTCTCTTGCAGTGCATTAGAGGCCCGGTGCCATTCCTCAACACTTGAGTGGACCTTAACCCTTCTGACCCTAACTTCACCTAACAGCTTTGGCCCAAAGGACCCTATTCTCTCTTTATTTGAATTCAAATTTAACGGAGATGAAGGTTGGACACAATTGTTCCCTTCATCCGCCCTTCTCTTGCCATGTGTCCTCTCAGCCTTTTGATTTCCTACACCATCTTTCAATTTGTCAGCTGCCCCATTAGAAGACCATCCTTTAGCCGTTGATTTATTCTTCTCAACCAGCCTTCTACCACTTGTCCACGAGTGAGACTCACAATCCCCTCAAGTTGACTCACTCATTTCTCTAACTCGCCTTTCTTCTCCAGCTCCAACCACTGCAATTGATATTGTAAAAACCCAACCCCCATCTAACACCTCAATCAATGCAGGAAGGACTGAATGTTCCTTCATTAAAATTCTCACCCTTGTCTTACAGAGATCATACAATTTCATCGTTCGCCAATCGATCTTTGTCACTGTCCCCCACTGCTCTACAATTTTATTTAGATGTTCCATTAACCATAAATGAAAGGGCAAACCCCGTAATTGAATCCATCCTTCTTTGAACTTCCCCTCTACTTTTGAGTTTTCCCTTGGCGACCACCTTCTCAAATGGGTTGTATACCCTCCCTTAACCTTGAGAAACCTTAACTCTTGGAGAGAGAAGGCTTCCTCAATAGTTTCTACAAAAAATAAACCTTTTCCGCCAGAGAAAGGGACGATAGTCACCACACCTTTTTGCCCTAAGAATTTCGCCAGAGCACGGCCAACCCTAGCCTAGTTGACAAAAGCAGCGGGACATTCACAAACCACGGCTCTCGCCCATCTCCCAACTGGAACAAGGCCTCCTCTCCTCGGTCCTTCCTTTTTTACTACATTCACAAAGGACCCACTTGTTTGTAATTTATGTTTTCAACCCTGCACTGCCTTTCCTTTTCAACTATATTCGAAGAGGGGACCATCAGCATTGAAGAAAAAGCATTTTTTAGTTGCTCCCATCCCTTGCCCCGCTCGCCCTCAGGGATTACCAGGAAAGTTGACCTTTTGTTGGAGGCAAACTTCGAAAGCCTTATAAACCTACCGTGGTTGTTGAAGCATACCTCCATTAAATGAACTTTGGACTTTCCTCTGTATTTTCTGTTGAAACCCATGTAAGTCTTCAGCTCGATAGCCTTTGCCAAATGTTTGATCAACCAGCCAACCTCTTCCTTCTCAAAGCCTGAGGCGAAAACCGAGCCTCTGCTATGCTCTGTAAGCGAGCACCAAATACCTCCGGACTCACCTTCAAACCTAACCAGGAAGGTCTTCCTCTCCACAGAGACTTTCAGCGTCCTCACCATTTTTTACTTTTACCATGCTCTTTTCAATAGCTAGTTTAAATGATTACAAGGCCTTAACTAATTTTGTTGGTATTTGAGCACATTTCAAGTTTGAAGATAAATTAAGACAATGAGGAAATAGGGTTGCTTTTGAAAATGAGGATCTATCGGTCCAAAGGATGGAATATTCTCTTGTTAGCTATTTGTGGTCTTGGTTCAAATGTTGCATAGTTGAAGGGCCTAATTCTTTAATCAACTTTTTTGAGTGGGTGGGCTATAGGTGAGAGAGGAGGGGTTAGTTTTTTGTTTCCCTCTTCCTTTTTTTTAGTCTATAGGTGCTCGTTTCTATACCTCCTGTATGCTTTGAGTTTCCCGTTGGGCGCCCTGTTCTTTAATATACTCTACTGTGACTTTGCCTATAAAAGAAAAAAAAAAAGAAGATAAATCTAGACAATGGTATCTTGTTGGGTATCAATGTGAGTTTAGCCTATATCTTTTTTGGGTCTTCCTTTAGGGAACCTTAGAGCCATATCTTTTTGGGATTTAGTTTTGGATAGGAGTTGCCGATGGTTAGATGGTTGGAAAAAGGCCTACTTGTCTCTATGTGGAAGAATAACAATAGTGTAGTCTTGCTTTTCCCATGTCCCCCTCATTATTATTATTATTATTATTATTTTATTCTTAAACCTCCAATTAAAGTGGGTTATACAATTGAGAGATTACAAAGGAACTTTCTATATTTAGGTGTTGGGGAATGGAAGAGAGATCATTTTAGGGATCAATGTCTAAGCTAAAGGGAGAAGGGGCCTTGGAGATTAGAAGAATGACTTTGAGGAATAGAGTCTTTTCAGGGAAGTGGTTGTGGAGGTTTCTTAAGGAAAACACTACTTTATGGTACAACATTTTTTGAAATTTACGAGCCACATTCTTACTGATGTGATGCTAATGTTGTTGTTACGTGATCTCATCAATGTCCTTGGAAGGTCATTGCACAAGTGTTCTTTGGTTTCTGTCATTTTACTCGGTGTTTAGTGGATAATGGTACAAAATTCACTTTTTGGAGGATATTTGGTGGAGTGCCCTTTTGTGTTTGGCTCCCAAACCTCTATAGAGTAGTAAGGGCGAGAAATTCATGTAGTTCTTCAATTTCCATTCCATTCTCCTCTTCATTATGGAATTTTAATTGTTTGCACAATGTTACCGATGATTAAATGAAGGAACTCTATAATGTTGACTTTAGTCCATGTGTATTTATTGCTCACATTCTTTGATATGAGAGTTTGATCTTTGACATCCTATGGTTTATTTAGTCTTAGTCAGTTTATTCTTTAGAACCCTCTTTGTTTCCACCAATTTAAGATCCTTTCTCTTGGAAAATTTCTTCTAGAAATCTAAATCTCTATCAGAAGTCAAGGCCTTTGCATGGCTTGTGGCAAGTAGGAAGATTAGTATCCTTGATTTGTTGCAGATAAGGGAATCTTTCAAAGCCTTTACCCTGGAATGGTGTGCCCTTTTTTTCATTTTTTTTTTGTATTTTCCATTAGCATTAACATTATTACGTAAGTTGTTTGGACTATAAGATTGATTGGGTTCCACCTAGGAGTGTGGTGGAGATGCCAACAATTTCCTAAAGGTTTTGGATGTCTTCTAAAGGAAACTCATGGTATATTGTTAGTTTCACATTAATTTGGAATATATAGCTGGAGAGGAATGCAAAGATTTGAAGGATAGATGAAGAATTTTAGAGGCATTGTAGAATTCAATCTATTTCTTCTCTTCCATTCGACATCAAGTAGTACATCATTTTTGGGCACTCTTTTGAGTGTTATATTGATACATTGGACATAATATGTAGTTTAACTAGGTTGGCTAAGAAGATACTCTCTAAATGGACTCCCCCAGTAAGTTGTGTCAACTTGAATTTTGATGGTTGCTCATTAGGAAATTCATAACAATTAGGAGTTGGAGGAATGTCTATTGATCATCATGTAACACTAATGAGAATATTTTCTAAATATATTAGAATTGGTCTAGAAATTGTGGTGGAGATTCTAACCTTGCTGAGAAGTTGGTCAAAGTGGAGGGTCTTTCCAACCTAATGCTGGAGTGAGATTTTGCAGTAGTCCTTGGTTGAGTAAGAAAGAAAGAAGCTAATGGAAATTTGACGGGTGGCTTCATTAAACTTTTTATTTTGCTTGAAGGATGGGATGCTTCTATTATTGGATTCCTCATTCATCTATATATTAACAAAGCAGGGAGCCAAACTTCTGTTCTCTTCTGTAGGGGGTATTTTGGAATATGTTAGCAAAACATCGAGCCAAACATTTGATCTCCTTTGTAGGGGTTTCTCTACCTCTCTGAATATCGATTTTGTAATTGTATCCACTTTTCAATGTGCAATGACCTATGGTTTCTAAAGTAGATAGTTTTTTTCCCCTACTTTTGATTAGAGTAGTGGTTGTTTTTATAGAGGAAGGATTTACCATACTTTTTTGTACTTATTTCATAGTAATGAAGTGTTTTCTTCTGATTAGAAAAAAAAAAAAAATAGACAAATACTTGAGCCATGCTAGATATCCTACAGTACATGAAACAATATAATGATCTATTAGGACTCTAATTCTTTTCCTAGAGCTTCTAAGTCTTTCAAAAAGTGGAATGAAAATATAGAATGGAAACTTTCCAAAATAGAAAGTTTAAATATGTTGGAACTCTATATTTTTGCTCCGTGGTTTTTAAGGGTATTCCCCTTAATGTGCTGCAACTAGATTGGCTAGCAGTGCGTAACTTCAATGGGGTGGTCTAGCTAAGAGAGTTTGTTTGTTGTTGTTACCTTTTAGCTTCTTGTTTTTGTATTCTTGTTGTTTAGTTTGCTTTTGTGGGAGGATTCCTCATCCTTCTTTTTTACTTCTTAATTCTATCAATATATTTCTTTGTCGTTTCCTATTAAAAAAAAAATAAAAAAAACTCCATATGATAAGAGACTTCCACAAAAGTATAACTTTTCAATTCTAAATAAGACTCAAATAGGAAAAAGGAGTAAGTTCAGAAAGTAGGAAGTTCAAAGTGTATAAGTTTCTTAAAACAAAAATAACAAGACTTGCCAAGCTCTAAATAAGACTAAAAAAACCAACTACTACTAATTATGACATCAAAGAATTAAAATGTGTGAAATTATACAAATGCCCTTGGACAAATCAATTTAGGATTTCTTTGCTTCTTTTCTTCCTTTGCTTGGAGACCTTGAAAGTTTAGTCTCATCACCAAGGCTATATGTTTTTGTTTTGTATTTTTTTGGATCTTCCTTTTTGTTTTTTTCTTCTGAGGTGACTATATTACATCAATTATCTTATCTTGATGTTGGTAGATGATTGTCATTTCCTGTATTTACCTACTTTTAATTTGTTCCAATAGTGAGGAAGTAGTGGAAAGAATCTTTTCAATTTTCTGATATAGGTTTATTTTTCTGATTCCTTTCCATGATCTTGTTACTTGTTGATCTCCCAACCAACAGCCCTGTAGAGTTTATCTGCAAAATGGAAGTCCCTCATAAAGCTTAAGCTTTTTCATGGGCTATAGCTTTATAAAGTTTGATCATATTGTATATCTATTGTTACATCTCATGAAGTAACAAATTTGTGGGGTGAGCTTTAGGTCCCATACTGTTCTCATGTCATAGTTGTTGCTCTCTGTCACTGTATGGGAGGTTAATAACTGATCCTCAACCATTTGACGGTCTGTTTGTAGGAATCAGTAGTTGAATGACACTTTTTTCTGATATTATCTAATGCTGAAATAGATATCTCATTTTGTTTTTGAAAAATAAGCTTTCATGTGAAAGGGTCATAAAGATGGAAAGTGCATCATTTTATTGGCATTGTATCATGATATATGATAGTCAGATTCTTATCCTTAAAAATATAGCTGTCCTTAAGATGACATGGCAGTTAGAGCCTGTTAGTATGTCCAGAACTTTAAACTCCTATCCAATATTTTAGCTGGAATGCATGTAATATTTTGTTCATGCCCATCTCTAGAACACCCAGTATTTGGAAGTCAATAAAATTAAAATGGTTAGTAGTACTATTATTTTGTTCAATTTAAGAACTGTATTACATGTAGTACTTTTATTAGTGTGTGAAATATATGATATGTCAATGGTGATTCATACCTGATATGCCACTTTCTCCAATATATTTTAGACACATTGCAGTTAGTGCCTTTACTAGAGTCCATGACTCCATGTCATATGACTTTCCACCCCAAAAAAATCAAGCCATAGTAAGGAAGAGCCTCTTAGTCACTTGAACAAGGTTACTATTGGATTCTAACACCTTCAAATTTTTGTGATTAGCTAAAACCTATGATTTCTTTTATATGTGTGCACTTTTTCATGTCATTAACTTTTCATGTCGTGAGTAGGTGGGATTGCAGTTTCCAATATGGCAGCTTAGTGGAGGAGGTAGATGGACATACAGCTATTCTCTATCATAGGCTTCAGCTGGGCTGGTTCCCTATGTAATATTCTCTCAAGTTAAATCTCTTTATTTATGCTTCATAATGTTACAGAATCTAGTAATCGTATGAATGCATACAAAATTTCGTTGTTTTTTCTGTATCAACATTGTTAAAACATGGCACTTTTGTGCAAATTCAGATTAAAGCTTTTACTTTACCTCTCTCTAGTTTGCATGTAATTGCGCTTTAGATTCATAATCGAGTCTTTTGATTTATCTTATAACCCTCATATGGGAGAAACTTCAATTATCATTGATTGCCACAGTTGGGCATCACAGCTTGTAGTCGTGTATGGAGACCATATATACACTAAATTTGGACTCGGACTATTACAGTAGTTGGGCCCTACAGGTCCAACAATGCAGTTCAAAAAGCCAAGTCTTGAATTTCTCATGGCCAGGTATGATGCAACTTAGCATGGATGCTTATCCCTCTGGTGGATTCTGAACACTACCCCTGATCCCAACTACATTGAAGTCTATTATTGTGGTTGCCTGGGGAGATCTCCTGATAAATCCTCCTCAAAGTTTCTGAGGCATGGAGGTCTGAGGATTCAACTCCTTCCTGGTATGGTAATAAGGCCTGGGGTTTTACACAAACCTGTTGTACCTTAGTGGTGGACATAGCCACTTTGGTGGAGGGATAATTTGGATGGATAGTAGGTTTTTAAATCATGGTTAGAGGTTAATTGAGGAAGTTGCAACACATGGCTGGAACCTTGGGAGCTGTTAACCTCACTACTTCACTCATTTTCATACCCTATTACTTGATATGTTGCTTGCCAAGTTTGCATCATGTGCTCCTCTATCACAAGATCTGCACATGGCATTGCTCACCATTCACTGGCTTTCAGTACTGTAGACTGACCCCTTGAAAGTAGTTTTCAGTTATAGGAGCTCCTGGGGGGTGGGGACTAGATATGTATGCAACGGATGTGTACAACAAAGGGGGAAAAAGAACAAATTCCTCATTCATTGTAAGCAACCTTGGGCTCATGTTAGATATTCTTAGTTACATACCATTTTAGCAAAAGGGACAAAGTAGGAAGAAAATGAAAATTAGTTATCTTGCCCAATTTCTGGGGATTAAAAGAATCTGATATAGACACAAGTCAACACCCAACACTCGTACTCAAGTTCATGTTGAAACAGATTGACACCTGTTGACTGGGAGTATCTCTGGGACAGATTGGCACCTGTGGACCAGGAGTATCTCCACATGTCCAAGCCTCCTGATTAGTTTGTTCATGAAGGTTTTAAACCAAATCTCAGCAGAGATGAGGAAAATTTAGAAGATTCTGGACAGGGCTACTTTTTTCCTTCTAGTTAAGATGCTTAAATGACTTATACAAGGTGACCCACAAAGTAGAAAAAGAGATGATTACTGACTAGAAGCTGTTCTTGAATCACAAAATTCAAACTAGAAAAAGAACAAAATCTTAATGTATTCTTTGTTTGAATGGGCTGGATGATCCTTACTAGGTGGAAGTGTTTTTCGATATATCTAATTGATGTTTTTAATAGTACCTCAGCCGTAAAGAGTCTCTTCTCCCCTCTTTGTTTGGCCTTTTGGTCTTTGTATACATCTCTTATACATGGGTTGCACCCTACCTTTTGGCACTTGTTGTATAAAACTTTACTTGTTAAGGGGGAAAATAGAATCTCAACCAGGGCTTGCATGTAATGCATTTTCTAACTAGAAAACACTAGATACCTTGAGAGTCTTGACCAGATAGTATTTGAGGGAACAACTGCACATATGGACAATAGATCTTAACCAGACTTGGTTGCACTTTGTTTGAGGTATGGCCTGATCAGATTGGTGAAAAAAAGCAAGTTGGGGTCTTGTAAGCTGGTTAACTGTACTGTGTTGGGGTTTGGTTTTGGATGAGAATTGGGCTGGTTTGGGAAATGATCAGGCCAAATATTGATCCTGTGGCATAGTGGTAGTGATGGTGGCCGCAATGGTAGATCAAAGGTGGTGGTAGTAGTAGTGAGATAGCTGTCCCCTCTCATACTCAACTCTGAGGTTTTGAGAATAACACCATTCACATGTTTTGAAACCTAAGATAGTAGGATTTTAAACCCCACCACCTGCAAAATGTTCCAAACAAGGCAATTTTGTTTTTCCTAAGAAAAAGGACTTCTCAAATTCCATATTAACATGAGATCTTTCTTCAACTTTAATATTCCAAGTGGACTTGAAGGGTCAAAATCACTTATTTATTTTCACCTTACTAGAAGAACATTTCTAATCTTTAGAAGGGATCTTTCTTTTGTTACTGTTTGGAACATTATGGTAGATAACATGAGAAAGAAGCCTCAGAAAGGTGTTCTGCATGTTGGTTTTGGTGTATTTGGGAGAAGGGAAAACCCAAAATTTGAAGAATGTGGAGCTACCCATTTTTAACTTGAAAAGTTAACCATCCAAATAGTCTTTCCTTTGGAGGTTCTGCAAGGGAGTATAGCCTTCTCAATAATTCTTTTGAGTTCTTAAATGAGATAAGATGTTGGACTTTTCCCCCTTATTTTTCTTGTTTGCTCATGTATATGCTACATTATTTTGTCTTCTATATTTTTTATTAATAAAATTCTCTTGTTTACAAATTGGAAAAGAAAGAAATGATGGCCTTCACTAAAGAATAATATGCTGTTTTTTTTTCTACTAATGCTTACTGTTGCAGGTTTGTGTGGCCTCGTGACCTTTGCTATGTGCGTTATTGGTGTCGAAATGATGATGGAAGTTATGGTAAATGGTTTGCTTGTCCAGTTGTTTATTTTTCCTGGTTCTTGTCCTTCTCTTTTTCATTTGGAAACATCCAAGTTATTTTTGTTATTGTGCAGTTGTGTTATTTCGTTCTAGGGAGCACGAGAACTGTGGTCCGCAACCAGGATGTGTGCGTGCCCATCTTGAAAGTAAAGGCTAAATCTTTTTTTTTTACACTGAGAATTCAAGGGATTAACACTGATTTAGATCGGTAGTTTGTTTAATTCATGCTAGGCCATCTCATCGACACTATGTGATCTGTTTTCTCAGGTGGGGGATTCATCATTTCCCCTCTAAAACCTCGAAATGGGAGGCCCAGAACACAGGTTCAGCATCTTATGCAAATTGATCTGAAAGGATGGGGCACTGGTTATATTTCATCATTTCAGCAACATTGTGTCCTTCAGATGTTAAATAGTGTTGCTGGTAAATTTTTTTCTACTTTCTTTTTCTCTCAAACTTCTAATTTTACACTTGTTAGAATTTGGAGGGCAATGTTGCAGATTTGTATTAATTTGAGAATCTGAAGACCTTTGTGCTTCGAAACCACTCTTTTGCCTAAATTTCTTTGAACAAGATAATTTGATAAGGGTATTATTGGAACAATATAAGTATACAAAGAAGTGCTTTTGGCTTCATATAATAGTATATATACTTTTAGCAGGATATTTTACAGAAAGAATTCTTCATGCTTAGGTTAAAATAACTCAAAATATTTGAAC
Organism: Vitis vinifera; assembly: GCF_030704535.1. Taxonomy (NCBI): domain Eukaryota; kingdom Viridiplantae; phylum Streptophyta; class Magnoliopsida; order Vitales; family Vitaceae; genus Vitis; species Vitis vinifera. Next base: position 15,677,264 of record NC_081806.1, read on the forward strand.
AACTTCAAATGGTAATGTTATGTCCTTTTTCTTTATCCAATAAAATTTGGAAAGGTTATTATTAGAAGATACATGAGCATATCTAGAGGTTCTCTTGGCTCTATATAACAAATATATATTTCCATGAAGAGCTAGAGAACAAATGGAGATCCATGGGGGTTATTTAGGATTTGGTTCACTTTTCCTCCCTCTATTTTTATTATTGATTGTTTTCCGGGTACTCTTTAGAACCTTTTACTGCTGGATTGGAAATATATTTGGTACTCTAAAATATCACATGTAAGGACAATACTTAATTGGTCACATCCTCCAGTAGGTTTGATAAAGTTAAATTTTGATGGGTATTCCTTGGGTAATCTTGGTATATTAGGTATAGGAGGTGTGATAAGAGATCATTTGGGTACCGTACTTTGGACTTACTCTAAACCTATTGGGATGGATTCAGCTATTGAGGCAAAGATATTAGCATTATTAGAGGGCTGGTTGCAAGTTAAAGCTTGTGGGTTTATCTAACCTAAATGTGCAGGGAGATTCTTCTGTTGAGGCTCTTGGAAGTTTGAAACTTAGCCCATGAAATTTAAATATTTCTAGTGATGTGGCATACTTGTTCTTTTAGGTTCTTCGTTGAGCTATTCAAACCATACTCTAGTTAGGTAAGCAGGGAGTAAAACATTTAGTTTCGTGTTAGAGACATTTTTTCTCCTTGAGTATATAGAGCATTTTGTAGAGTGTACATTACTTTTCATGTCTGTAATTTGTGTTTTTTTGCTCAGCTAGTTTTTCTACTTTCTGTTCAGCAATTGTACATCTTGGAGGGGATTATCATCCTTCTTTGTATATATCGTTCAATGTAACGAGTGTTTTTTGTTTGTTTCTCTGTGTGTGTGTGTGTGTGTGCACATTACATCTTGAATGGATCCTTCTGTGCATTTATCATTCAATGCAATGAATATTGCTTTTGTGTGTGGAAGGACACTCCTAATGTTTTCCAACTATACTTGGTTGGCTGCGGAGAATGTCATCTTATCATTTTATGTCTAAGGGGTGTGACACCAAATTCCTTACTCTTTCGCCTTTTCCATGCCTTAATATCTTTCAACATGCGATTTTAACGTCTTGGTGAGAAATGCTAAAAAAATAGCCTCTGCTAAGAAAAATGGAAAGGACGTTGAAGGTCTCTGTGGAGAGGAAGACCGTCTTGGTTAGGTGGGAAGGCGAGCACGGAGGAAATTGGTGCTCGATTACAGAGCACAGTAGAGGCTATGTTTATGCCTTAGGATTCGAAAAAGAAGAAGTTGGGTGGTTGATCGAACTTTTGACGAAAGCCATTGAATTGAAGAGTCACTTGGGGTTCAATAGAAAGTATAGGGGAAAATCCTGTGTCCATTTGATGGAAGTATACTTCAACAATCACGAAAGGTTCATAAGGATTTCAGAGTTCGCTACCAACAGAAAACCAACTTTTCTGGTTATTCCTGAGGATGAGAAGGGCAGAGGTTAGGAGAATCTAAAAAGCGCTCTGTCTTCTTTGTTGGTGGTCCCCCCATTGAATGCATATGAAAAAGGAAGACAATACAGAGTGGAAAGGTTTAACCACATTCACGTGGGTCCTCTATATAGGTCTTTTGCGAACGTGGTTAGAGATGAAGGACCAAGGAGAGGTGGACTTGTTCCGATTGGAAGGTAGGCGCGAGCCATGGTGTGTGAATGCAGTGCAGATTGTGGTAAATGGGCTGAGATTGGCCGAGCTGTAGCGAGAAGCTTAGGGAAGAAGGGAGTGGCTACGATTGTGCCCTTCTCAGGCAGAAAAGGTGTTTTTTTTGTTGAAACGAAAGAGGAAGCTCTCTTTCTCCACGATTTAAGGTTTATTAAGATTGAGGGAGGGAATTCACTTCAGTTGAGAAGGTGGTCACCAAAGGAAAATTCGATAGTTGAGGGGAAGTTCAGAGGAGGTGGGATTGAGCTACAGGGTGTGCCATTTCATCTCTGGTCTGAGGTACATTTGAAGAAATTAGTGGAACAATGGGGGACGGTGATTGAAATTGATTGGTGAACGTTGAAATTGTTTGATCTTAGCAAGGCGAGGGTAAGAATCGTAATAAAGGAGCGGACAATTCTTCTAGCTTTGATTTAGGTGATTGACGGGGATTGGGTGTTTACTATTTCTGTCGCAGTGGTCGGAGGTGAAGAGATCAGGAGAGGCAGAGTAATGGGTGAGTCGACTCGGGAGGGATTTGAATCTCACTCGGGGACAGGTGGTGGAAGGCGGGAGGAGAAAGACAGATCTACGGCTGGAGGTAGTTTTCGTGTTGGGGAAGTTGGCAGAAAGAAGAAGGAAGAAGAAAGGTGTTCGGCTGAAGTTCTTCCTGCGGGGACACGTGGTAAGAATGGTCAATGCATGGGGAACAATTGGCTCAGTTTGAATTCAAAAAAACTGAACTATGGGCCTGTTGGGACAGAGATGGCGGGCGAAGCTTCGGCCGGTGGGGACGAGACCTTCTCAGGCGAGAATGGTCGGGCCTTTGAGAGAGAGGCCTAGTCTCTCTCCAATTTCAGCTCAATAGCAAAAACGGGCTGTTTATTAAAAGGCTCGATGAGGATGGACCTAGGAACTGAAGAAAAGAAGCCCGTTGGAAAGTTGGGATCGTTACGAAATGAAGGTGGTTCTGCAAGGGGAAAGGGGAAAGGAGTTGCAGCTGAGTCTGATGTTCAGACGAGAGGATCTACGAAGAAGGAAGTGAAGTTCGGTTCAAAGAAGCTGTGGAATACCCTATTTCCCCTAAGTTCCGCTCGTCGACATGGTTCTCGAAGTCGCAGTGAGCCTCTTCTGCTCGGGAAGCCTTCGTCGAGTAGCGTAGAGCTTCCTATGGAGGTGGCTTTCGGGGCGGGAGCTCAGTGGGAACGAGGACTCAGCGCGAGCCCTCTCTTCATGTGTCGATCGTTTAGAAAGTGGTGCTCGTGGGGAGGGGCATCGTCATCTAAAGGCAGAGACGCTGCGCGCAAACCATTTCATGAAGAAGAAAGGGAAGGATTTTTGGGCTAAGTGGGGTTTGATCTTTGTGGTGCTTCAGTCATGTTTTTGCCTTCTAATCCTGAAATCAGAGGTAAAGGGCTCAACTTTTGGGGGAATCGTGGAATTTTGGTAGCGGAAAACTTGGAGGTAATCTCATCCTCACCTTCTCAGTCTCCCGTGTCTTCTTTTCCCTCTTCTTTTGGGTTGGCACTTCCATTTCCGAGCCCTTCTGCTCCCGTTTTTCCTAGTTCAGTCATTCAGCCCCCAGTTCACATGGAAAATCGAGGAATTTTCGATTGTTTTTCCAAAAATGACGATGGTGGTACTTTCTGTCAGAATGGTGTTGGCATTCCAAACCTGGTTATGGTGGAGTCCCAGTCTGCTTATTCAAACCAGTTGCCCGAGAGTCTGAACCTCATTAAGTCTAAACCCAATGTGCCTAGTGAGGTTTCCAACCTGGTTATGGTTAGCCAGGGTAATGCTGCGGTCTCCCCATCGGGCGAGTTCTAAATTGAAGGCCTATCTCCCAGGAAAATGGCTAAAGTGCGTGAGATTTTAAGCTCTCTAGATATTAAGGTTTATTCCAGGAGGAAGAGCAGATGCTCTACAGGATTGTGAGACCTGGTGGTACCGGATTGGGGGTTTAGGGTCTATGTTGTTTTTCCATGAAAATAATAAGTTGGAATACCAGAGGTTTGGGATCAAGGAAAAAACGAAGGGTGGTCAAAGATTTTCTGAGGTTAGGGAATCCGGATGTAGTGATGATACAGGAAACAAAAAAGATGGAGTGTGATAGAAGGTTTGTGGGTAGTATTTGGACGGTAAAAAATAAGGATTAGGCTGTTTTGCCGGTGTGCGGGGCTTCAGGTGGGATTTTGATAATTTGGGATTCTAATAAACTGCGCAGTGAGGAGGTGGTAATAGGATCCTTTTCGGTCTCGATCAAGGTTGCTTTGGATGGATGCAGACCTCTTTGGTTGTCCGTAGTTTATGGCCCAAATAGTCCCTTACTTAGGAAGGATTTTTGGGTGGAGTTGTAAGACATTTTTGGTCTATCTTTTCCATTATGGTGCATGGGCAGTGATTTTAATGTCTTAAGGAGAAGTTCTGAAAAATTGGGAGAATCTAGTCTAACTTCAAGCATGAAGGACTTTGATGATTTTATAAGAGAATGTGAATTGCTTGATCCACCTTTACGGAATGCACCATTCACTTGGTCAAACATGCAAGAGACTCCTGTGTGTAAAAGATTGGACCGTTTTCTTTACTCAAATGAGTGGGAGCAATCCTTTCCTCAAAGCCTTCAAGAAGTTCTTCCTAGAAGGACTTCGGATCATTGGCCGATTGTTTTGGAAACCAACCCGTTCAAGTGGGGCCCAATACCTTTTAAGCTTGAGAATATGTGGTTGCAACATCCTAATTTCAAAGAGTGCTTTAAAAGTTGGTGGAGAGGTTTTCAAGGAACTGGGTGGGAAGGTCACAGGTTCATGAGGAAATTACAATTTGTGAAGGCCAATTTGAAAGAGTGGAATAAGGTTTCTTTTGGAGTGCTAGATGAAAGGAAGAAAAACATCCTGAATGAAATAGCTAACCTTGATGCCATTGAGCAAGGAGGGGGTCTCACTTCTGAACTTTTAGTTCAAAGAGCTTTAAGAAAAGGGGAATTAGGGGAATCAATTTTGAGGGAAGAAATTCATTGGAGATAAAAAGATAGGGTGAAATGGGTAAAGGAAGGGGATTGTAACTCAAGGTTTTTTCATAAAGTGGCTAATGGTAGGCAAAATAGGAAATTTATCAAGGTGTTGGAGAATGAAAGAGGATTAGTGTTGAATAATTCAAAGAGCATCATAGAGGAGATTTTACTTTACTTTGAAAAGCTCTACTCGGGTCCTACTGGAGAGTCTTGGAGAGTTGAAGGCTTAGATTGATCCCCTATATCTGTAGAGAGTGCATCTAGGTTGGACTCCCTTTTTACTGAAGAAGAGATTTATAAGGCTATTTTTCAGTTGGATAGGGATAAGGCGCCGTGTCCTGATGGCTTTACTATTGTAGTGTTTCAAGATTGTTGGGATGTGATCAAGGAGGATTTAGTGAGAGTGTTTGCAGAGTTCCACAGTAGCGGATTTATCAATCAAAGCACTAATGCTTCCTTCATAGTTCTGTTGCCCAAAAAAAGCATGACAAAGAAAATATCAGACTATAAACCTATTAGCTTGATCACTAGTCTTTACAAGATAATAGCTAAAGTGTTATCAAGGCGTCTAAGAAGGGTACTACACGAAACTATTCATTCTACTCAAGGCGCTTTTGTTCAGGGGAGACAAATATTGGATGCAGTTCTCATAGCCAATAAGATGGTGGATGAGAAAAGACGATCAAGGGAGGAAGGAGTCGTATTCAAAATCGACTTTGAAAAGGCTTACGACCATGTGTGTTGGGATTTTTTGGATCATGTGTTGGAGAAGAAGGGGTTTAGTCCTAGATGGAGGAAATGGATGAGAGGTTGTTTGTCCACGGTATCTTTTGCAGTCTTAGTGAATGGAAACGCTAAAGGGTGGGTCAAGGCATCCAAAGGCTTAAGACAAGGCGACCCTTTATCCCTCTTTTTGTTTACTTTAGTCGCAAATGTACTGAGCAGGATGTTATTGAGAGCAGAAGAAAGAAATTTGTTGGTGGGTTTCAGGGTGGGTAGGAATAGAACAAGGGTGTCCCATTTGGAATTTGTAGATGATACCATTTTCTTCTTTAACACTAGGGAGGAAGATTTGCATTCTCTCAAGAGTTTATTGCTAGTGTTTGGGCAAATTTTTGGGCTTAAGGTTAACCTCGACAAGAGTAATATTTATGGCATCAATCTTAAACAAAATCATCTTTCTAGGTTGGCCAAATTGCTTGATTGCAAGGTTTCTGGGTGGCCTATACCCTACTTGGGTCTCCCTTTGGGAGGAAATCCCAAGACTTGTGGCTTTTGGGATCCTGTGATTGAGAGGATCTCGAGAAGATTAGATGGGTGGCAAAAGGCCTTTTTATCTTTTGGAGGTAGGATAACTCTTATCCAATCTTGCCTCACCCACATGCCTTGCTACTACTTCCTTTCCTTGTTTAAGATACCCGCTTCAGTGGCTGCAAAAATTGAGAGATTGCAAAGAGATTTTTTATGGTCAGGGGTTGGGGAAGGTAAAAGAGATCATCTTGTTAGTTGGGATGTAGTGTGTAAGCCGAAGGCAAAAGGAGGTATGGGATTTGGGAAGATAGTTCTAAGGAATGTCGCACTCTCAGGGAAATGGTTGTGGAGGTACCCTAGGGAAGGTTCAGCTCTATGGCATAAGGCTATTCTAAGCATTTACGGATCACACTCCAATGGATGGGATGCCAACACAATAGTCAGATGGTTACATCGTTGTCCTTGGAAGGCTATTGCTCAAGTCTTTCAGGAGTTTTCCAAGTTTACTCGATTTGTGGTAAGAGATGGGGAAAGAATTTGGTTATGGGAAGACTTGTGGTGGGGGGATCAACCTTTGGGTTCTCAATATCCAAGACTATTTAGAGTAGTCACGGATAAAAATAGTCTTATTTCTTCAATTCTCGGATCTACTCATCCTTTTTCATGGAACTTTAACTTTCGACGCAACCTATCCGATCCTGAGATAGATGATTTAGAAGGCCTCATGCGGTCACTTGATTGTCTACATGTGTCATTTTCGGTTCCAGATGCGAGATCCTGATCCTTATCTTCTTCAGGGCTTTTTACAGTCAAATATTTCCTTCTTGCCTTATCCCAATGTTCTAGTTCTCCACCAGTTTTCCCTACTAAGTGTGTTTGGAAATCTCAAGTCTCTTTCAAAGTCAAGTCCTTTGTCTGGTTGGTGGCACACAGGAAGGTAAATACTAATGACTTGCTGCATCTGAGAAGACCCTACAAAGCTCTTAGTCCTGATATTTGTAAGTTGTGCATGAGGCATGGAGAATCAGCTGATCATCTTTTCTTACATTGTTCTTTGACGATGGGGTTATGGCACAGATTATTTCAGTTAGCCAAGATGGATTGGGTTCCCCCAAGGAGCATTTCTGACATGCTGTCCATCAATTACAATGGCTTTGGTTTATCGAAGAGAGGGATAGTTTTGTGGCAAGATGCTTGTATAGCTATAATTTGGGTTGTGTGGAGGGAAAGAAATGCGAGGATTTTTTAGGATAAAGCAAGGAATTCAGAGAATCTTTGGGATTTCATTTCCTTGCTTCTCTTTGGGCTTTTTGTTCCAAGGTTTTTAAGGGGACTCCCCTTACTGTGTTACAACTTGATTGGCTAGCGGCGTGTAATTCCTTTGGGTTTGTCTAGTCTAGAGAGTTTGTTCGTTTTTTACTTTGTATTTTCTTGTTTTCGTATTCTTGTTGTTTAGTTTTCTTTGGTGGAAGGATTTCTCATCCTTCTCTTGTACTTCTTTTTTCTTTTAATATATTCCTTTGTCGCTTCCTATCAAAAAAAAATATTGCTTTTGTGTGTGTGTTTGTGTGTTTTCATGAAGATATTCTACTACAAAGGGAAAAGAGTGCTTGTGCTTGGTGCAAAGATGCTAAAATCTTGCAAACAACTTTGGAAGGCAATATCTGTATCCATTTTTCTGTCATGTTATTTGATATTTTCTGTTGAAATTTTATAATTTTTTTCTAGGATTTTTTTATCCAGTCTGCTTTATAGATTTAGACACTGATAATACAGAATTTATGTCAATAGAGTTAACAGCAGGAGAAAGAAATATAAGAGCTTGTAACTTTCTTCTTTATTTTCATAAAGAATTTCATTCCTGCTTTATTTTTTGTTTTATTCTGAAGGAACTTTTTTAATTTGTCTACTTAATTGAATCCTTGTTTATATTTTATGATAGGACTGCGTGAGTGGTTTTCTCAGACGGATAAAAGGAATGCTCTGCCAAGAATTCCTGTTATGGTCAATATGGCCTCAACTTCTTTTACTTCAGAGAAGAATCAGAAGCCACAGGAGTCTTCTGATCAATTGAATGCTACAAGTAGGAACTCAATGATGATGGATGAATACTCTGATGAAGATGAAGAATTTCAAGCACCCGAGACAGAACAAGAGGTTTGTACTACACACCTGCTCTTATGTTTTATGCACATACCTTCTCTAAACATGAATTTTGCACATTATTCAGGCATACTCAATGAGTCTTCCGAATGAAGTCAAAGGAACAGGTACTGCCTTGTATCTATGTTTTTCTTATGACATTTGGTGCTGGATCCTTATGTCTGATATATCAAATGGAACTTTACAATCATTATGTTCATCATGAATTGAAGCCATGGAAGAAGAACCCCAAGATAAAATTGATGTCTCATGTTTTTCGGGCAATCTACGACGTGATGACCGTGATAAGGGTCGTGACTGCTGGACGATATCTGATGGGAACAACTTCAGAGTTCGTAGCAAGCATTTTTGTTATGACAAAACGAAGGTTCTCTGGTCCTCTGCTTGTTTCCTTTAGTTAGTATTTCTTGAATTTTCTTGATCAACATCTTATGACCTTATTAGGCCTGCTTTAATGACGATCTTCCAACATGTATTTGAAGATTCCTGCAGGGAAACATCTTATGGATCTTGTTGCTGTTGATTGGTTCAAAGACTCAAAACGGATCGACCATGTTGCTAGGCGACAAGGCTGTGCAGCACAAGTACTATATTCTATTCTTTTCTGACTTATATGTACTTATTTTATTGATAGTGAATCAAAGTCAATTACTTATTTCTATAATACTTTTCTCTCTAAACCACTAAAACCCTTTGTTAAGAATGCAGCATCTGTGGTATTAGAAAAATATGAAAATCCTCTTCCTCCTTGCCAATGCTACCTTTTCCATCTACTAGGTGATACCTTTTATCCTAAAGCTCAGTTTGTTGGTACTGCTCTGGTTTGTCAGATTGCTGCTTAGTATTTGATTATTAATTCATATACCATCATTTAGAAAAGCAAGCATAATACCATTTTAGAACTTCTCTTTCCTGTCCTAATGATTAGCATGCACACTGTCCACAATATAATCATTAACTCCTCAGTCTTCTTCAGCATCATCGTGACTGTCATCATCACCCTTATAGTATCTAGAGGTACTTATTCCACATGCATTTGCTCATTGTGTTACCGTCTGTGGTTCCATAGTTCCTTACCTAGTTTCTTGTTTATTGTTGGTTTTGAGTTTTGAAATTGAGTAGACATAGAAGATTATAAACAAAGAATAGTTGCTTTATTTGATTCCTTGGGTTTTCTTTGCATCTGAAATTTTGAAAAGATGAAGAAAAATACAGAATAAGTTTCTCATGTATACCACTTTGTGCAAATATTAATCATTATGAACTATGTCCAATGTTTAAAAAATTGGGAAATATCATGGATATTTCCTGAAAATTTTGTGCTTAGGTCATCACTGACATGACAAATGGAAAGAAAACACTGACCAACTGTCTTTCGTTCATTTTTCGATAGTTTTTGCCCTTCTTTTTGGCTAATTTCAGTATTTTTCTAGTTTTTTTGCCAATACTTTCAACATTATCCGAATTGTTTCCAATTTTCTGCCAATAATATCCCACATTGCGCTCCTAATGATTTTGCGCATCCCTCAGTCAATGTGTTGCTTCCTCTCCCAGGCTTAGTCAATGGGGGCTCCTTCTCTCCCCTTAATTCTTGCCAACTCCTTAGATTTAAAAATTGGGTTTTGAACCTAAGATGACAAGGATGAAATGAGCCTTTCCTAACCACTGGATCATCTATATTGTTTGTAATAAAGGTTCACAAATATATATACATTTAGATATCCATGGCAAAAACAAAATGTTAAAATAAAATTTTGATAAATTAATTAATTTTAATTAATTTCTAATTGATTGTTAAAACATAGAAATTATCATGATAATTTTCTTAACAAGTATTTATGTATATCTTTTATGTATTAATTAAATATAAGAGAAATCTAAATATTCTAAAATAAATCATATATGTATCGTTATTTCTTTTATATCCTTGAATACATTTAAATTAAATAGATCATTATTTTAGCATTAAATATGTTTTCAATTTCGATATGTTATTATCAAATATTAAAAACTTTATTGTACAAATATTACTTTCTTCACTAAAACAACTTTAATGTGCATATTATTACTTATTTTATCATTTCTTAAAAACACTTTTAACATTTTTATGGGTTTTGATCAATTTCCATCGCACCAGAAGTTTTTGTGAAAATTTCCTTAGATATTTCTTGATATATTTCGATATATCCATAAAATCCACCTATTGATATTTCCATAAAAACTGATATTTTTATCCTTCACTATGTCTATAGAGAAGATTGTTATAGAGAAAATTGTGAAGGGCATATATTTGCTCCTATTGATGATAGGTTTAATATGCAGTTCTTTGTTTTGAAAATTGATTGCTTTTATAATGGCAGTAGTTCTGCTAATATTTTTTTTCCTTCTTAACATGTGACTCTGTATAAAATTATCCTTAATATACAAAACTTTCTTATATGTTTAGAGGCTTGTTGAACATGAATTCTACAAACAAGATAGTTCTATGTACTTTCTATTGTTGACATCCAATTTCATACTAGCAATGGACCTATGACGATAAGCACTTTGACTATCGTGATATGCATAATTAAATGATATGCAGAACTTGTTTCATTATTATCTCCACCCTTGTGGTTGTGTCATCGATTATTGATGCTGCAAGGAGGTAATTACCACCGACCTATTGCTGGAAATATTCCTCACTACCCTGTCAAGGGCCAACACCACTCCTACTGCTCTGACAATGCAGAGAGGACACCTACTATCTAGTACCCATATTAGGATAGAAGCCTTTACATCATGAGGTCAATGGGGGAGCTATCTTGAGTACCCTCACATGCTAAGGTGGGCCACTTCCCTTTGTCCCCTGGTTGGCTTTCAACCCTTTGCACTCTATCAAGACGATATGTCATGCCCCAAAACCCACTCCAAGGGCATGACAGTCATTTCACACCTCAAACTCGAAGGTTCAAAGTCAAAACGACACAAGTTTTCATCTTGTAAATAGAAATTACCAATTACCAAATTGTTGTTCAAAGTAGTAAAATAAATAAATTCTAAAATCTCCAGATATCAATTTATAAAAACCAACACATCAACTCAAGTGTTATTGTCCAAATAACTTCAAACTCAAATAATTCAAATTGAAAATAAATTTTAACATTTAAATAATGTTCAAAATAAAAAGAGTTTTAACAAATGTCCTAACAAGCCAATTTCTCCTCCAATTTCTCCTCCTAACCGTCACTCCTCGCCTGAATTGAGGGTACCTGGAAAATTATCAACAAAGGGGGATGAGCTCAAAGCCCAATAAGGAACATTAACATAGTTTCATAGATCAATTATTTTCAATTATACTTATAAACAGGAGATATAACATATATTGTTTTGAATGATCTATTTTCAGTTATACAAATAATGATCTATTTGATTGTTTTGAATGAGTTCAAACCAGACATGATCCTTTTATCTATCTTCTCATGCATGTATTGCTATCCTTTGGAATTGTCAATTCCATGCTGTCTGTTGTGATAAAATCTTAGGTCCAAGGTTTAGCCAAGAAGGAGATGGGATAGGGAAATACTAAAGAGGAGAGAACATGGAACTTTTATTTTTTTATTTTTTTGGCTGGTGATGCGTGTGATATGTGATGGTATGATAAAGTCTTGTCCAGGAAATTTTTTTTTTTTTGACAAATTCTTTATATTTTAACCTTTCTTATACTACACATACTTTATCGGTGTGTATTTCAGACTTTGCATGGACATAAAGCAGGAGAAAAATTTTCAGGTCACTAAAGCGTATGGATTCATAGTCAGGGGAGAGCTAGAAATTTAATTTAGAGGCACCCTTTTGAGAATATACGAATAGAAAAATGAAAGAATTAATTATAATACAAAAGGTTGATTATGCTTATATTCAATAATTTATCATTAATGGGATTTAATGATTTATCTATTTATCTTCATTCAGGTATCTAATTAATTTTAAATATATGTTTTTTTTTTTAAATCTTATATAAAAAATTTAAAGAATATAAATTATTTCTTTTATTAAAAAAGAGATAAATAGCATCCACATTAAGTTAATATAGAATTGCTTTGGAAACTATTCTTATTTTTTAATTTTTTTTTTCCTTTTTTGTAATCTTTTTTCAAATATTGGAATAGAAAGCATTAATGTGAGATTCATCTAAGTATTATAATTACTTATATTAATCAAATAGCATATGTCCCAGCTTAGTGGTAGAGCATTTTATATGGATACACAATAAAACCCTAGTTTGTATCAAATTTTTTCAGCTTGTCCTAGCTTAGTGCATTTTTGCTTCCAGGTGGTGTAGGAAAGGATGAAAAACTTCTGCCATTTATTGGGCTAGTACTAGATGAATTGAAGGTTCCTGTGCAAATTGACTAGTAATATGTTTAAATGCTTTAGAATTGTGTGAAGAAGTATTATAGGTATTTGTAATCACTACAATCCAGTTTATATGACCATTGGACCTTTTATGGATTAAGTTCTGCTGACTCAAGCACGTTAAACTTTAATATTAGTTTTCCTTCTAAATTCCACACCATCTATATGAGTCACTTGTGCATGGACCTAGTAAGCTCTGCTACTATTTATTACTCATTTTGGTGTTATTATTTTCTTTTCCTTTCAGTAGCCTTCTGGGCTGTCTTAGGGCTGATGACCTCCTGTTTATTCTAGTATTTTGGAGTTCTTGTATGTCAGTAGCTACAACTTCTCAATATCACTATTGGATTTATTGTTTTTATCAATTCCTTCCTTCCAAACAGAATGATTCCTTCCTTCATGCCCTATTCTTTGTGCCTGCAAGTTAAGCAAATTGCTATGCTGTTGCTCCTAAAGGCCCTTGATCGGTAACAAAGCATGATATAGAACTACCCGTGAAACTTGGTCCAAATTATGACTGAAAAGAAAATGTGTAGGAAGAGTAAGAAGAAACTGATTTTTTTTCCCTTTCGCCGCCACCCCACTCCCCTCCCCCCCACCCCCCCTCTTTTTTTCCTTTTTTTTTATAAAGATAGCCAAGAGTAAGATGAAACTGATATTGAAACACAATATTCTTTCAATCAATTAAATAACAAAATCTATAAGCACATTTATTTTGTAGGATCTCAGTGAATGAGTTCAGGTTTTAATCCTACTGATCACAATGCTAAGTTGCAAGGTTTTTTTCTTTTTCTTTTTTAATATTCTGTTGCATTAATATATTAAGCACAAGGAAGGATGAGAAATTCTTCATTACACAATCCTCTATACAAAGTTTGATCAAGAAGGTGGATTTGTGTATACCGGTTCAATAAGTCAAATCTAGCTATAATTCATGAGGTATAAAATCTCCTACAAAAGAAAGCATATGTCTAGCTCCATGTTTTGCTAACTTATTTGCAGCATGATTGCCTAAGCGAGGAACCTGAGGGGTACATCTTAACTCTGAAGAAATATCAATAATTTGGCATAACCACCCACGAAACTTCCAGAATCCTCTTCTTTACCATATTATGACAATAGTAGAATCGCCTTTTGAAAGGGCTAGAATTTTTGCCTTAATGGCTAAATCTCGACCTGCATGTTTAGAGGTACTCTTAACACTCTGCGAAAGTGATCCCTAAGTAACCTTTTTGTTCCTAACTACCTTGGGTTGCCCAAAGAACATCTATCAAAATGAAACGGAGCAAAACCCATTGAAGATGGTAGTCATTCAAAAAGTGTCTCCTTGGTCAACCTCGTGGTTCTGCAAACTAGGTTCCAATCTAGTAGAATAAAGCTTAAAAATCCTTCATTGGTGGAAGCCAACAAGGAAGAAGACAAGTAAAATAAGTTCTTAATTGTTTCTTGAGACCTCTACCTATCCTTAAAAATTCTTGCACTCCTTTCCTGCCAAGTAGTCCAAATCAAAGTGAGGTTAGCAACGCGCCAAAGATTCCTGCCTCGAGGAAGTCCTCCAAAACCTCTGAAGAACATAATCAGCATTGCCTCCTCCTGTCCAGGTGGTGCCCAATCAATTCCTACAAGTCGAAACATTCTACATCATGATGTCAATGCTACGGGGCAATGTAATAGAAAAATGATCTAGAGACTCCCTGCTCATACACACCATTCCAAGCTAAGTGCTTTGTATGGTCTTCTTTTTGCCACAAGTCATGCAAAGTGAAGACTTTTGGTGAGACTTTGAATTTCCAATTGAAAGTTGCAGGAATAAAGGAGACTACATTGATAAAAATAGAGATAACCTTAAAGAGCGAACTAACTGAGAACTATCCTAAAGATGTCAAAGACCAAACTTTCCAATTAAGAAAAGTGGGTGACAAATAGACATGGGCAAAAGAAAACATTAGATGAGCTAGTTCCTCAATTTCCTGCAAATTTCTTGTTTTCCACTACTTTTAGCCAAGGATATTTTGACCAGATGGATTTCTAGGTTATCCACTAAATAGAACCTACAAATTTAATCCTAGTGCTTCTTATGAGAATTATGTTATAGGGAAGTTCCTGTAAAGTATTTTGGTTGCACTTTTTACTGCAAAGTAGAATCCTTGAAAAGAAATTCTCATTAGCCGAAGTTCAGTTGTCCAAGCCTGTCATGTTTGTTGTAAGCCTGAGCTATCATTTCAATGTTTCAATTGATTACAATATAAAAATTTCCTGGAAAGCTTTACTAGTCCAATAGTCTTTTCATGTTTAATGGTGTAACCTCACTTATCTCAGGAATGTTCATTTTTAAGATAATTTATTGCTATGTGTATTTGAGTTCATAATAATGGATATGCACCCAATGCATGGTAAGTGATAACCAGTTGCATCCATGGATAAATATTAGTGCATCTGTAGTAATGATGACAATCAAGAACCTAGTTGTGGGGTTGTCTCTATGATGAGGATATATCTCCAAAATATACATCAAGAAAAGGAATTAGTGTCAGTTGCAATAAAAGTAGGATTAATATTACTTGGACTTAAATTAGGATTAGCATTTGTTGGAGTTAAATTAGGAGTAGCTAATTAGGTTATTGGAGAATTAGAATTAAAGTCATAATGGGTTATTAGAATCCTAGTAGACTTAGATTTCTTAGGAAGCTAGGCTCATATTGGCCTAATCATAAAAATTTTTACTTGACCAAACTGAATAAGTTGGTTCTCCATTGAATCATACACAACTTGTTTAAAGGATCAGAGTCTCATCATCTGTACATTTTCTTAGAATCTATACCACTTAATCTAATATAAATACTGAAAAATATTTATTCTAGGTATTTTTTATTTCTTTGTGTGCTAGAATATAACTATGTTCTTGTTTATAAATGTCTGTGTAGGTTGCATCAGAGAAAGGACTTTTCTCTATTGTCATAAACCTGCAAGTAAGTTGCTTCTCTCCATAACATTTTAGTTTTTAACTAGGTGCTTCTGCATGCTGGAAGAGGAGTAAAAGTTGTAATCTTACAGGTACCCGGTTCAACACACTACAGTATGATATTTTATTTTGTAACTAAGGAATTGCTAACTGGATCCCTGTTGCAACGATTTGTTGATGGTTATGATGAGTTCCGAAATAGCAGGCTGAAGCTCATCCCATCAGTTCCCAAGGTACTTTCTACATTTTCCAGTTTTTGAAGGATGCTCAAATAGAATGTCAGGACTGTTGCAGGCAGTCCTCACTCCTGCTTGCGGTGCTTAATAATTCGTGTCACAGAAGTCTGTCTATTACCTGTGAAGCGATCACCCCTGTTGTGTCCACCTGTATGGCTCAATAATTTATATTTGGATGATCATGCTGATTACTTCTTAGCAGATCTTTTATGCCTCAGAAGTATAGGATTAAGATAAGATGCCACACATGTGCATTTGCACTTCTTTCATAATGTGGTTTGGGTGGATAATAAATTGGTTAGCAAGCATGTAAAGTCATGATTGAAGTTGCAGTGGTAATCAGGTTTTATCATATTAATTTACTTCTTTATTATTACTATTATTTTTGTTCAACTGGATCCATGCATACTTCAATAGATTAAATGCTTAATTGCTTCTACAAATTGCTTCCATAAATTATTCAAATAACTAAACACAGGTTGTTAAGTCTAATTTACTCTCTCCTTGTGGACCCATGCATATGTGCCATATGTTCTGATTTGATACATTGGATTCTCATTGAACTGCCCCAAGTGTCCTACATTACATCACCATATCCAAATTTTGTATTAGCATGTGACAATTTGCTTCATGTGCTAAGATGCAACGAGTGCTGATCCATTGGTTAGATGCTATTATTGATTACTTGAAATTGGTTCAAGGATCTTGATTTGGTTATAGAGTTGGACGCTCCTCGAGAGTTATGGACTATGCATAAATTATACCCATTCCAACTAAATTGAGAGAGGGAGCATCGCGTCCAAGGGGCATGTCACCATTTATGTTTGATGCACTATATGAGAGGTTGACCTGTTTCTGTGACAAACCTAGCTGTGGCCCTTGATTCAATATACCCAGGAGATCTTTGATTGGTTGTGCATGTTCTTGTGGTTAGCATGGGCCTCCCAAGTCAATAACTATCAAAGACCTCTCATTGGTTAAGTCTATGAATATGGGCTCTTAAATAAGGTGTAGACTACATGATATACATCATGTGCTCAAATCTTTCAAGTTTAAACTTTTAGGATAATTGGTTCACCAACATTGTATCAGAGCCTCATTTGGTGGGAGGTCATGTCTTCGAACCTCATGACATATTTATTTCCTTGATTTATTAAGCCCAAATGAGGCTACTTTATTTCCCTAGTTTATTAAGCTCACATGTAAGCCCGAAGTGTAAGCCTAATGGAGGCCCCACTTAAAGGAGGGTGTTAAGAGTGCATGATATACATTGTGGGCCTATTACAAACTTATGCTTTTAGGATAATTGGTTGTTCAACATAAAGGATTGTAGAGGGCTCATTGAAGAAGGATTTTTGTCTATCTAAAGAGTGCTCTTCAGCCATCTTGAGTCCTTGAGATTTCCTGTACAAGCTTAAGCCGTCCTTGGGGCACTATCATCTTTCTCCATCTGCTCTCTTTTTAGCCCTTTTTGCTCTCCTCTCAAACGTTTTATAACTCACCATTCCCATGGTTACTTCAGACCTATCATAATAATGCAATATATTTATTTTAGTTAAACTGACTTTGCTTCCTCAAGCATTTCTTGGTTGTGCTTGGGTGGGTTAGTAAATATTTGAACACAGCCCAAATTCATCATCCGGACCTTAAACATTCCCAAGTTTCAATACAAACTATTAAGTCATTGAACTGAACCTGTCCTATCTATGGATTTTCATGTTGACTAAACATAGTTCACAGCCTTAGGATACATTAGTGGCTGGTATCCAATGGGTTTCTTGATGGCCCTTAAAAACAGGCCATCTCATTTTCATGAAACCTTATATTGATGTGGGCAGTTTTTTCTCTTCATCCTCGCTAGAATATTATTCCATTTCTGTTTTCTGCTTCTTTGTGCTCTTTGACATCTCTATATTCTGGGCTTGTTCTTTCAATACTGTTTCATTCAGGCTCCATGGATGGTGCGCCGGATTGTTGGAAGCACCCCTCATTTCCTAGGAAAAGTAGTTGATTGCAATTATATCCGTGGTCCAAAGTACTTGGAGGTAAAGGCCCTTCTAAATTCTATAGTATATGATTTTACCTTCAGAAAAATTCTGAAATTCATTCAGGAATACTGTAGTTTAACATCACTCAATTTTCTGTAGATTGATGTTGATTTTGGTTCTTCAACTGTTGTTGATGGAGCTTTGGCCTTTGTAAATGGTGCAATTCCTAACTTGGTTGTTGACATGGCTTTCCTTGTACAGGTATGTTCTCTTTATTAATCCTGACCATCTTAACTGAGTGTTGATCAGGACTTCCTACCTAAGTTGTTGATTATATTCAATGACATAAGCAAGGATTCACTTACAGGAGAGCTAATCATGTACTGACTTTCTAATTAGAGATGACAAAGTCTAAACCTGCCAAGTTGTTGCACAAGCCCTGGAACCTGCTTATATTATTTTAAACCAATAACTATACATATTTTATCTGATTCAAGAAACTTTTTAATTTGGATAACTTACAGGAATGTCAGTTTTTTTATAGTACTAAAATCATCACCATGTACCAACTTGGTGAGTTACAGAGAAACTTTTATGGGAAGGGATGGGGAGGCAAGAAAGACCCACTTGGTTAAATATGAGGTGGTCTGTTTGTTGAAAGTGGAGGGATGAGCAGAACATTGTTAGGAAATAGCTTTGAAGATTTGCGGAAGAAAAGGTTAGTGGATGAAATTAGTGTTAAGGAAATTCAAGGGAAGGAGTTTTGGTGTTCACGAGAGGTAGGAGATTTGTTGGGATAGGGTTGTGGAAGGTGTGAGAAAGGGGTTTGTGTTGTTTTGCTCAGTTGTTGTTATGGCATGATGATGCTTCAGGGAAGACACTGTTGAAAGAGTGATCTCCTAATCTGTTCAGAGTTACAGTTAAGTAGAGAAGTGGAAAAATACTGGATTGTTAGGTTGGAGAGAAGAGTGGGAGAAACTGCAGTCCAAGCTTTATCAGGGTTCTTCCCAACTGGGAAATATTGAAGTGATCTGTAGTATGGTGGGGTGGAAAACTGGGGCTGAGGTGATGCAATTGAGTGGAATCTTACTGCAGATAAAAGTAGAATATCTGCTGAATCACTTTTATCAAAGGTAAGGATGAATTGGGGTACGGTTGATGCAATTGAGTGGAACCTGACTTCAAATAAAATAATTTTTTGGTAAATCACTTTTTGTGGTGATAGGGAATAGGCAATGTTGACTATCCAGGAGATTTGGGGTTTTTTGGCACATGCGACAGTGGCACTCTTCATGAGTACAGCAGTTTGGAAAATGATGTTTACCATGCCCGCTGGTGAGCAGGGGAAGAATCATTGCTAATCAGTGTTGTATGTTAAGAAGGATGGCGAGTGTATTCATCTCTTTCTCTGGCACAGAGGCTTGAGACTTATGATCTGCAATCTTGATCCTTTTTGGAAGTTTCAGGTGCCCCCCACAACTTATGAGCAAGGAGCAGTCCAATCGACATTATGAGTTTGTAGTGAGGATAGGAGGAAAGGTGGAAGACTTCACATTATAGTTGGTTTAGTGCTTATGGAAAGAGCATTGTGAAAGGACTTGTAAAGGCATTGAAACTCTAGTCTAGAAGTTGTTGGAGATTATCCTTGGATGTTTATTTCTTGGAGAAAATACTTTTGATTTCCTTAGCTTTTTACTTGAATAAGGTGGAAGAAACCCTTTGGTGCTTTAATGTAGCTTGTGCTGCACATATATTTCTGGTTAGACACAATCTTGAAACCCACTCGACTTCTTTCCAGCACTACATCTAATAATCTCCTTTTAAAAACCTATAACCCTCTCAAGCTTTGTGATGCCCTGGAGCATTTGCTAATTGCTACCAGCCATAGAGAAGACCCCCAAGGAAAATACTCAAAAGTTTGGGCCGCCAGGAGATTCTATTCTATCCCAAAAAAATTGCAGAAGGCAAGCACACTGGTCCTCTCTTTGGTGGATTATGGATTCTTCCAATACTTTCAAACAACACTACGCATAAAACCGGCACCTAACCCCCCCACCCCCCAACAAAATTCTTACGCCTTCTAATTTTTCAACCCATTCACTTTTCTTATAGATTCTTTGATAAGTAAAGATTGGGCTTTGGTTGGATATATTATTTGTTTTTTGTTTTTCAAATTAGAAACTTCTATATAAAAAGTAAAAACTCTTGTACAAAAATAATTGTGAAGAGAGAGAAAAAGGGAGAATCCCTAATTATTGTTATTAAAAAACTGTAAAGAATACACATTGGACTTGGGTATATATATACATGTTAGTGGGATCCACAATACAATAAGGAAAGACTATACACTATCTAACACTCCCCCTCAAGCTAGAGCATATATGTTATATGCACCAAGCTTGTTACAAATGTATTTAATTCTAGGACCTCTGAGAGATTTAGTAAAAATATTTGCTAGTTGATCATTTGAATTGACAAAACTAGTCGCCACACATCCTGATGCGATCTTCTCTCTAATGAAGTGACAGTCAACTTCAATGTGTTTGGTCCTTTCATGGAAGACTGGATTGGATGCAATATGCAAATTGGCTTGGTTGTCACAGATGAGTTTCATCTATTCATCCTTTCCAAATCTCAACTCCCGAAGAAGATGTTTCAGCCATATGAGTTCACATGTTGCCAGAGCCATAGCTCGATACTCGGCTTCAGCACTAGATCTGGCCACTACATCTTGTTTCTTACTCTTCCAAGATATTAGGTTACCTCCAATAAAAACACAATACCCGGAAGTGGAACGTCTATCTGTGGGTGAGCCAGCCCAACAACTTGGGTATGACCTCTGTTCTCGTACAACACACTTGGCCTGGTGTGCTTTTGATATATTGAAGAATGCGGATTACAACATCCCAATGGCTATCACATGGTGACTATAGGAATTGACTAACCACACTTACAGGAAAAGAAATGTCTGGACGAGTAATGGTGAGATAGTTCAGTTTACCTACAAGTCGCCGATATCTCCCAAGATCTCCTAAAGGCTCCCCCTATCCTGGTATAAGTTTGACATTTGGATCCATAGGAGTGTCTACCGGTTTACAGTTTAACATACCGGTTTCTTCCAAGATGTCTAAAGCATACTTCCTTTGGGAAAGAACCACACCGGAACTGGATTGAGCTATCTCAATCCCTAAGAAATACTTGAGTTTCCCCAAGTCTTTAGTCTGAAAGTGGGTGAAAAGGTGTTGCTTTAGTTTCTGAATACCATTCTGATCACTGCCTGTAATGACGATGTCGTCCACATAAACTACCAGATAAATACACTGCCCCGAAGAGTTATGATGATAGAAAACGAAATGGTCTGCTGTACTGCGGAACATGTCAAACTCTTGAACAACAGAACTAAAACAGCTAAACCATGCTTAAGGAGATTGTTTCAAGCCATATAGAGAATGGCGTAACTTGCACACTAAACCAGACTCCCCTGAGCAACAAAACCAGGTGGTTGCTCCATATAAACTTCCTCAGCAAGATCCCCATGAAGGAAAACATTTTTAATATCTAACTGATAAAGAGGCCAAAAACGCATAGCAGCCATGGAGAGCAATAGACGAACAGAAGCTATCTTGGCAACAGGAGAGAAAGTGTCACCATAATCAGAACCATAAACCTGAGTATAGCCTTTAGCAACCAAGCGGGCCTTAAGGCGATCAACCTGACCATCAGGGCCAACCTTAACTGTGTAGACCCAACGACAACCAACTGTAGATTTACCAGAGGGTAAAACAACAAGATCCCAAGTGCCATTGGAGTGTAAAGCAGCCATTTCATCTACCATTGCCTGTCGCCAGCCTGGATGGGAAAGAGCCTCAGGGGTGCTCTTGGGAAGAGAAACAGAATATATAGCAGAAACAAATGCAGAATAGGATGAATATAATCGATGGTAACTCAAAAAATTGTAAATGGGATGAGGATTACGAGTAGATCAATTACCTTTCCGAAGAGCAATGGGTAAGTCAGCAGAAGGAGGCAGAGCCAGGGCAGGAGAAGCCGAAGGGATAGGAAGTGAGTCAGCAGGTACCTCGGCCAAAGAAGGAGGAACAGCGACACGATGACGGCGATGATAAACCTGAAGTGGGCGAGAAGGCACTGCATCAGGTGGGGAGATAATGGGAAGGGGTAAGACTTCAGAAACAGGAAAAGACTCAGAAGTGGAGAAGAACGGTGAGTCCTCAAAAAAAGTGACATCAACGGAGAGAAAGTAGCGATGAGTCTCAGAGGAATAACAACGATAACCCTTTTGAAGTCTGGAATATCCAAAGAAGATGCATTTTGTGGCTCTGGCAGAAAGTTTGTCCTGTCCAGGAGTGAGAATATGAACAAAGCAAGTACAACAAAAAACACGAGGAGGAAGAAAATAAAGTGGTTGGTCAGGGAAAAGAAGGGAATGAGGAATCTGATCGTGTAATACAGATGATGGCATACGATTAATCAAATAACATGCTGTAAGAACAGCGTCCCCCCAAAAACGAAAAGGAACATGACTATGGAGAAGAAGAGTACAAGCTGTCTCAACAAGATGTCGATTCTTACGTTCAACTACCCCATTTTGTTGAGGAGTATGAGCACAAGAAGACTGATGAATGATCCCATGTTGGGACATAAATGAAGTAAATGGTGTAGAAAAATATTCCCTGGCATTGTCACTGCGCAACACACGAATATAAATATTGAACTGGGTTTGGATTTCAGCATAAAATTTCTGAAAAATAGAGAATAAATCAGCTCGATTTTTCATTAAAAATAACCAAGTATATCGAGAATAGTTATCAATGAAAGTGACAAAATACTGAAATCCTAAAGTAGACGCGATCCGACAAGGACCCCAAACATCAGTCTGGACAAGTTCAAAAGGAGACTTTGTCCGATTATTCAAACGCTTTGGGAACGAGACACGAGTATGTTTCCCAAGCTGACAGGACTCACACGCAAGCAACGACAAAGATGAAAAACTAAGGACCATTTTCTGGAACTTGGATAGACTAGGGTGACTCAGGCGACTGTGGATGAGAAGGGGAGCATCAGTGGAAATGCAAACTGTAGGAGTTGAAGGCGCAGTGAGGTGATAGAGGCCTTAAGATTCACGTCCTATGCCAATCGTCTTCCCCGTACTCCGGTCCTGCAAGGTCACAAATTTATCAGAGAAAGTGATAGAACAGTTAAGAGTGCGAGTTATTTTGCTGATGGAAATAAGATTAAAAGGACACTCAGGGGCATAAAGGACAGAATGAAGAGATAAGGAAGGGAGAGGATGAGCAAAACCAAAACCTTTAGCCCTAGTTTGGGAACCATTAGTTAAAGTAACATTAGGTAAGGCAGAGGTAGTAGTAATAGAAGAGAAAAGATCCTTATTACCAGATATGTGATCAGAAGCGCCAGAATCTAGAATCTAAGGTCCAAGAGAAGATGTGTGGGTAAGACAAGTAGAAGCATTACCAGTCTGGGCAACAGAAGCTGACTTGGTGGCCTGATAGCGAAGATAGTCATCATACTCACTGTCAGTGAGGGAAATACCCTGAGATGTGGAGGAACTGGGAGGCTGAGGCGACTGAGGATCAGATGACTGGGCCACGTGGGCAGTGCGGGGAGGCCGCCCATGTAACTGATAACATCGATCACGAGTGTGGTCAAGCTTATTGCAATAGGTGCAATGAGGACGTTAGCCTCTACCTCGGTTACCACTGCGTCCTCCTCGAGAGCTAGTTTGAGAAACTAACACAGAAGAATCTGAAGTCTTATCAGATGGCAAAGTTTGAGTGGAGGAGATACAGAGGAGGCGAGCAAACACATCATCTAAGGATGGAACGGAGGAACTGCCAAGAATCTGATAACGGACGGTCTGGAGATCTGGACGGAGGCCAATAAGCGTAAGAACCATGAAGAATTTGTCAATTTGTGTTTGTTGATCCCCAACATCAGTAGTAAGAGGCATCACGGTCAAGAATTCCTTCTTAAGACAGGCAATCTGGCCAATATAAGTAAATAAATCCATGTCTTGTTGTCTGACATTGACAATAGAAGAAGCCACCTTATAAAGACGTTGGATATCATTCGTGTATAGCCCTTTCGCCTGATTCCAAAATTTAAAGCGTGTTTTGTAGGCCCGAAGATGAAGCAGAATCTTAGGATCAACTGATTGCCATAACACACTACATAACTGTGCATCTATCTTCCTCCATTGTACTCTGTCAACCTCAGGGATATCCGCCTCCTGTGTAACAAGGTGATCCTCATAACCTTGATCCATAAACCAAAGCTCCACAGAGGCAGACCAGGACAAATAATTTTCACTCCCAATCAATTTCTCCGAAGTAATCATAGGAGATCCAAATATGACAGAGGAAAAAGTGAAACTTTTAGTAGCCATATCTACTTATCTGGTGAACGAAATACGTTTGGATCGAAGAGAGCCCTAATACGGCTTATCGCGGACTTCCTAAGACACGTGCAGGGCTCGGGGTGGAGAGGAAGTCATTGGAGGTCGTCGGAAAGGTGGTTTAGAGGGCCGGCGGAGACAAAAAAAACCCAAAAAAATGCACTTTTAGGGCTCAGATGACACAAGCGCAGATGGAGGGTGGCTAGACGGCATCAGGCGAGGCTGGAGGTGGAAGCGCGTGGCCGAAAAGTGCCCCACGCGCCGGCGCGTGAGATTTAGGCCGCCGGAGAAGAGACGCTCGTGGACGGCACGTGGCTGGGATTCTTCCTCCGGTGCTTTGAGAAAAGTTGAAGATCTCCTCCTTGCGCACCTGATGGTATGGTCGGTGTCGGAAAAGGATTTCGCTGGAAAAGGTCGCCGAAAAAGTCGCCGGCGGTGAGGGTTTTTTGATGGCAACACGGTTGATCAGAAGCTTTAGGAGATGGGAAGGGTGACTGGAATGAAACACGGTCACTGAAAGATTTCCCAGAATGGATTCACGGATAAACCGGAAATAATTAGGATTTTTTTTTTTCCCTAGACTCTGATACCATGTGAAGAGAGAGAGAAAAGGGAGAATCCCTAATTATTGTTATTGAAAAACTGTAAAGAATACACATTGGACTTGGGTATATATATACATGTTAGTGGGACCCACAATACAATAAGGAAAGACTATACACTATCTAACAATAATAGACTCATCATATGTCCTTAAAAATTACTTCAAAAACTTTTTAAATTTGAGATAGTAAAAAAATTTTAATTTTCTATTCTGAGAAACAAAAAACAAAAAGTGTATCCAAACCAACACTTAGTGATTTAGTGAGCAAGTATAAAGATCAGTTGATTTTTGTGTGTGGATCAAGTCAGTTCTCTGAAGCATATTTCTTTTTTTTTAAGGGCTGGTTGTTTTGTTGTCACATTCGTATCACATTTTCACTGCCATGTCCATCCATGTCCATGCTACGTATCCCCCTGACATGTTTAGTATCACACTAGAACATCATTACAATATGCACCCTGCATGTAAATTTTTGTGACCATATATCACAAAATATTTTCCAGTCACCAGTTTAAGGACTATAAAATATGAATAAAAGATCAGCTTACCTTACATTAAGAAGCCATCTCTTTATAAATTCTCACTTTCCAGTATCAGCTTTAAAGGCAAACATTGTGTTGAAATAGCAGGAACAATGATAATAAGATGATTCTTTTGAGACTATGGTTTCTTGAAGCTTTGTTCATACCAGAGTTGTTATGCTAAGGTTCATCATGTGCCCAAGAAGTCAGTCTCTTATATGAAAATTTTTCTGATGTTGTTGTCTTTGTTCTCAGGGAAACACTGAGGATGAGTTGCCGGAGAGGTTGATCGGCGCAGTCCGGGTTTCCCGTGTAGATTTTTCATCAGCTATAGTCCCAAAATTGGACCCATATACATATGCTTGAGTTGAAACATTGAATTTTATACAAAATCTTTTGTTTGTTTCAGGTATGCAGACATATATGTATATTAATATTGCTAGTTCGACTTTATCAAAAGATTTGTTAGAAATAAACAATGTTTTTAGAATGGGATTGAATATTGAATTAGAAAAATTATCAGTTCGACGTTTATTGATTGAAATAGTGGTTGAATCAAAGTCAAATCGGTAACATTATAAACATATAATTTATATTTTATTAAATTAAAAATATATATTATTACAATTTGTAATAATATTTTATTTTTTATATTTGATATGTTAAATTAAATAATAAAGATAAATAAAACGTATTAATATATTAAATTTTATTAAATAAAATATATATAATATTTAAATATAAGAATATATTTTAAATGAAAAAAAATTATAATATTTATTTTAATTACATATCCATGCATTTTTTATTTAAAAATCATTATATTAATTAATTTATATTATTTTTATATTTATCATAAATAATTATCATAAAAACATTCTAAGATAAAAATATTTATATATGTTTAAATGTTTTATATGATAAAAATTAATATATATAGATATATTTACCATATTATTAATGAAATGGCTATGTAACTTATGTTTCTCTACCTGTTGTGTTAACCAGCGTATCTTAGTAGCGGACAAATGAGCATGGGAGGCAGGAACAGGCAAATGAGTTTAGAAAGAAGGAACTTGGACCAGATGAATGGGGAGCAACAAGTTTTTGGTCAACTGATGGTTGACCAATTTGTGTGAAACCAGATGGTCTAACCGTTCGATTAACCAAGTTTAAATTCAGACTGGATTGATAGGAGAGCGGTGGATGGTCGAGTGCAGTTCATCAGATCGAATGGGAGAGGCGGGAGGACACTAGTGGACGAACGATTGACTATTGGTGACAAGGAAATGAAAGAAAAAGTGACGAGAATCAAGATAATTCTATTTTTAAATAAAAAATATTATTTTGGTCCAAAACTCGGTCAAAGGCGTTTCGAAGGACAAATAAATGAACCGACTCCAAACTCCAAGGAGATTGTCCTCGATCCTAAACTTCTAGTCGACTCGGCATTACACGACTCCCACCCTATGCATTATGAAATGTCGGGAGAAAAAATTATGCTACGCGGTGCATTGTAACTTGTAAGAAAAGAAAGGAGATGCCTCACCTCCTCTTTCTCACATCACACCTACCAGTCAAAGTCCCTCCTACCAGTAAACCTCGCATGCTTCTCCCCTAAGTCATCCTCCTCCTTTCCCTCTATAAAACCCACTACGTCTCAATCTCATTCCAAAAATCCACCTATCCATCACTGCAACGATGTCTGCCCATATCATAGTGTTCCCTTTTTTTGGGCAAGGCCATCTCCTCCCTTGCATTGAGCTCTGCAGACACCTCGCCTCCCGCACCTTCAACACCACCCTCATCATCTCCTCCAATCTCTCCTCCTCCATCCCCTCCGATCTCCGCCGTATTCCTCTCTTCCACATCTTTGAGATCTCATCCTCATTACCTCCTCCTCCTCCGCCATCGTCGCCCTCCCCGGATTCCGATCCCATGAGCCACCACCATCCCCACCACCAGCAGATGGGTACGGCCATCGAATCCCTCCTCTCTTCCAGATCCACATCCCCAGACTACGTCCCACCCCTCTGTGCCATAATCGATGTGATGATGAGCTGGAGCAAAGATATTTTTCATAAGTTTAACATCCCAGTCGTTTCTTTCTTCACCTCCGGTGCCTGCTCCGCTGCCATGGAGTACGCCTCCTGGAAAGCCGGCGCCTTTAACATCAAGCCCGGCGAAGTCCTACCCCTTCCCGGCCTACCCGAAGACATGGCCTTGACTTACTCCGACCTTCAACGCGGCCCTCACGGTCCTCCTGGCGGCCCACCTGGACCCCCCGGTTCAGGAGGCCCACCTGGACCACCCGGTGCAAGAGGACCACCACGGTCGGGTCCCAAGTTCGGGGGGCCACCCAAACCGGGGCACCAGCCACCGTGGGTCGACGAGACAGCGGGCTCGATCGCGCTTATGATCAACACGTGTGACGACCTGGAGCGTCCGTTCATCGAGTACGTGGCCCACCAAACCGGAATCCCGGTCTGGGGTGTGGGCCCGCTTTTGCCAGATCAGTACTGGAAGTCATCCGGTTCGCTCCTCCACGATCGGGACATCCGACCCAACAAGAAATCCAGCTGCACTGAGGAGGAGGTGATCCAGTGGCTAGACTCCAAGCCCCGTGGATCCGTCCTGTACGTGTCATTCGGAAGCGAGGTAGGTCCTACCATGGAGGGCTACGCCCAACTGGCGCTTGCATTAGAAGCCTCGAACCGGCCATTCATCTGGGTGATCCAACCCGGTTCAGGCCGGCCAGGTCCACCTCGACGACCGGGTTCAGACTCAAACGAAGACAGCGGATACTACCCAGATGGATTGGAGGAGAAAGTAGGAAAAAGAGGTCTGATAATACGTGGGTGGGCACCACAACTGTTGATACTGAGTCACCCATCGACAGGTGGATTTCTATCACACTGTGGATGGAACTCCACTGTGGAGGCAATAGGGCGTGGAGTGCCCTTTTTGGCTTGGCCAATCCGTGGAGACCAGTACTCCGATGCGATGCTAGTGGTGAAACATCTCAAAATTGGGTACATGGTGTTTGCTAAAGATGCTTCTGAAAATATCGTAAAAGAGGCCATAGTTGACGGAATAGAGAAGGTGATGAGTGATAAAGACATGAAGAAAAGGGCGGAGACGATAAGTGGTAAGTTTGGGAATGGGTTTCCGGCGACTTCGGCTGCTGCTTTGGATGCTTTTAGGGATTTTATCAACCAAAGGGCTCCATAAGCACTTATAATTAATGTGTCATCCATCCATACACCTTTTTTTTTTTTTTTTTTTAATGTATTTACATATCATGTATCATGGAGGCCTAACATATTAACATTACGATCTTATAAGCTTTAGTCTCAATTTTTGCACTTTGATGATATTACTAAAAGGAGGCCCGGTATAATAATAATTTATCTTTTAGTTTTTTATTTAGGTGTTTGATAAAATTTAATAAAGTGATTTCAAGTTAATTTATTAACTTAAAATTTATTATTTAATTTTTATTTTGAGTACTAAAGTTATTTGATAAAATCAACTTAAAATTTATTCTAAATTATTAAATTGATATATTAATTTTTCATAAATTATAATTAAGATAAATAAGATCAAAATAACAATAAATGTCGTGGAATAGTAAAGAAAATCATGAAAATAATAAGGAATGTTTTGAATCCAACTCACCTACCACTTTAATGGATAAACATCCCAACCCTTGCAACATACTATAACCCCAAGTGGTAAAGAGCTGACATCAGTATGCCAAACCTTCTCATTGATGTGAGCTCTTGGAGAAAGATTAGTATGTTATCCTTAAAATAACTTTTATTTATTAAGCAATGACCCTTCCATTTGACATAATCGAAATCACTAAGGCTAACTTTTGTCCCTACTTGATGAGTGAGT
Organism: Vitis vinifera; assembly: GCF_030704535.1. Classification (NCBI taxonomy): domain Eukaryota; kingdom Viridiplantae; phylum Streptophyta; class Magnoliopsida; order Vitales; family Vitaceae; genus Vitis; species Vitis vinifera. Next base: position 15,706,426 of record NC_081806.1, read on the forward strand.
CTCGTAATTAAGCTCCTTTCTACCTTTGTACTTGAGGGTCAATCTCCATTCAATTAGAGGAAACCTTTGCACGCCTTTGTTATCTTTTAGAAAGTATAGGATAAAAATATAAAATGAAGATATAGATTTAAAAATAAATTAATTATTTTTACTTATTATTTAAATTTATTTTTTATCTTAAATCATACCATTCAATTATTTTATCATAAATACTTGACAATAGCATGCAACCCCAGATGAAACAAAGAGTCCATGCCTGAAGGGCCTAAATTCTATTTTTATTTCCAAGCGGGACCCACTAAAATAAAAGTATATACGACATCTTATCATTAAGACAAATTATTAAAGATTAATTAAAATTCAACAAAAAGATTCAATACAACTTTTTATTATCATAATTCTGATGCTAAAAAAATGAAATGTTATAAAAAACAATCATCCAAAAATTTTAAATATACTGCTCATTTTGGGATTAGGATTGTTGTTTTCAAGTAAAGAAGATGAGGGCAATGTTATAATTTCACATGTTATATTTGTATTTTATTTTTTCATAGTTTTTATGATAAAAGTAAATATAAAAAAATAATTTTTTTTAATATACTTATGGAAGTTATTGAAAATATGTGAAATTAAAATCATTAAATGAAAGTAAAAACTTAGAAAATTAAAATAAAAAATGAAATCAAATTATAAAGCAATGGGATTAAAGTTGAAAAAAAAATATAATAATAATAATAATAACATGTACAAAACAATAAAAATCAGATGCATCGCCTAATCAGGAGTAGAGATTAGGTGTAGAGAAAACGTAACTAATGGTGTTGGGAGTTATATGGATTGTTAAGTTATTAATGAAGAATATTTGGAAGTTATCGGTATATATTTATAATTATAGTTATATTTATAAGAAAAGAAATAAAATAACTGATTTAATTAAGATATATCTTAAGTTGTTTTTTTTAATCTTAAATTGTACTATTAAATTATTTTATTAAACATATTTAATTTATTTAATAATTTAAATTAAATTATTAAATTACTTTAAGTTATTAAATTGGTTTACCGACATTAGATAACTTAATGATTAACCTTCAAATAATTTATGACAATAGCATGCAACCGGGGATGAAACAAAGAGTCCATGCTTGAAGGGGCTAAATTCTATTTTTATTTTCAAGCTGGACCCACTAAAATAAAAGTATAGATGACATCTTATCATTAAGATAAAATATTAAAGATTAATTAAAATTCAACAAAAAGATTCAATACAACTTTATATTATTATAATTCTGACGCTAAAAAAATGAAATGTTATAAAAAATAATCATTGAAAATTTTAAATATACTGTCGGTTACAAATATTATTAAAAGTAACATGTAATTATCAAAATGGATATGAATTTTTTTTAAAATTTAAACAATTTCTTTATTCCACTATATAAACCAAGCTTTAATTAAATAAATTACTATCTTATTTAAAACCCAATTCATAGTAGTTTCCTTTCTATTTTTTTTAAATATAATATTTATATTTTTATACTTTAACTAAATTCAAGTAAACTTGATATTAATAATTTTTTTGTAATTTATATTTTCCCGATGAGCATATATAAAGGAAAATTATAAATACATTCACCTAAACTCTTTTCACATCTACCCTATTGGCACACTCGCTTAAAAACTTCTAAATATGTCCACCCTACAATTTTTAAAAACCCAAAAGACCCTTCCCATTATTCTCTCTAAACCCATCTTTTTCCTTTATCCCTCAACTACAAACCCTTATTACAAATCATCATGTTTGAAGTTTATTTAATATTAGAAGCCTATTGTAACCATGGTCATAACTAATTTTTGATAAAAAATAAAAAAATAAAAACAAAAAAAACATGTTAAAATGGTTGAAAAACAATTTGGAAGGATGTATGTGTAATTTAAAAGTGAGAAATCATGAATGGCTGATGTAAATGAAGGATAAAAAAATAAATAAAAAAATTGACCCCGTGATATCCAAGAAGGTCTAACATAATTGAGATATTCAATCCTTTAATTCCAAACATCTCAACTATGTTTGGTTGGTGAGTGTTAGACATTTAAGCTAGGACCTAACATCATGGTTCCATTTTTTTTTTTTTTTTGGTTGTTGAATGGTACCTTGAGGGATTTCATCATGGGGCATTTATAAACTCACTAAAATAAAAGATAATGAAAAAGTATATGTAAAAAAAATCGTAAAAGAAAAAAGATTACTACACAACATAATAAACAAATAAATCATGATGACCTTTGAAAAATGGCCTTTCACCTGTTTCAAAATTGATTTCAAAATCCATTAGATTATTTGGAATCATTTTTCATTTACTTTTACTAAACAGTAGCCAAAAGTAAATTACAAACGAACTCTCAATATGGAGTGACATTTAACAAAGACACCAGCTGTAGACCCCCATTTAGGCATGGGTCACTCTTTCTCTATTTGTTTTGCAGATCACATTTTTAGCCAGGTGTCGCTATCCCAGCGGGCCACGTGTCGCATCCTTAGTGGCCATAAGGATTTTGAAGCTGCAGAAGGAGTGAGACAGAAAAGGTGGTGACCGAAAAGATGGCAGAAAAGGCAGTTGCAGGGAGGCGAGACAGAAAAAAGGTGGCAGAAAAGGCGGCTGCAGCAGAGATCGTTGGGAAGGCAAATCCGAGATAGAGAGAAAGGAAGAAAAATGAGAGGACTAGGAAAGGAGAAGGAGAAGACAACATTGTGGGGAACGGAGGAGTTTTTTTAGTTTTTTTGAGAATTTTGAGGGAAAGAGATGGGGGTTTGAATTGGAGCAGGAAGCTAAGAACAGAGGAGCGCAGAGTTGCTGGGAAGAGTCCAGGACACGGAGCTGAGAAGGGAGATTTCCAGGTATGACCATTTGTTTTTTTATGCATATTTTCCATTTTTTTCATATTGTCCAAGCCTGATCATCAGTGATTTTTCATGTCTGCTTGTTGGGTTGTTCTGTTTTGGTGATTACTGATTAAATGTTGGAAGAGTTTGTTGTGTTTTATGCCCTATTCTGACAAGTATTTTCAATCGTAACTCACTGGATGTTGGACCCATGGATGAAACGATGAAATGGGTCTGATATGCTGGTTAAAGTCTTCATTTTCTTCTTCTTGTTGCTATCCTGTTATCTCCTAGTTTTCCTTTCCTCCCTGAGTGCACTCATGCAAGCGTGTCGTCATCTCATCCCCATGTTTTTTTTTCCTTTATCCGCCATACCCATCATTCGTCTATACACCTCTCTCTCTAGGTCGTCATACCCATTTCCTCACTCAAGCTTGCAGGAATCAGGCATCCTCCACTGCACCCATTTTCCTCTCATTCATTCTCCATCCCACTCCCCCACTTACATGGAATCTCAAGAGTGCATGCTATCCTTCACTCTTTCGCATACCCGTTAAAACCACTCACCCAAGCCTCCATATCCATACGATCCACCAAACCCGTTTCTCTCTCTAAACTTTCACCTACCTGTGGGATCCTCCCTAAAAAAATGACACGTGGCTCTCTCTCCCTTGCACGTGGTCGGCCCCCTCGCGATGCGTGACATAGCTCATTCCATCCGGGTGTCCCACACCCGGAATTCCTCTCCACTGCCATTCCATTCGGGTGTCTCACACCCGGAATCCTTCTCCGCCGCCATTCCATCCGGGTGTCTCACACCCGGAATTCCTCTCCGTCGCCATTCCATCCGGGTGTCTCACACCCGGAATCCTTCTCCGCCACCATTCCATCCGGGTGTCTCACACCCGGAATTCTTTTCCGCCGCCATTCCATCCGGGTGTCTCACACTCAGAATTCTTCTCCGTCGCCATTCCATCCAGGTGCCTCACACCCGGAATTCATCTCCACCGCCATTCTACCCGGATGTCTCACATCCGGAATTCTACCCCGTCGACGTTCCACCTTCCTCGGATATCTCGCATCCGGAATCCTGTCCGTCGACGTTCCACCTTTTTCTCCATCCTTTGAGCATTTTCTTGAGGTTCCCAAGATCCCATCTTCAATAAACTTGGCCACCATTTTCTTCTTGGCGAGCAACTTTCGATTTTTTTTCGTGTTTTTAAAATGATTTAAAATAAGCGTGAATTTAAATCCTGTAATTCCAAACGATAAAGTTTATAGAATTAATTCATGCAAAATAAACGGGCTTCGATGGGGGCCCTGCATATGAGATTTCATGATTGATTGACTGATTGATTGATTCATTAGTTATATGTGATTGATTCACTATGTTCCTTGATATACATATAATCATTCTGTGTTTATTCACTAACCCCATTCCATGACAGCGCGTTGCTGTTTGCTGCCCAGGTACGCATTCACTCATTCTGATCATTCACTATACACATTTTGATTCCCATATGTGCATAATCAATTCGGGTATTCATTGATTTCCTTAGTTATATGCATATGAGATTTCATGATTGATTGACTGATTGATTGATTCATTAGTTATATGTGATTGATTCACTATGTTCCTTGATATACATATAATCATTCTGTGTTTATTCACTAACCCCATTCCATGATAGCGCGTTGCTGTTTGCTGCCCAGGTACGCATTCACTCATTCTGATCATTCACTATACACATTTTGATTCCCATATGTGCATAATCAATTCGGGTATTCATTGATTTCCTTATCAGATGCCATGATTGCTTCATTTTATTAGTAGAGACCCATTTTAAGGACTTAGAGGGGGTGCTACGGTCTTTATCGTACCTTCCCGATAAGTAACCTGACCCCCGAACCCAACCCGATTTTTCACAGATCACCTTTTCCAAATAAGGAGTCACACTTAGGGTTTTCTTTCTTATTTTGTTTACCCTTTAAAAAATAAAACAAAAATAAGTAGCGACTCCAAGTCATTTTTTTTAACCAATTAAATCTTTTTTTCGAAATAAAAATCGAGCTTCACCATCGAGTGGAAAACGCATTGAGCCGAAATGCAGGGCCCACACCAGCACAAAGAAAAACAACTTGGGAGTTTGAAAAAGCATTTGACGATGGAATTCTACAAAGCCAGACTAAGAAGCAGCTTATGATGTAATGCATTCAACTTGGATTTTACTGTGAGATTGGTGAGGGCATAAAAATTAAACACTCACCTGCTCATGAGCCACAGCTTGTTAGACCTCCATTCTCATCCGGTTATTGATCCATGTATGCTGATTATGTTGGGAAATTCATCTATAGAACTCAGCTTCTCCAGGATCAACCTCTCTTGCTTGGCATCTATGTTATAATGTAGTTAAGATTTCACACGCTATCTCATTGAAATAAAATTAAAGTAGGCCATGTATATGAGCATCATATCTCCATTAACAATCTAGCTTAACTATGGACACAGATTGTGAGGATACATTCCTGATCAGGATTCTCAGTGAAATTGGAGTGTAGGGCATTCTCGACATTGTCCACAATGGTTGAGGTGGTCATGGATGATTCAATGCAGAGAATGGCTGTGATGGCATCTAGTCTGGTGACCTCATTTCTGAACATCAGTCCTGCATGTGCTGCAACATTACCAGAGTTACTAGAGCATCATATAAGTAGGAAGGTTGCGTTGGAAAGTCCATGGAGGGCGAGATACCTTGGGCTAACCGTATCAAGCTTTCTAGCATGCGCACAGTTGTTCGTTCTGCATTACTTGAATTAGTGTTCATCACATTAACCATAATTGGGGAAATAAACAAGAGAAGAGATTCAAATTGGAAACCTCTCATTAACCATAATTCCAATACCAAGGTAATCCAAAGCTAGAGGAGCATCAAATCAAGTATCCAAGCATTTGTCCATATAAACTACAGTGATAGATGTTAAGATAGCACCCACTGTTCATCTCCTCCTAAAACTATGTTTATGGATGTCGATGCCACTATAGGTCTTTTATTGTTTGTTTGTTGTTCTTTCATAGTTATTCTCAGCGTGCAAATTGATTCTTTTGGTACTATGTCATTATACTACACTGTCAAAGGATGTTAGGGTTTACAGAATAAGGAACACAAAGGGAGAAGATAAAACAGAAGTAAATGGAAGCTCACTGCTGACAAATGCAGTGCCCTTAAAAATTCCAAAACTGAAAGCTAATCCATTGGTACATCAGGATGAGACAAGAGCACTGCTCACAAGTGAGATAGGAGCACAAAACAAAGGCAAATTCCAAAAGGACTAGCATAAGGACCCATCAAATGGATAGGTGATATATGATAGCACTATGGAAATATCTTCATCAAAGAAAACTGGTGATCATAATCTTCCAAACCACAACAAAACATGCCACTATATTAACTTATACCATTAATATAATACATGCCTATATTTAGTCCGACATAGTATTGATATGAGCGTAAGTGGGCAAAGACATAATTCCAGATTATAGTGCAGTCCATACAGATATGTTAGCAGGCCTCTCAAAGTGGTGTTAAGGAGATGTGTTTATACAAAAACCAAACATGCCAAGCTAGATTTTAGTTATGCTACAGTGCAAAACACTTATAAAAGATTTTACCTCCTAAGTAAAGGAAGTGGCCAGATATTTGCTAGATTTTCATCACGCCTGTCTTTCTCTGATTCTTTAGGCTAATCAATTTCACAAAATAAATAAATCAATAAAATTCAAAATTTAAAAATTTAAATTTTTTTTTTTAAAAAAAACTATTTTTCAAATGCCTCGTGAAGATTAGGGAGCTAATGTATCAATTTTAATGATATATTACCACAGAAAGAATGTGAGAAGAGACAACTGCATCCCATTCTGGGTTCTTTGTAGAGGTGTCCATTGGGTCGGGTCGCCCATTTTGGCCCGTGGCACGACCTGACATTGTAGCAGCTAGGCCAGCACGACCCAAAAGGAGCGAGCCATGCTGGGCCTAAAGAAACAGCCTGCGCTACCCGCCGTGCCCACTGTGCCGCCCACTTGGCCCTTTTAAATTTAATTTATTTCATTTCCTTTTATATTGAATAAAAAATTATTTTTTTATATTTCATTTCCTTTTATATTCCATTATTTTAAATTTATTTTTATTTTGATAAAAAAATAAACAAATTCAAATGTAATTTTTTTTTTTACTATTTTTAAAAACAAAAAACTAACATTTCTATAAATTTTACAACTACAAACTCGATAAATATAAATGTAAAAACTAAAAAGTATAATTATTAGAGGTGTATAAAAAATAAAAAATATAATTATTAGAGGTATTTAAAGTAACAAAAAGAAATTTTATTTAATAATGAAAAAAACTTAAGAAAAAATGACTTAAAAAATTAAATTAAAATTTTTAACAAAGTGGATGGCCCATGGGCCATGGCCCACCAGCATGACTCATCGTCACGACCCGCCGGCCCGACACGATTTGCCCACGGACTTATGGGCTATGCCATGCCACCTCTTTTCCTTACATGGGTTGGCCTGGCCCAGCACACTTTATAAGTGAGACGTGCTAGCCCGGCACGTTGGCCCGTAATGGCCCGGTCAATATCGGGCTGTGCCGACCCAGCACGGCCCATTGGACACCTTTAGTTCTTTGTATCCAAGAGGACAAGAACTATATCAAATCTGCTCAATAAGGGTCCAAACAGTGTTGTATTAACACAGAGAGCTAAATTGGGTTAAGAAATATTTCAATATCACCAAGGATTGAAAAATCGGAAAATGTCGCCGATATTTCGGAGAAATATCAGATATCGGGCGGCACCGAAACGATAATCGGCACCGATTATCAATCGACGGAAAAATCGGCCAGAAATCGCGATAAATCGGCGATTTTTTGAAGCTCCCATGCTTTTGATTTGATGGCCAATTTTGAATTTTTGAGGATCTGATGGCCCAGATTTCACCCGTGTATTTGTAAAGGCCTCCAACGGTCAGATTTGTGATCCAATGGTGGAAAATCAATCTTCACTTTATCCAAGGGCTATGGAGTGTTTCCAATGGTTATATGAAGATCTAATGGTGAAATTTGAACCAAATTTTGATCCAACGGTTAAAATTAATTTATAACGGCTATTTGACCATCCAACGGCTAGTTTGACCAAAAAAATTCCTATAAATACCCACATTCCATTTCATTTCATACATCAAAATTCTTATATGATCTAGCAAAAATTTTTTATTTTGAAAATTTGGTGGTGAAGGGGATTAACTCCAAGTCAAGGCTAATTAAGGTATGTCTTACCTTTCATAAAATTTATTTTATTATGCATAATTCAATTTTATTTGTTATATATAGTTTAATTGATATTATCTAATTCATATGGAAATGTAATTGTAATGTTTATCTATTTCATATATGCATAATTCAATTTTAATTTTTATTAGTAATGATTCTTATCAATTTCATGAATATGCAAATTTAATTTGTTTTAATTTAATTTAAGTCTTATCAAAATTTTATTGTAATGTTTATCTATTTCATATATGCATAATTCAATTTTAATTTTAATTTTTATTAGTAGTGATTCTTATCAATTTCATGAATATGCAAATTTAATTTATTTTAATTTAATTTAATTCTTATCAAAATTTTATTGTAATGTTTATCTATTTCATATATGCATAATTCAATTTTAATTTTAGTTTTTATTAGTAGTGATTCTTATCAATTTCATGAATATGCAAATTTAATTTAATTTAATTTAATTCTTATCAAAATTTTATTGTAATGTTTATCTATTTCATATATGCATAATTCAATTTTAATTTTAATTTTTATTAGTAATGATTCTTATCAATTTCATGAATATGCAAATTTAATTTAATTTAATTTTAATTTAATTCATATTGAAATTTTATTGTAATGTTTATCTATTTCATATATGCATAATTCAATTTTAATTTCAATTTTTATTAGTTCTTATCAATTTCATGCATATTAAATTTCTTACATGTTTTATCTTTAATAATTTTAAATTTGATATTAGTTTCATAATTCAATTTTAGAAAATGGCTAGTGAAAACGGTATCATGGGTCGAGATCCTTGTTGGAAATATTGTACACCTATGGAAGGGAACAAAAATGGAACAATATGCAATTATTGTGGGTTGGCAATAAAGAGTGGTGGGATTACTCATTTTAATTTCACCTATCACATACAGACCCTAATTCAAATACAAAAAAGTGTCCTAACGTGCCTCCAGAAGTGAAACAAGAAATAAGACGACTTATAGAGCAAAGAAATAAGGCAAAAGTGAAGAAAGTTGTAGATATAGAAGAGATTCGAGCAGAATTGCGAGACACAATGGGAAGAAGACATAGACATGTAATTGGTGAGGACGATGAGGAGAACCTTGGTGGTGATGGTGGTGGTGATGATGATGATGATGGAGATGATGATGTGTATATGTATCCGGCTGACATGCACCCTGATGAGCGACATGCTTATAGAGAGGCGGTTCGAGCATCAAAAGCTACTGAATGGAATTGACAACAAGAAGAACATTTTATAAAAGGCAAAAGAAAAAACAGGTATAATATTAATTTGAATTATTACTGTTTCTTATCAACTTTATCAATAATATTAAATTAGCATATATGTTTAATTTTAATAATTATAATAGGCGAGTCTTCACATCCAACCAATCCAACAACAAGGCAAATGCGAAAATCGCAAAGTGTTCGATATTCAGATCCATCACTGCCTGATGCACCCTCATTGTACAAATCTTCAGCAGCAAGACAGAAAACTGTGAAAAATCTTTTCAAAGGTGGTGCCATCAAGGAAATCATGGGACGTTTGATCAGTAAGTTCTTCATATATGAGAGTGTTCCGCCCAGTAAAGCAGACTCTCACCACTTCAAGAACATGATTGTTGGTGCACAACAAGCAGGTAATTACTATAATTTTAAAAGTTGTATTTATTTTAACAATATCATTACTATTTATATAGTATGATTGACACAAATGTTCTTATATGTTTTAATTATATATGGATGGTAGGTATGGGTATAGAACCATCGTCTCCTTATGAAATCAAACACAAGTATTTGGATATGGAGTACAAAGACATGGAAGCTTATGTCAATATTCAAAGAGAAAAGTAGAAGACTTATGGATGCACGATTATGTCTGACGGATGGACTGGGCCCACGAAATTAAGCATAATTAATTTCATGGTATATTCAAAAGGTAGCACAATCTTCCTCAAATCCGTTGATGCATCAAATAATATAAAGGACAACAAATACATATATGGTTTGTTGAAGGATGTGATCAAGGAAGTTGGCAAACAAAATGTGGTCCAAATAGTTACAGATAATGGGTCGGCATTCGTGAAGGCGGGGAAGTTGTTAATGAAGAAATACAATCTTTATTGGACTCCGTGTGCAGCACATTGCATTGACTTAATGTTCGAAGACATTGGTAAAAAGACGAGTGTTGCAGATCTAATTACAAAGGCTCGAAAGATAACCAACTTCATTTATAACCATGGTTGGTTGCTTGCACAGATGCGGAAGGTGTGTGGTGGAGACATAGTTCGTCCTGGAGCAACAAGATTTGCAACCAATTATATAGCCCTCGACAATCTTTTGAAAAAGAAAGCAAACTTGAAGAAAGTGTTTATCAGTGATGAATGGGCACAACACAACTTAAGTCGCACATTAATCGGCAAAGAGGTTGAATCACTTATGTTTGACCATGAGTCCTGGGAAAGAGTGGGAAAGTTAGTGTCAATATATGAGGCGCTATACATAGTTCTTCGCATTGTCGATTCAGAAGTTGTTCCTACAATGCCATTTGTGTATGAATTGATTCGAGTTATGAAAGAGAACCTCATTCGACTTAATGCTAAAGAATGGGTGTTAGAAATAATTGCAGATCGTTGGGATAGAACTCTTAAACATTTTCTTCATGCAGCAGGTAAGTATTATTCATCTTTGAAATTTATTGGTATTTAATATGTTTCTTTCATAACATTCTAATTTTACATTTCTACTTTACTATTGTAGCATTCTTTCTTAATCCAAGATTTCAATATAAACGTGGAGTTGGTACTAATCCTAATCTACTTCAAGCTGTTCATGAAGTCTTTGCGAAATTAGATCCTACATCAGAAGGTTTTAGTCAATTTGGAAATGAGGTAAATTATTAGAGTTATAATATAAATTAAATAATTGAATTTCATTTACTCAACTTTTTCACTTTCAATTATTTAATATGTAGATTATACTATTCCGAGATGCAAAAAGAGGATTTGGTGATCGAGCAGCGATTGCTTCGAGGTCAGAAATGGTTCCCGGTGAGTATTATTTGTGAATTAATAATTCATTTCATTAGCATACTATTGTAACTTTCCAATATAAGTATTGATATCATTTATTTGGTTGTAGTTGAATGGTGGTTCATGTATGGACATCACGTTCCTACATTGAGAAGGTTGGCCATCAAGGTTTTATCGCAAACTGCATCATCTTTAGTTTGTGAGAGAAATTGGAGCACGTTTGCCTTAATCCATACAAAACAAAGAAATCGGCTTGCTTACCCGATGCTCCAACAATTAGTTTTCTGTTATTATAACATGAAACTAAAGATACGTGACATGGAAGCAGAACATGACAAAGTTGCAGAGAAAGATTACCTCAATTTACTTGACATTGCAACTGAGGTTGGTGAAGAAGAAGATAACCAATTGTTTCAATGGGTTAGACCTCTTCATTTAGATGATGAAGATGGAAATCCCGACCCACGAATTGCCGCACATGTCCGAGAAGCAGGTGTTGATGTTGATCGAGTGTTATCCGAAGAAGTTCATACTGATAGTTTCAGCCAAGACACGAGAGATTCATTTCGACAAGGAATTTCTCAGCCGGCAGTCACTTCTCAACCTTCTTTTGACTCCATGAGTGTTGAACATAGTAGTAGAACTAGTGCTACTGGTACTTCCGCTTCAGGTTATGATGGTTCAAGAGGAGAGGGGACCAATGATGGTAGCGACCCTGGAAATGATGAAGGGGATATTAGACAACAACAACAAAGTAGACAATCATTGGCATTTACTTGTGAAGATGATTTCACACATTGTACTCAAGATGAAGACCACGGCTCTAGAAGAGCCGGTCCAGGTGTTGGAGCCATTGGAAAGCCATATAGAGGAAGACAACGAAGGATGATGCCATACAACGAGGACTCATTGTCGGCCAGTTTTGAGTCGATGAGTGTAGAGACTCAATTCAGTGATTCATCAAATGAAGCCAACATTTATGCCCCTTATGCAATGAGTTATGGTCAACCTCCTCAAAATCTTTCAAGTTCCACTGATGAAGAGTATGAAAGGTATAACTATCCTTCTTCCACACAAATGCCATACTACCTTCCACATCAGCTGCAACAACAAGGATTTCAAACGAGCACTGGGAAAACCCTGGATTTCCTATCCATGGACAAGTTGTTGGTAGGACTCAAGAAACTTATGCATGGCATGTTCGTACATACAATCAATACTATCGAAACTCCATGTCCTGGTATGAATATTGTCTTCAACAAGATGGACTCCTTTCATCTAACAATAACAATATGATGGAACCACATCGATCTTCATTTTGGTATTAAGGACCATTGCAATGTCATATACTCATATGTATTATGTTTATGTGTAAATTGTTTTCATTTAATAAAATCAAATATTTCTTAACTCAATTCTAACTTTCTAAGTGTACAATTCCAAATTTCATATTTTCTATTCTTAAAATCCAAGTATCGTAAACTGTTTACCGATATTTTTTTCTTTGACCATATTTATGTCAATTACACTTATAAAATAACTTTAACATGTATATTCTTGCTTATTTTATCATTCTTTGGATTTTTCTAAGCATTCCCATCAATTTTGGATAATTTTTGTCTCACCGATATTTAATGAAAAATATCCACCGATATTTCTCCGATATTTCCGATATATCCGTAAAATCCAAGTACCGATATATCTGTATTTACCGATATTTCAATCCTTGAATATTACAAGGAAACAAATAGAAGGAGAGGCTACTTTTGGTAAAGATAGATTTAAGAACACCTAGCTAAAGTATATTTCATATTTACCTCTTTTGTTATGTTACATGGATTCAGGTGCTAGTGTGCTTGTAGGCATCCAATCCTTCAAATTCCAAAATTTTAGGATGTGGAGACTTTAATAAAAAGGATCCATTAGCAACTACTGATACATGGATACAACGTAATAATGATTGAAATACTACTAAGCACACTTCCCAATTAAGTCAAACATAGTCTTGCATTCAAGCATATTTTATTTGACTTTCAATCTTCTCAATTATGAGTTATACCAGTAATAAGCTTATATTTCCATGTTCCCTGAAAACAAGTCTCTTCAAAAGCGGCAACAATCCTTTTAAGGCAAGGTTGCAATGATCTCTAGAGAACAAAAGAAAAAACTCCCTTGTAAGCAAGAGAGTAGTATCCAAGAAGGATTTCATGCCATGTTGACACGGGAACTTAGGTGAAGTAAAAGAGGTTGAGTACCACAATTTCTGTGAGACAAATGCAAGAACATATATTTAACAGGAAACCAAATAATATAAACAATCAAGTAACCATAATTTAAAGACATAAATTAGAAAACTAGAAATTCTAAATCAAAATGATACATTGACCAGGATCATAATGTCCTTTAGGATTTGTTGCACCAAAGACAATTGTCCTGGTACAAAGAGACGTCACAAGGCTAGCCTGAAAAAGGAAAATAATTAGTAAGAGAATGTCATTCATGAATTATGCTTCACTAAACATTAAAAGAACAAAGAAAAAGGCAGTCGAATTTCTATTTAAAAAGTTTAAACAAATGGAACAATAACAAAGTGAACATACGGTAAAAATAACAATAAAAGGTTTTAATTAATCTCACCAACTTATAAACCATTGAAGGGGAATTGGAACACTAGAGGAGATATGTAGGTGAAACAAATACATATACTCTCAATAGCAAACCCTTAATACATTCATTTGTGGATTCTTGCCTCTAACATACCTCCTCTCTCATCAAGAGTTCTCAACTCTACTTTCCTAGAACCTCTACTGGCTTAAAGGTCATCCCTTAGAAGGTATTCTAAGGGATGCACATTCTGATATCTCTAAGGATGAAGCTTCTCTCTCACAAAAAATTCCTAAAAATGCCTTTATTTCGAACCTTCAACTTAGCTTCAACATACTTCAGTTTGCCCATGAATTTATAGCCTTTCCACCAATTAACCTAAGTCTGTCTCAACTCCCTCAATCTTCAAACCCATGGTAGTGAAGCTGCATGCCTAGAAAATGGAAGGAAACCAAACTCCAAATAATTTGGTTAGAAGTCACCAGAATAGGGCAATGCTTTGAAACAGGGCTTCACATTGCTTCTTGTACAATGTGGGGAATTCTAAATTCCAAATGTAGGAAATAAAAATATCTTTCACAAATGGGGTTGCCCTCGGCAATGCAAGTTTGGTGAAGTCAAAGACATCCTTATAAAGGGAGGATCAACAAAACTACAAGCAATGGCAATGTTATAAAAGCCCATCATATGAAGTTAGTTAAGAGGATCCAAGCTTCCCCAAAGCTCTTCCAAAGAGTAAGTTAAACCAAATAAGTCTTCCAATTTGATCTAGATGTTCAATTCTAGAGATAAGCTATTTGGATTATAAGGTGCTTCAACCAATAATCCTCTAAACAATCCAAGGAAAATATAACAGAAAATGATTAAGAGCCTAACACCATCTCACATGTCTTTTGCAAGTAAAATATCTAAATAATCCAAGCCTCATAAGAGGGCAATTCAGCTAATTCCTTACTTCAACCCTCTAATAGGATTCAAATAGTTTTCCTACCAATATGTTCCAGTTTGGTTTGTTAGAGAATAACAATATCCAAGACTCACTTTCGAAGGAAATATCAAATTGCTTCCCTATTACTCCTAGACCTCAACCCACAAATATTTTTTAATAGGCAAGAAAGAATTTATTAGAAAATTTTCCAAACAAAAGACCCACCACCTAATGCCAAATTGTATACCAACTACATTGCTAGAATGCCATTGTGAAATCATCAGGCCTAGGGCCATATCACTTCCCAAACCATTAAGAGCATAAAAGAACTCTTCTTCCCAAAAAGCCTCATCTCACTTCTCCACAACCAACCTTTCTAAAGCTCTAAAGACCTTTTAATATTGGGCCTCCAATCCCCAAAATCTGAGAACTGATGGAAAAACTAGCAACCCATTCTTTCATTCATCCTTCTCAAATAACCAACCCTATTTATCATTAATTTTCCAAAATCATTCCTTCTAAACTGGTTTTGAGCCATCCTATGGAACATTTGAGTGTTTCTATCACCTCCCTTTAGCCATGACTCCTAAGACTTCTATCTCCAAGAGGTCACCTTTAGGTTTGCTTGATAATAATAATATGCCATAGCACGCTTTCTAGCCTCCAAATCCTCATCTTCCAAAGACCCAACTCTCTCCTTATTGTACTAGTAACCAGTGTTGTCAAAGGTAAAAGGTGATGCCAAGGCGAGAAGACCCTTTTTAACCTGAGGTGAAAGGCGAAAATTAAGGCAATCACCTAACTATAATAAGGTGATAAAATAGTATAAATATATTTACCATTTTACCTATTCTATAATCAACCAATATAAGTATTCTTCAATAATCAATACTACTAAATTTTCATCCCCTGTGATGCCTTATAAAATTAAGAAAATAGTAATAATCATTCAAAGTGTTAAATATAATACCCCACATCATAAGAAAAGTCATACTATTTAGAGAAATTCATCATGTCCATATGCATATTCTAATGTTCCAAACATTCAAAAATTAAAATAAGAAACAAAATAAGATAATGAATGCCCTAAAGATGCTTTAAGCATCATCATTGTAGTCATTATTGAAATTAAAATTGTCATCACTTCCATCAAGACTATATTGGCATCCCTCCATCTCATTATCATCCTCTTCAATGTCCTCTAAATTGCTCTCTTTCTCTTCAAAATCAAGTTGTGAAGTAGTAGCCACTAAATCCCCCTTTAAACTTGTCTTTGATCTTGCTCAAAGTCTAGTGGAAATATTTGCATCTCCCACTCCTGCTACACTTGCCACTACACCCCATGTCTAGCTATCATCTACAAAAACCAAGCCATCCTCCACATGAATGGTGGTGTCTTCTTCACTTATTTTTCCAATCAACCACTCATTACTTTCGTCAATATCTACTAATGAGATGGGGTCAATGACATTGCATCTATCATATCGTGCTTTAAGAGCTTGGTTGTATTTAACAAACACCAAGTCATTTAGTCATTTTTGCTCTAATTTGTTTCTCTTCTTGGTATGAATTGGTAAACATTTATTAGTAAATTTAACCACAAGCTATATTAGTTATAACCATGGATTCAAATATTGTGTTTCAGCGGACCTCGACATAATATATAGAAGAGAAATATTGATACTCCGATATTTCGTCAATTTATCGAGAATTTTGCCGATATCTCGTAATTATCATTATTTTATCGGTTTTTTAGCGATTTATCACGATATTTTGTTGCGGTCAATGCAGAGAAGTGTGGTCAAAGGTAAAAACTCACTTGATATTTTTTGTAGCTAAGGGAGGTCGAACCCCAACCAAAAGATTCAACTTGTAGATGAACCAAGCTTGTTTCTTATAATATATACCACATCAAACATATATAACCTAAAACTCATCATATAAACATAATATTAAAATAACATTTTAATGAACAAATTAATTATAATTATTTTATAATTAAATGAAAAAATTTCATTTAATTGATTATCAAAAATATAAAAATTATCATGATAATTTTCTTCATAGTGTTTTTAATATCATTAATATATTAATTAAATATTAAAAATTATACATATATTAAATGAATTATAATTTTAATATTAAATATATTTTAAAATTAGACAAAGTATAATAAAATATCACAACATTATTATCAAATAATATTTGATATAATTTAATAATAAATATATATTTATGAAATTTATATTTTTTATGGATGTATATAATGTTATTATGAAACATGATGAATTATATTATACATATATCAATTTCTTGAACAAAATAACTTTAAAATATCTAATATACTTCTAATTTCATTTTTGAGAGTTTATTTTTTTATTTTTTTATTTTTTTATTTTTACATTTGTATAAGTTTTGATTAATTTTAGGTCCATCGATATTTTGTGTCAAAATATGCACCGATATATCTCTGAAATATCTGTAATTTCTGATATTTTTATCCTTGGTTATAACAACTTAATTTACTTAACTAATAAAATTTCTAATTTTATAAATTTATATATTATATAATCAACAAAGTATTAAATACTTACATGCTCAAACACACTTCAATTACGTTCACAACCCGATGCACTACAAGTCAAGCTAAGAATCTTTATGGCTACTTGTTGTAAATTTGGGGTTGTGTTGCCATATAGTTTCCACCATTCAGCTATAATGTTTTAAATGGAAACAAAAAATTAGTAGATTAGCAAGTAATATTTGATCTAATAGCTAAAAAAATAAGTAATTTAATATCTTATTTAGAAATATAAACTTTCTTAAAGTACTTTATAGTTTATACCTGGAGTTAGCGTCTTCCTTGATCTAATGGCTATTGGAATACCGAAGAGACCCTCCGCATTCTTATAAGTTGACAACTCACAAATGATCTTATCTTGCACATCAATATTAGAAACTAATCTATCTATACAAGAATATATTCTTGATGTCACTTCTTCATCAAACTTCACAGGAGGGTTGTCATAGAAAAATTCCAAGTTTAAGAAGCACCTACTGCATGCAAGGGACAATAGAGTTGACATTCCCATTTCTTACCAATAATAGAGAAGATCTCCTTGTACCTATCCTCATTCTCGTTAAATGACTTTTTGATAGTCTCTTTACATCTATCCATAGCTTCATATATGTACCCCATGTTAATGTTACCATATACAATTTAGGAATCAGACTGGTTGTACATATACGAAAAGATTGATAGTTATGTTAATGTTACCATATACAATTTATGAATTAGATTGGCAGTAATGTTACCATATACAATTTAAGAATTAGATTGGTTGTACATATACGTTTGTATATAGATGGATGTAGAGAATAATAAAAACAGAAGGGAGTTCTCGGTTTCTAGGGATTTTTCTGAGTGTTTGACATGGTATCAGAGCCAGGTTTCGGCACCTTCTGAGTGAAGTTCGTGCTTCTTGGAGGTTTTGGCACTTTCTGTTGGTGCATTTATGTTTTTTTTTTTTGTGATTGCTATGGGTGTTTTTTTGGGTTTTGATCCATTTCATCGCGACCTGATTCTTGGCCATTTTTGGTGGAAGGTGCGAGGAAACTAGAAAGAAGAGGGGATGAAAGAAAATTGGGTTTTGTAGATGATCTTAGGTCCAGTTTCTCTCATTGGAGACAACTACAAAACTTCTATTGTTGTGAGCGACTGGAACATCACATCCGTACATTCTGAATCATCATTTGCTGCACCAGAATTTTAAGGGGAGAGTCTTTAGTCTAGACAACTACAGATCGGGTTCCAAAGCGTGATCCTCCATTGCTCGTGTTGCCGCAACACTTTGTGCCATACCCATGCATCTCTGGCAACACCCTACTGCCATTAGAGATTCGCACCAGCTTGTTAATCCTGCCACCTAAACACCACAGTCGCATCAAAATTTTAAGAGAGAGGCTTCCATCACTCTAGGGATCTTCACAACTTTATCTCCAAGAGCACAAGTGTGCACCCTGTCAAAGGGAATTTCTCTCCATTAACGTGTTGCATTATGTCATCAGATAATTTGGAATCATTTCCTATTAGATTTACTGGAAAAAATTATTATGCTTAGGAGTTTCAATTTAAATTATTTGTCAAAGGAAAAGAATTATGGGGTCATATTGATGGGAGTAATCCTACACCTCGTGATGTCGAGGCTTTGTCTAAGTGGGAAATTAAGGATACTCGGGTTATGGCTTGGATCCTTAGCTCGATTCAACCTCATCTTGTTCTCAATCTGAGGCCTTATAAAATTGTTACTGATATGTGGAATGATCTCCACACAGTTTACAATCAAGACAACTCTGCTAGGCATTTTCAATTGGAGTATGAGATGGCTAATTTCACACAAGGAAGTCTCTCAATTGAGGAATATTTTTTCTGGTTTTCAAACTCTTTGGGTTGATTATTCTGACATTGTTTATGCTAATGTTCCCGTTGAAGCTCTCTCTGCTATCCAAACAGTGCATGTAACCAGCAAGTGAGATCAATTCTTGATGAAGTTACGACCCGACTTTGAAATTGCACGGTCTAATATGATGAATCATCATCCTGTACCATCTCTGGATGCCTGCTTGAGTGACCTTTTACGTGAGGAACAACGTATCATAACTTAAGCTACCATGGAACATCGGGCTAATGTTAGTGCATCTGTTTCTGTGGCTTATGTAGCACAGGGGCAGAATAAGGGTCAAGACATGCGTGTTGTCTAGTGCTTTAGTTGTAAAGATTTTGGTCATATTGCTCAGAATTGTCCTAAGAAGTTCTGTAACTATTGCAAGAAACAAGGTCATATCATCTCTGCTTGTCCTATTCGGCTTGAAAGGAAGCAGGGTACTGCTTATCATGCCTCTACTGATACCTCTAGTTATGCTACATTGCCTGTTGTCTCGTCAGTTGTTCCTATTCCTGCTCCTATAGCCTTAGCAAACCTGAATACACTCACTCCTAAAATGGTACAACAAATGATCATTTCTGTTTTTTCTGTCTTTGGGCTCTCAGGTAATCATACGGTTTCTTATAAGCCATGGTATTTTGACTTTGGAGCCTCTAACCATATGACGAATTCTATTCTTTCTCTTTCCAATGTTAGAAATTATGATGGAAATATGAAAATTAACACTACTGATGGTAGTTCTGGCCTATCAGTGCTGTTGGTGATCTTTCCTCTTCCTTAACTGATGTTTTTATGTCTCCTGATCTCTCCACAAATGTTATTTATGTTGGTTAATTGGTTGATAATAATTGTAATGTCAATTTCTCATGTTCTGGTTATGTTGTGCAGGATCAAGTGTTAGGGAAGATGATCGCGAAGGAGCCTAAAGTGGGACGACTCTTTCCTCTTCATGTTTCTCCTTCTACTATTATTCCTAGTCTTCATTTATTTTCCTATGCATGTAATGTTGTTGGTTCTGGACATAAGATGTGGCATAGACGTCTTGGCCACCTAAACTTTGATGTACTTCGTACTTTGTTTAATTCTAGATTATTGGGAAAAAAACATGTTCTTCTCTTGATATTTCTTTCAATTGTACGTCATGCAAACTTGGCAAAAGTAAAGTTCTACCTTTTCCTCATCCTGTATTTTGTGCCTCATAATGTTTTGATATTATTCATAGTGATGTTTGGGGGATTACACTTATTGTTTCTCATGCACATTACAAGTATTTTGTTACTTTCATTGATGACTTTAGTCGCTTTACTTAGGTTTACTTCCTCCGGGCAAAGGCTAAAGTTTTTTTTCAGTCTTTAAGCGCTTTCTTGCATTTATTGAGACTCAATTCTTTGCCAACATCAAGGTCTTGCGCTTAGATTCTGGCAGAGAATACACGTCTAATGAGTTTCAGGACTTTTTTCAAAGCAAATGGATCATCTCTCAGCGTTCTTGTCCTTCGACACCACAACAAAACGGTGTTGCTGAGAGAAAAAATCACCACCTTCTTGATGTGGTAAGAACTCTTTTACTTGACTCATCTATTCCTCCTCGTTTTTGGTGTGAAACACTTTCTACTGCAGTTCATTTGATCAATCACTTACCCTGTCCTATGTTAAATCATGTTTCTCATTTCTCTAAGTTGTTTGGTCATTCTCCTTTATATTCTGATCTTCGTACATTTGGTTGTGTTTGTTTTGTGCATCTACCTACTCATGAACAACATAAACTTACTGCTCAATTTGTTAAGTGTGCTTTTCTTGGTTATACTATCCCTCACAAGGGTTATGTTTGTTGTGATCCCCATGCTCATCGTATACGAGTTTCCCGGAATGTGATTTTCTTTGAAAATCAATATTTCTTTCCATCTCATGTTGAGTTGCCATCTGCATCTGTATCTCTTCTGCCTAGTTTTTCTGAATCCCTAACAATTTTGGAAAGGTTCAAACCTGGTTTTGTGTATGAAAGACATAGTCGACATGAGTTCGGTTCCACTTCCTCTATGCCCTCTTTCGATCTTGACCTGACGCCTGATCCTGCTCCTGCTTTCACCACTCTTCGTCTGTCTACTCATATTTTTCGACCCCCTGATTGGTATGGATTCTTCTTTTATGTCTTTCTTGTTGCTACTTTATCCGCTATTTCAATTCCCTCTTGCTACAAAGAGGCTATGGAACATGAGTGTTGGCAAAATGCAATGCAAGCATAACTTCAAGCACTTGAGGAGAATCAAATTTGAGATATTGTTTCTTGTCCTCCTACAATCAAACCTCTTGGGAGTAAATGGGTTTTCTCAATAAAACTTCGTTCTGTTGGCTCTTTGGACCGGTATAAAGCTTGCCTTATAGCTCTGGGTAACAAGCAAGAATATAGGGTTGATTATGAGCAGACATTTGATCTTGTTGCCAAAATGACCACGGTTTGAACCATCTTACTTTGGTATGACTAATTCTTCTCCTCATGATGTTTATAAGCTAAAATGTTCTTTGTATAGGCTCAAGCAGGTGCCCCGGGCTTGGTTTGAGAAGTTTTGCAGTACAATTCTTTCCTTTAGTTTTACCTAAAGTCAGTATGATTCTTCCTTCTTCTTCCACACGTCTGCGTCGGGTACAATCCTTCTCTTGGTTTATGTGGATGATATTGTCATTACTGGCACTGACTGTGGTTTGATTGCTAAGCTTCAACGGCTATTACATACAACTTTCCATATGAAAGATCTTGGACAACTCACATACTTCTTAGGATTGGAAGTTCATCATCGGGCCAATGGTATTTTCGTGAACTAGCATAAGTATATTCAAGATCTTATCACTTTGGCTGGTTTGAAGGACACTGCCTTTGTTGAAACTCCTATGGAGATAAATGTCAAATATAGGAAAGATGAAGGGGACCTTCTGGATGATCCTATTCTTTATCGGCGCCTGGTTGGGAGTCTTATCTACTTGACCACTACTCGACCTGATATCTCCTATGTTGTTCATCAGGTCAGTCAGTTTATGACTTCTCCTTGGCATCTCTATCTTGTTGTAGTTCAACTCATCATCCGCTATCTTCGAGGTTCACCTACTCGTGGGTTGTTCTTTCCTACCGGCTCCTCTCTTCAACTTGTTGCCTATAGTGATGCCGATTGAGCTGGGTGTCCAGATACATGTCGATCTACTATGGGTCGGTGTATGTTTTTAAGTGATGCCTTAATTTCTTGAAGATGTAAGAAACAAGATCGCGTTTCTAAATCCTCTACCGAGGCCGAGTATCATGCCATATCTACTACTTGTTTTGAAATTGTATGGCTACACGGTCTTCTTGAGGAGCTTGTGTTTCCTCAAACTATGTGTACACCTCTTCATGCTGATAACACTAGTGCTATTCAGATTGCCACCAATCCCGTTTTTCATGAACATACCAAGCACATTGAGGTTGATTGTCATTCTATTTGAGACACCTTGGAAAGTCGGGTGATATCTCTTCCTCACATCTCTTCTGATCTCCAAGTGGTTGATGTCTTCACCAAAGCTTTGACTCTACAACGACATCAATTTCTTGTTGGCAAATTGTTGCTGGTTGACTTACCAGCATCAATTTGAGGGGAGATGTTAATGTTACCATATTCAATTTAGGAATCAGATTGGTTGTACATATACGAAAAGATTGACAGTTATGTTAATGTTACCATATACAATTTAGGAATCAAATTGGCTGTAATGTTACCATATACAATTTAGGAATCAGACTGGTTGTACATATACATCTATATATAGATGGATGCAAAGAATAATAAAAACAGAAGGGAGTTCTCGGTTTCTGGGGGGTTTTCTGAGTGTTTGACACCCCATAGCTAGCTTTCTTTCATTGTCAACAAGTCGAAGAACTTTAACAAGAGGACCCATCACCTTAAGAATATAAACAACTTGATTCCAAAATGAAGGCATCAAAACTATTTTTGAGACTTGTTTTCCCTTTGCTTCCTTTGCCCATATACTAGTTAACCACTTGTTAGAAGTGAACATCAATCTCAAATTACGCTTTTGCATATGGATACTTTGTAGGGTATGAAAACATGTTACAAATTGAGTTATGCCTGGCCTAACCAATTCTCTTTGTTTGGTGAACTCTCTCATCATATTTAGCACTCCCGCATGATTGTAGATGAACCCATTCAATGTGATGGCTCTAGTCAAAGTCCTCTTAATTATAGGAAGTTTCCCAATATCTTCTAAAATGAGATCTATGCAATGAGCTGCACACAAGTGTCCAATATAAATGTGGTCGTTTTGCCTCTAGGAACTTTCCTATATAAAGTCAAAATCATAAAAACCATAATAAATAAAAATTATGAATAATATCTTAAATTCATAATATAATGTTTCAATTCAAATGGCGCAAATAAAACCTAAAGAACTTCATCAAATAAAATCTTACCTGTCAATACATAGTTAGATCCATTGTCAACTATTACTTGAACAACATTTTTCTCCCTAATGCGCTCCTCAAACTTGTCTAATAATTCAAATGTATTCTCCCCAGTTTTCCTGATTGAACTATCATCAATGGACTCCATAAACATTGTTCCAACTGGGCAATTTACCAAAAAATTCATCAAGGTTTGATTTCTTTTATTTGTCCACCCATCAGACATAATAGAAACTCCATACTTCATCCATGCAACATTATGATCTTTCAATTTTTTATTTTTTTTTTGTACTCCACTTCTTTATGAAGGATTGGAACTCTTAATTCATGATAACTTGGAGGTTTCATATTTGGATCATATTGTCCAATAACTTCAACCATCCATTTAAAACTATCTAGATTTGCACAATTAAATGATATTTCTTCTTGATAAAAGAATCGACCTATGTATTGACATACGGTTTCTCTTTTCTTTTTATCAAACACATCATTATAGAACTTTGTTTGATCTTTCCCTCTTTCCAAAGTTGAACTACTTTTTCTAGCTTTTGAGACACAAAAGCATCAATGGACCTTTTGTTGTTGAATTCATCTTCTTATTACTTTCCATGCCATTTTTTTTTATTATCAATCACTTTTTTCCCATGCAAATTGACTTCTTCAAGTTCCTTTTCCTCATCAATATCAACAATGTTTTCTAAGCCACCAAATTCAGGAAAAAAAACTATAGTTGTCTTTTTTATTCTTTTTATTAGTCATATACTGCTCAAACTCCTCTCTTACTTCATCTAGACATTTTAAACACCTTGCAACATTTTCTTTTGTTTTCCTATTTGATGTTGTTTTACTCTAAATATTCCACATTTTGTCTCCTTCCCACAAAATAAACATGTATCTGAATTTGTATGTTTGGATCTTTCAAAAGATTATATTTCCAATGCGGAATTTTTTTTTCGAACCTTTTGATGATGTGCCATCTTCTAATGCCATTTCCAAAATCTAAATTTAGTTTTTTTTTAAAAAATAATTACAAATTTAAAATTTAAAATATAAGGAAAATAAGACAACAATGTAAAAAAGTTATAAAATACAAAAAACTTTTATAACAAATAATAAAATTCTCATGCAAGAAGCATGGTCCGTTGAATGATATATTTTCAATAATAAGAACATATAAGTGGTGAAAATGGTGGGACCCATTGAAATGATGAGTCTAAGGAAGGTGGAGTATGGCTTTCTGCAATGTGCAGTGGCAGTAGAAAATGGTTAAATCTTTGCAGTGTGTGTACTGTGTAGTGGCATTGTGACAGGCTTAAAAAAAATTGGTCTAAGAAGGTATAGTATGGGTCTCTACAATGTGCAATGGCAGTAGAAAATGGTCAAATCTCTCTGTGTAGTGACACTATTACAGGTAGCTCTATAGTGTGTAGTATTTCAGTGACAACACAGAGTAAAATATATATATATATATAAAAGTGGCCCTTGTGAGTCTTCACATCACAAGCAAAGACAAGTTTTTGGTTTGCAGAGAATAAAATGAAAAAAACAATAGTCAATAGCTATAAAGTGTGTAAAAGAAGGCAGTCTTCATTCTTCAAAACACAAGCAAAGATAATATTTTTCTTTGCAAAGAATAAAATAAAATAAAAATGAGTCAGTTCAAAGGTGCATCAATCAAAACATACTTTTTTTCTTTTAAAAAAAGTTGGCTTCATTGTTCAAAACTTCAAATCGTGAAGAACATAAAACAAAGGTCATAAGAAGAGTTATAGTGAAAAGAAAGATGAGAAAACATTGCCAAAGTGAACCATAAAGCTGCTGAAATCTTCATCCCTTCATCTTGTCTTTTTATTGCTAAAAAGTAACAAAAAACTTTCTTTTCTTCTTCCCTCCGCCTTATCTTTTTTCTTAAGCCTAAATCTTGTTATTTTCTTTTTTTGCCCTTTTATTAAGGCTTTGTTATAAACCTTTTAGCTTCTCCATACCTCAACTTTCCAAATTTTATTTTATTTTATTTTATTTTCCAAGTTTTCAGCCTTATGAATAAAGGCAATCACTATTACACCTTAAACTTTATCCTAAGGTGACCACCTAGGGGTTGCCTCTTTGAAGTTGCCTCACTTAGGTCTTTAAGAGGCGTTTTTTATTTTTCTCACTTCGCCTGGTGGCCTAAGCAAACCAAGCGATCTCCCTTGACAACATTGCCAGTAACCAATTTGCTCATAAGGAGCTACTATGCTAACTACCATGTTACCGAAGAGTCGTTTATGTAAAGCTTTAATATCTTCTTTCAAAGCTTTCAGCTAGTTCAAATAAACAAAACTCGATGGTCCAGTCATATTGTAGCTTTTCCACTAGTTCTTCACAAAGCCCTAAAACCATCCACCTTTAGCCACATATTTTTAGACCTAAACATAATCTTACCGATTGTAACCCCATTACTATCCAATGAAATCAATGTATTAGCATAGATTGGCCTCGACAACACGCTTTAGACCAAATTAAAGAAATGATCCTCTTGATCTGTAATCACAAGAAAGAGATCAAGAGAATGGGAATCCCTTCTTGCCTCCCCACTCCATGGAAACTCTCCTCTTGAAAATGTCATATCTATTATACTAAAATACCTTAAAAACTTCATGAAGTGCCTCATCATTGCTAAAATATGGATGCAATGTCCTTTTTCTTAAGGAAATCCCACTATATAAAAGTCTCTCCTAATACACCAAAGATCCTCCCACAACCCCATAATATCCCCTAGTTGTTTTCGAGAAATCCTCCTTGTCCCATTTCGAATCCAGGTGCCCCTAAAAGCCCACACAAATTATCCTCAAAACTGGTAAAATAGTAGGAAAATAAAAATGCTCCATTTCTCCTACTCCCACCTCAACCATCTCAAAAGCTCTCTCATAAAAATAAAAATAAAAATAAAAAAACTATTGGGGCATGAAATACAATATGGGTTCAAATCCTACTAGCTTAAGCTTTTAGGAAAATTAGTTGTTCAACATGATACCAAAGCTTCAATTAATTGGAGGTCAAGAGTTTGAATCCTCTCTCCATATATTTATCTGTCTTATTTTTTGTGATCTGAAATTTGTGATTTGTCAACATCTACTATTGTTTGTGACTCCCACAATGGGTATAGGCCACAAAGGAGGGGAGATGGTGGAGCATGAATTACATTGTGGCTTAAATCCTACTAACTTAAGTGTTTAGGAAAATTACTTCTTCAACAAAAAATACCCACTTCCCCAAACCTCCCATTGCCCTTAAAGCTTCCAAAACTAAAAATACCTGCACCCAAACTTCTCAGCAAATATATCATCTGCTTTGCTATCTTGCAAGCATACCAAATCCAACTTCCAAGACAGGATGATAATCTTAACAATTTTCATCTTCTACCGATTATTTAGGCCTCCTACATTCCATGACAACATCATTATTTTCATTGTGTTGAAGATCCATCTCTATCTCCTTTTGATCTACTTTCCATGTATTGGCCTTATAATTCCCAAAGCGCTAATTTTTTCAATTCCCTCTGTTTCCACCTAAAGCCTCTTGCTTTTCACTTTCTAGCTTATACTAAGAATGACTTTCTATGTTTTGCCCCTATTTTTATAATCAAGGTCAGAATTTCTTCCTCAAAACTATCAAAGGATGTGCCCACAAATCTATTGAATCCCACAAATTTACTATTAGACTATAGCAAGGAACCTTTTTAACCATTTCCAACCAAACTTCTTAATAACTACTACTCCTAGAAGAATCTAGGGGTAACTCAGACAAGAGAGAAATAAATGGTGATGAAATGAGGAGAACGCTTCTCATTAGGGACCAACTTCCATGAATTACATGGCCCTGAACTAGAACTAGATTCTCAGGAAAATCCATTGATCTGTCATCTTGCAAGATCATTCTCAAGGGACCTCATCCGCCATAGCAAACTCTAGAGCTTATCTCCCTCACCTTCTAGAAATCCTTTTGCACTAACCTCATAGGAGAAGCAATCTAAGAAGAAAATGTAGGAGTAGAAGACTCATCCCCAAGCACCAAAACCTAGTAATAGACTAAGAACCTAGGGTTCAAGATACTAGTACCAAGAAAAGCTTAAAAGCATGGTGTTTTCTTAAGAAATCAATTATTTGATGTGCAAGATGTCCTCATCATCTAGCTACTAGAACCAAATAATTTTCTGTACTTCACATGCCTATTTATATGGATGTCAGTGAGATCACCTTCACCTAGGCATTACAGACATTTTTACAAAGAATATGAATTGATGATGAATTTTTATAAAATTTGTGTCACCCATTTTCATTAATAATCTACCTAACTTAGAAGTTGAATCTAGAAAAGTGAAACAAATTCACCATTTCACACTCAGATGATGACTTAAATTAAGGGCAATTCAAACTATATAACACAAGCATTTGTAGTAAAGATATAGCGAGCACAAAGTAATAAAGATATACCAAGTACAAATTTAACTTTCCTCTATTGTTTTCAGTATCTTATATTTCAAAATTATTCCTAATGTGCAAAAATGAAGGGAGTCCTGCTAGGTAGAAATCCAGCCTTAAAACCCTTAAAACCTTATGAACAAGTCAAGTTCAAATCTAAATAGAATCTTTCAATAAATTTTCAAAATATAGTCAGAACAAGTAATTTACCTTGGCAATACCTATAGTCTGTTACTCCATTGCTTCATGTATGGTTGCCCTATCATGTTCCCTCATACTGTCAAATAGAACATGATTTAGATTAAGAATTAAGAAAGGGGAAGACAAAATGGGGGGAGAGAGGATAACATGAAAACAAGATGAGAGATGATAGGAGAAATAATAATAAAAAAATTATATAAAAGATAGAGGTTTTATATATATATAACCTAACACCAGGTTGTTAAAATATAATATTAGGGATATTTATGTCTTATGTATGTTAGAAGGGTAATAGGTAGTTGCCTCATGTTTTTTTACTCTCATTGTTTCCTTCTATTCCGTTTTTTTTTTTTTTTTTTTTTTCAAACCAGGGAATTCACCATAATACTAGCAAATATAATTAACCATCTCATTCAAATAACTAGCAACCTAATAATAGATCATTTTGGGGGAAGCAAGTCAAATTCATAGTGGATAACTATGACTTTATCACAAACCTCCATGCTAGAAAATTTCAATTGCCTAATTATGTCAACCACAGTTATTAGTAGAGTTATTTCTTTAAGGGGGTAAAAAAAAAGGGAAAAGAGAACAACACAACTACCAAAATGATAAGAATAACAAGACCTAAAGAGAGAACCATAGCTGGTTGATATTTTTTTCCTTCTCCTTCTCAAAATAAGGTTCAGAAAACAAAATAGATTATGCATGTCGAGTTTGATACACGATTTACAAAAGCAAAGAGAAAGGTTGCCCTATTTAAAGTTAATGATGTACAAAAATAGATTTTTCATTCAATCAAAATGGCAATACCTATCAAATTCGTCTATACAACAAAGCCCACCATCTACCAAAACAAGAGCCCTAGCTTCCAACATCCATTCCCCTAAAAATTCCTTAAAAGTGGTTAGTCTTTTTAGTTGAATTGAATTTCACATATGTGGTTATATTATGTAATAGAGAAAATTTCAAGGATGCCCAATGAAATTTCTAAAAATAAATGGTGTACATACTTATATGATGACCTACAAAGGGCTTAAAAAAGCAATAGATAAAATTTCAATAAAGTATGGGATTGCTTGATATTCTGCAAAATGGGGATTGCTTCGTCTATTTAAGTTCTCGATGTAAACCAAAATTTTTCAATAAAGTATCATTTAGTTTCTCTTTCAAATTCAATATGGTATCAAAGCCCAAGATCTGAACATCAACATGGTGAAAATTGCAATGATAACATCTAGCAAGGTCTTCGAATGTCATTTTCAATTCTTTTTTTGTCAATTCCGATGGTAATGGTGGTTTTGAAAATTCCGTTCACCACATTACTATCCACAAATTCAATGGCAAGAATTATCTCCGATGGTCTCAATTAATAATGATGTATATATGTGGGAGAGGTAAAGACGATGATGACTATATCACAGGCGCGAATATGAAGAATGATGCATCTTATAAAACCTGGTTTTCTGAGAACAATATGATTATGTCTTGGCTTACTAATTCCATGGCGCAGGCCAGACGTTCCTCTTCTACAAGACAACAAAAGAAATCTAGGATGCAGTCAAAGAGACGTTTTCAGACAACGAAAAATGCAATAGAGGTGTTTGAAATCAAAAGTCAATTTCTAGAATTACGGCAAGGGGACCTCAATGTGACCCAATACTTTAGCATTCTCTCTTGATATTGAAAGAAACTGGACATGTGCGAAGAATTGGAATGGGATTGCACTAGTGACAACATCAAATATCAGAAAATTGTGGAAAAAGAAAATATCTTCACATTCTTGGCGGGACTCAACAAAAATCTTGATGAAGTCCAAGGAAGGATTCTTAGCACTAAGCCACTCCCATTACTTTGAGAGACATGTTCTAAAGTCCTGACAAAAAGAGAGTCGAAAGAAAGTCATGATGAAGGATCATAACTCATCACAGTCTTTTTCGAGCAACGACGGATTAGCTTTGGCCACCAAGTGACCAAATTCTCAACACTTTGATTCAAAAAGGAGATCTAACAGGCCATGGTGTGATCATTGTAATCAAGTTGGTCACACTCAAGAAACTTGTTGAAAAATTTATGGGAAGCCATCTAATTGGAAAAGTAACAGAACTTAGGAAAATAAACCTCAAGGTTATTGTGCCACCAATGATGAACCACCACAATCCAATAACTTAGCTAACAAAACACCTTTCAACTAAGAACAGATGGAGCTACTTCAGAAACTCCTCACATGTGATCCTTCGAGTATCTCCACTATAAGATCAAGTTCCATTGCCTAGAAAAGGAATATGTTCCAAAGCCTTGAAAGCTTTTTCAAAGTCAAACTCATAGATTATCAACTCTAGCGCATCTGATCACATGACCGGTGATATAACTTTTTTTCACTCTTATTAGCCTTGTTCTGAGAATTATAAAATTAAAATAGCTGATGGTTCTTACTCACCAGTGGCCAATAAAGAGTGTCGTTCTTCCAAATAGCTTTAGATTGCTCTCTATTCTTCATGTTCCCAAGCTTACGTGTAACTTGCTCTCTATAAGCAAAGTCACTAAAGATCTGAACCGTGTTAGTAAATTCTTTCCTAATCATTGTGAATTTCAGGAAATGGAAACGAGGAAGATGATTGGTTGTGCCTAGGAGCATGAGGGTTTATATGTCTTTGGAAATAAAGCTTCAAAAGGACACACTTATAAGGCAAGCTGCAATGTTCTTTCATCTTTTACAAATTCCAGTGACCATGAAATAATGGTTTGCCTTTTTAGGCTAGGCCACCCAAGCTTTCCATATTTGAAAATATTGCTTCTATCGTTATTCAAAAATAAAAACTTAAGAGTCATTTCATTGTGAGTTCTATCAATTGTCTAAACATTGTTGAAATTCTTATGTTTCACAACCTTATAAAAAATCTCATCATTTTTCACTCATACATAGTGATTTATGGGGACTTTCCAATATTAGAAACATAACATGCTCTAAGTGGTTGATTTCATTTATTGACAATCACACACAAATATGTTGGGTGTATTTGTTAAAAGAAAATTTTGAAGCAAAAGAGATTTTCAAAAATTTTAATAATATGATTACACTCAATTCCAAACCAAAATCCAATTTTTTCGCACTAACAATGGTACTGAATACTTAATTCAATTCTTGGACCATATCTTCGTGAACATGACATTATTCATCAAAGCTCATGCATTGCTACACCACAACAAAATGGAATTTCAAAAAGAAAAAACCGTCATCTATTGGAAGTTGCTTGATCCCTTATGTTCATGACAAATGTTCCTAAATATTTTTACGAGGAAACCGTTCTCACTGCATCATACTTGATAAAAAAAATGCCCATTAGAGTATTACAATACCAAACTCACATCGAAGTCCTAAAAAATTGCTACCCTAACATCGGCTAGTGTCATCCCTTCGACCAAAAAATTTTGGTTGCAGCGTTTTTGTCAACACTCATGCCAAAAAAAAAATGAAACTAGATCTAAGAGCCCTCAAATGCCTTTTCTTAGGATATTCTTCAACCCAAAAAGGTTATAAATGTTACTCTTCAATCACAAAAAGGTTCTATGTTTCCATGGATGTAACATTCCTTGAGAATCAAGCCTATTTTCCCAAAACTCAGCTTCAGGGGGAGATTTCAGGGAATTCCAGATCAGATCAATTTTGGGATATTGCTATTCCAACTAATATTGCTCTTTCAGCCCTAATTTTTGAATCTGCCACCTCAACTGCCCCTGTAACAACAA
Organism: Vitis vinifera; assembly: GCF_030704535.1. NCBI lineage: Eukaryota > Viridiplantae > Streptophyta > Magnoliopsida > Vitales > Vitaceae > Vitis > Vitis vinifera. The sequence continues at coordinate 15,738,530 of NC_081806.1, forward strand.
GTAAGTCTAGCCCTGAAACCACTGTTGTTCCATTCAAACCAAATTTTGTACCCAATCTTCTAGTAAATTTGACCTCAAAGCTTTAGGTTTATTCCTGAAGAAAAGTTGCCAGGGATATACAGACTCCCATGCCCTCAACTCATGGCCAGTTAACTAAACCTAATCCGGATCCTCATGACCAGAATTCAGGTAACACGGTAACTGATACTAATCCAGCTGTATTAAATGATTTGGATGTTCCTATTTCATTTTGCAAAGGGGTTAGATCGTGTATTGCACATCCCATTGTTGATTTTGTTTCTTATGAAAGATTATCTCCACAGTTTCGAGCATTTACTACTAATCTCTCTAAAGTTGATATACCCAGGGACATTCATGAGGCATTACAACATCCAAATTAGAAAGTAGTTGTGCATGAGGAGATTAAAGCTCTTGAAAAAAATGGAACCTAGGAATTAACTAAATTGCCTTTTGGAAAATCGATTGTGGGATGCAAGTGGATTTTCAATATGAAACATAAAGCTAATGGGAACATTGACATATATAAGGCAAGATTGATGGCTAAGGGATTTACGTAAACGTATGGAGTAGATTATCAGGAAAATTTTGCTCTAGTTGCAAAACTTAACACTGTTCAAGTTCTACTCTCCATTGCAGTCAACAATGATTGGCCTCTTTATCAACTAGACGTAAAAAAAATGCATTTCTAAATGGTGATCTCAATGAAGAAGCCTAAATGGATATTCCACTAGGATTCAAAGACAGAAAAAAGAGAATCAAGTGTGTAGGTTAAAGAAATCTTTGTATGGCTTAAAGTAATCACCTAGGGCCTGGTTTGACCGGTTCACTTTAGCTATTAAGAAAATTAGGTATAGTCAAGGACAATCAGATCATACGATGTTTTTCAAACATTCATTGGATGGGAAAATAGCTATTCTTATTGTCTATGTGGACGACATAATTCTTATAGGTGATGATGAAGCAGAAATGATAAATATGAAAAACACCCTCTCTCAGGAATTCGAAATCAAGGACTTGGGAGCTCTTAGGTACTTCCTTGGTATGGAGGTGGCTCAAACTTCAAAGGGAATATCAGTCTCTCAACGAAAATATGTCCTTGATCTTCTAGAGGAAACTGGTATGCTTGGATGTAGACCAACAGACATACCTATGGAGCAAAATGGCAAGCTTAGTGATGATGAAGAAAGCCCTTCGATTGACAAAGGTCAATACCAAAGACTTGTTGGGAAGTTGATCTATTTATCCCATACTAGGCCAAACATAGCCTTTCTTGTTAGTGTGGTTAGTCAATTCATGCAAGCCCCCATTAAAGAACATCTTAGTGTAGTTCACATAATTCTCCGATACTTGAAAATGACACCTAGAAAGGGGTTATTTTTTTGGTAAAAGTACCAAACGAATAATCAAAGTATATTCTAACGCAGATTGGGCAGGTTCCGTGAAGGATAGAAGGTCCACTTTAGGCTACTGTACCTACATGTGGAGTAATTTGGTTACTTGGAGAAGTAAGAAGTAGTCTGTAGTGGCTCAGAGTAGTGTGGAAGCTAAGTTTCAGGCTATTGTACTTGGTGTATGTCAAAGACTATGGCTAAAACATGTGATGGAGGAGTTGAAGATTTCAACCGAGTTTCCAATGAAAATGTTTTGTGATACCAAGCAACCATCAACATCTCCCATAATTTGGTTCATTATGACAAAACCAAACATGTGGAAATACACCGACATTTCATTAAGGAGAAAGTTGAGAATGAGGAGTTTTTAGTGCAGTACACACCTACCAAACTTCAAACTGCAGACATTCTTACAAAAGCTCTACCAATATAGCATTTTAATTCTCTTATAAGCAAACTAGGAATGATCAATCTCTATTCCTCAGTTTCAGGGAGAGTGTTGAAACTGTAGGTTTGATTTTTAGGAGTTTGAATTTAAAAATAAAACCAGAAGATAAGACTTGACCGAGTCCTATTATTTTGGACTGTTTAGTTTGGATAAGTCCTAGATTTTTAGGAGTTTGAATTTAAAATAAAACTAGAAGATAAGGCTTGATTGAATCTCATTATTCTAAACTGTTTAGTTTAGATAAGTCCTAGTGTGTTTAAATTTGTTTTTATCTCTAGTTTAAATTAGAGAGAATATCGGATGATATTTTGCAGTGCTACATTCTCTTAACTCACATGCATGGCTTGAAAATCTAATTCACCTGACAAGACATGCAAAATACATGTACTAATGCATTGCCATCATTTTCTATTTTACTAGTGATAGGAATAAGAATAAGATATCTAAGAGTTTGAGATACACATGTCTACTAGCATGTATCAAGAAATGGTTGTGAGCTTCTTTCATTGGAAAGAGAGTTATATATATAAAAGGACACAAAACAGGATGGCCTATGGCAAGCATGCAGAAGGAATACAAGCAACACCCTAAAAAAAAGATGGAAAAGAAAAAAAATGGAGACTTCAAGCATTTCCAACCTAGCAATGAAATTCAAAAAACACACGCTCCCCAACAAGTCCACTGGCCAAACAAACAATGACTTGAGAATAATTTCTTTCAGTTTCAACCCCGAAAACCCACTTGGTTAAAAAACTTGGTGATTCCTCTTCCCCAAAGACACTAGGCTAGGTACAATGAAGTTGTGATCTACATTTTCATTTTCTTCATCGATCAACAAAGCCAACTAGAAAGATATTCCTTCAGTCTAGACAAGATGCAAGCCACCTCAAAAGGAATCAGCCATAGACCAGAGGTTACATAACTGTTGTATCAAGAGATGTTTGGTGGACTTCAACCAAAATAGAGTTCCAAATTTTTACAATGCGCCTATTGAAATAAAATATTAAAAGTAGCAAAGCAGAATTTTATGACAAAAAAAAAACAATTTTAAAAAAAACGCATAACACTTTCCTTGCATCAAAGAATACACTGTTTAGATGTTCCTTTATAATAGTATCAAAGTTCACTACCCTAAAGAGGCCCGATAGCAAGGGTTGGCAATAGCAATACACTGTCTAGATGTTCCTAGGAATTTTAGCATTTATGTGGTCTTATATAAAAAAGAAGCATGTCCTTATTTTAAAACACAGATTTGATCAACTCAATTGCACAAACGTATTGTTGGAAGGGATCCAAAATTAAAACTTAAAATCATGAGGATCTATTGGATTGGCATAGCTTAGACATCCAATGTCATGTGAATCTTGGGAAATAATAAGTCTTGCAAAGTGCCTTAAAACCCAGAATTCTTGATGGATTGAGATTCTCTTAAATTTCTCAAGTTAGGATCTCAGTTTGAACTTCCACAATTCAACAAGAGAAAGTTTTCCAATCAAATTCAAGCTTGAATTAAAGTGTTTCTGATTCAAGCCTTAATGTATTTATCCATTAAAAATTATTTTAACAAAAATATACAACTTAACCTAAATTTGAAAAGGCTAATACTAAGAATAACAAAGCCTGATGGTATCAGTCAGGAAAACCAGAGAAGAAATTACCAGGATCACCAACTAGAAGCAAATGAGATTTTCCTCGAACCTTAGTCCTAGAAGCATCAACATGTTGCACACCTCCAATAAGTGTTAATGCAACTAGATTAAAATAAGAAAAGTTAGATGTGGTAAGTGAAGTATGAAGCAATAAAGATTATATAATTTTAAAGAAAGAAAAAAATATTATCTCAAAATTTGGACCACATTAGCATGTCCTCTGTAAATAGGAGTTTAAAGGTGAAACAGTACAATGGGAAGTTAATCTTCAAAATCCGTGACAATGGAACTTGACATTGGAAAGGAATATACTTGCAAGTTTCACAATGAAGAGTCCAAAAACTTGTGGGCAAATACCCCTAAGAATGGCATTTCTCCTTGGTACAATTAAGCTACTTTAAATTAAAAGTAGAAGATGCCAAAATTCACAGAGCAACTCTAAATAAAGGATGCTAAAAGAATAAAAATGAATAGAGAACACACTTTTTTAACAAGACATTCCTTAAATAGCCTAAATCTTCATATGCTGATATAGAAAAATTATGAAATTTATGTGAATAACTAATTTTCACCTTTTAATGGGGTATCTTTGAAGTCTAACCAGAACTGCTTGAATTTCATAATGACCTAATCAAGGATATCCATGTCTAATCTAAGCTCATTAGTTCTCCTAAAAACAAAAAACAAAGAAAATAATAAACAAGAGCAAGTTAAAAAATACCATGCTCACTAATATATGTGTGGACCCGCATTTTTCACGTGCGTCCCTACTCGATCGGCGAGACTCGCTTTTTATTTGTGAAAAATTAATTTTAAAAAAAGTTGGAGTCGCCACCTATTTTATTTTTATTTTAAAGGGAAAATAAAACAAGAAAGAAAAACCCTAAAAAGTGACTCCATAGTTTTGGAAAAAGCATGTCTTTGAGAAACCTGAGTCTAAGTTCGGGAATCAGGTTACTTATTGGGAAGGTACCTCTAAGAGGTAGCACCCCTCTAAGCCCTAAAGAGGTCTCTACTGACTAAGTTAAGGGGAATATGGCAATTAATCGGTTAATTATGGATACCTAAGTAGGCTAGGTGATTTCAAAAAAATTTGCATGCTAAACAAGATCAAATCACAATAAAGGAGAGTTAGGGTGTGTACCTGGACTGCCTCTCAAGCGCTATCATAAAACATCAGAGTTAGTATAGAAGTGTAACACACAACATGTATTTAATCATAGTGAATCAAACATACATCTAAACACCTAAGGATTATCAAACATATGCATACTTCACAGTGACATGATTGTTTACAAAATTTAGAAAAGTAGGTGATAGGGGGGGCGTACCTGGATAGCATAGATAACTTACAATGCGCTTCCATAAGACATGAGGGATTAGATAATAATAAAATAAAGAAACCCTAGCATGCTTGTTATCTAATTAGCATAACAAAAATTATCAAAGTATATGAAAACATTAATTATCACACACATCTTGTATACAATTCCTAAAAAAGATAGACATAATTTCAACAAGTGACAAAAATGGCAACAAAAATAATTTTTGAAAAGATTTTCTTATGTAGGGGTTTCACCAATTCCCCAATTGATATACACGAATTTAGCTCAGAGTTATCCCATTTATTTGGGACTACAAGCTTTGATTCGTGCCTTTGTTCAAAACCAAAATTTTTGTTGAAAACCGAGAAGGATGCCAAACTGAACAAGATATGGTTGCATATTATTTTTAAATAATAAAAAAAAGGAAATTTTGATCCTGAGGACTCTAATGAGTTTTTGAAATAGATTTTTAAAATGATTTTTTTTTTTATAAAAGTATTTTATTTTAAAATAAAAGGGATTAATTTGGAAAAAATAAAAAATAAAATACCAAACAAAACAAAAATGAAACCTCAAAGTAAAATTTTTTTAGTAATTAACAAAAATGATAATGGTGATGGTAGAGGCCAATCTTCATGATTTTCCAATGGCCTCTAAAAATCAAATTTAATAAATATTCACCAAAGCAACAAACCAAACAACTTTAGATCAAATAAAACTAACGAAATATTAATCGGGATTTACAAGGATCAATCAAACACATAAATTGAAATAAACAATCAAGAACTAATTTAAAATCAACCAAACACCTAAACATGTAATTATAATAAGGTGAATATAGTAACACAAGCACATAGAATTCTAAAACATATTAACTAATCAAAAACTAGAATCATCAATTTTAGAACGTGAGCAAAATAACATAAGATTAGTTAAACTAATTAACCTATTAGAAAAAAAGCATGAACTAAATATTGATAAACCAAGAACGAAGATTAGTATACTCAAAACATGAATAATACGACTTAGGGTTAATTAAATTAGTTATCTAAAACTTTGGAAAACATACAAACTAAAAGTGGATCAACCAAGAATTAACCAAATATTTCTTAAACTAATCAACTTAAATCCTAAAAAGGATGAATCAGAAAAAATGATTTACAATTTTTTTTTAAAAAACATAAATTTAATTAGATGGGATCAAATAGACTAATGAGCTAAAATTCTAAAATACCTAAACTAAATAAGATGAACCAAAACATGATCAAAATAAACTTAAAAACATAAACTTTATTACATGTGATCAATTAGAATAATAGACTAAAAATTATAAAACACTTGAACTAAATAAAAAGCTGACTCATAAAAAAAACTGACTTTTAAAATTAAATCTATTAAAACCGATCTAAGCAAAATTCTAACTTTTCGAACTAAGCAAGGAATCAAATCCAAACTACACAAAGATTCTAATTTTTCAATGTAATATAATGAATCAAAATTAAAATAAAACAAAAAATTCTCACCTTTTAAACCAAAGTAATGAATCAAAACTAAGCAAACAAAAATTTACTTTTCAATTTAATATAAAAAAAATCAAAACTAGATTAAACAAAATTCAAACATTTCAAAATAACGCAAGGAATAAAAAATAAATTAAATAAAATTTTAACCTTTCAATCTAGTTCAATGAATAAAAAAATTGAATCAAACAAAAATTCTAATTTTTCAAGACAAACATAATGAATTAAAATTAAACTAAACAAAACCTAACTTTTGAAACCAAGACAATGAATCAAAATCAAACTAACTACATTCCAACTTTTTCATCCGATTAAAAAAAAAATTAAAATTAATACATAAAAACTCTAACTTTCAATCCAATATAAAATTAAAACTAAAATCCTTAGAAATTCTAACTTACCTTCTCTAGAATTCCTCTATGGTGGTGCGGCTGCTAGTGCTCAATGGTGAATGCGTGGTGGCTGCCTCCTTCCTCTTCCTTCAGACCTCTCTTTGTTCCCAGCAAAATAATATCTCTTTCACCTTCTCAAAAAGCCAAAAATCTCTCCTTTGCTTCCCAAAAATAATCTCTCTCCATGTGCCTCTCTAAAAAAAAATTCCGTGTGTTGATCTCTCCTCGTCCACACCAAAAAATATATTGTCTTCTCTTATTTATATGGCAGCCTCACCCTCATGGGAAATTTTTATTTCCTCTTTTAATGCACATGGATGGCCTCTTCAGTATGGAAAGTATGACTGCTGATATGGAATGCACCACCATTCGTGTACGAGGTTTCTTATTTTGTCCTCCCAAAGGATCTCTTATTCAGCCACAATATTTCCTTATACGCTGCATCTTTCCGGATTTGAAAATTATTTAATATAAGGTGGAAGATTCTTACTTTCTCAATTCTATAGTGCTGAAAGATGACTAGTTTATTGGCTCTCCCCTTCTCTTCGATGTGATGACTGCTCATTTTTAAAGAAAGAAAAGGAAAGAAGCTACAGGCCATGTTGTGGAGCCCTCCATTCCCCGGAACTGATCATGCGTGTTGTACGCTAATGGTAGACTACATGTCCACTTCTTCTCATGCGTGGACTGCGTATCATCCTTGGCGGCGTCAATCCCATGGTTTTATTCCCAATACGCTTCTACAATCCCAAGAGCATCATGGTGCATGTCCACTGCAGTAGCACCAAGCCTTCGCACACCTCTTATCCTCATATGGATATGCTACATTGCTGTCACCTTCAGATTCATCAAAATCCATGTCAGATGACGAGCCTCCTTCAGAGTCAACGTCAGCTGTGACATCTTCATGAACTGGACGCCTCATTACTGATTCCATGTCCTTAATAAAACGGTCCACATCAAGCTCCACTGCTTTTAGGTCTCTTGATTGCTACAGTAGGTAAGCTCTTAAAAATTTCATGAAGTTTAAATAGCTTTTTCTTGGAAGGATCTAGGGCATTGCAATGCAGCTTGCATCTAAGAACGTGACAATCAGAGAGATTCCCCCAGGCTCCTGTTGTCCCCAATATTGTATTTATAATACTCTTCATGTTTAACAAGCATTGGAGTTCTCTTATTGGTGCTGAATTCAAGAAAACGCCCCTTCCTCACGTGATAGCCCTCACTAATTTCATATTTCTCCCTTCACAAGAGCCACTCATCCCAGATTATGTAATTCCACCTCCTCATGCAAAACAAAATAAATAAATAACTAAAAAAAAACTAATGAAAATTATGAGATTGGTAATAAAATAAAATATGATTTAAAAGAAGAGAAAGGGAACAATGAGAGACCATATTATATAATTCCATCATTCAATAAGGGGTCGTATGCATATTTAATGTCTAAACAATTCTAACAATTCTCTATCAAGTAGGTAAATAAATAAAATAAAGAAAAATAAAAGAAGAAAAAAAAACGTAATAGAAATTTAAAAAAATGACTAAATAAATAGATGAATAAATAAACAAATAAACAAAGTAAATATAATCATCAAATGCATGCAATAATGATCAAGAGATTATAAAAAAAAAAGTTGAGCCTCAATGAAGTGTTTAAGCGGGCCTAAGGTGAACCTAAGTGTCCTAAAGTGATCGGGATATTGTCTAAGTGACCTAAACATGCTTAAGAACCATCCTAAAAAGGAATGGAAAGCTTAAGTCTAAATCAAAACTGCCAAGGGTCACAATAAAGGGGCGGATAATCCCTCAACCAAAATCTCCGAGGTGACTCAAAAAAGGGTAAGTGGTATGAGTAGCTATGGGCCACCAAGGAATTATTGTGGAGCATTGAAAATGAATTTTAAAGACATGTGCTAAAGGGACAAAATTGAGGGTCTACAATATGATATGATAGCATTAGGTTCCAAAAACATCAAGCATTGTTCAAGTTCTATAAGCCAAAAAAAAAAAAAATACAAATCTGAAGGATTTTATTTTTCCTTCTTTTTCACTTGGGTAAAAAATGATAAGATTCTGAATTTGTTATCGCTTGCTGAATTTCAAACTGGTAAGAAAGGCAAGAAGACATAACTTAAACTGAAAAATGACACCAAAATATACACCTTCTAGGATACCAAGAGCCTATACAAGACCATTCAATTTGGGATTGCAAAGGGGTAGGTTCAGGTTGGAGTGCAGCCCCACCAACCCCATTCCTATTGATATAAATCATCAACCCTCATCCAAGCTCAAAACCAATGCAAGGCAGAACCATGAATCCCATTCTAGGATTGGCCAGGTCGGTTTATATTGGTTGAAAAACAACTCTGATATTTGATTAAAGAATAGTAGTACACATATATAGTAGTGTCTAAGATGCAAACACCCAATTTACAGTTGTTCTAATCACTAATTTACAGTTATCCTAGTCAATAGTTGACTGTTACAATTATCCTAATTTGTACATTAATTGACTAATTCTACAAGCTTATATTAACAGCTAATATATACCACATATAGGTCCTTTAAAGCTGATCGAACCCTAAAATGAAGAGATTCTATTGATTTTCCACACTCCCCCTCAAGCTGGTTTGAAGATATTCTTCATTCCTAGCTTGCATGTCATTGAGTTGAAGCTTGGATTAGACACTCCTTTAGTGAATATATCAGCCAACTGCATTTTAGATGAAACAAAAGGAGTGCAAATAAGACTATTATCAATCTTTTCTTTGATGAACTGTCTATCCACTTCAATATGTTTAGTGCAATCGTGTTAAAATGGGTTATGTGTGATGCTTATGGATGCCTTATTGTCGCAATATAGTCTCATAGGTTCTTCAATGTCAAATTGCAATTCTTTTAGTAGAGTTTTGATCCACATGAGTTTACAAATACTTAGGATCATAGCTCGGTATTTAGCCTCAACACTTGATCTAACAACTATTGGTTGCTTTTTACTCCTCCAAGTCACCAAGTTGCCCCTTAGCAAGGGGCAATACCCTGAATTAGATCTCTTGTTGGTTATTTATTGATTTTTTTTTATCAAAAACAAATATATGTATTAATAGAGAAAAGGGACATGAGAAGGATGAGAAATCCTCCCTATGAAATACAAACCTGATCAAAAGAACTAGGTAAACCTCCACTAACCAAGGAAGGCTATACAAGAGGTAAAAAAGGTCGCATGATCGAAAGAACTAAGTAAACCTCTTCTAACCCAAGGAGGGCTATACAAAAGGAACAAAATGGCTATACAAGTAAAAGAATCTTGACCCTCTAAACCCAACCCTACGGTGTACATAGTGGAAGCGAACTAAGTTGGATTACACTCAAAGGATAGGGTTTAAAAATGTCTATACAGTAAGCCTGAAAATAAACATAAAAATGTAAGGGAATTTTAAGATATGTTTTTTAGTTGCATTAAAGATCGAAAAAATGCAAGGGAATTTTCTTTGGTCAAGTGCTAGGGAGCACCAAAGAGACCATCTCATTAGTTGGGACCTAATGTGCAAGTCTAAAGTGGAAAGGGGTTTACGAAGATTTCTCTAAGAAATTATGCTCTTTTAGGGAAATGGCTATAGAGGTCTCCTAAGGGAAGTTATACTTTTTGATATCATGTTATTTGGAGCCTCTATAGAACACATTCTAATAGGTAGGATGTCGAGATTATAGTTAGGTGGTCACATCATTGTGCCTAGAAGGTCATTGCACTTGTTTTTCAGGATTTTTCTAAACATACTCATTTTATAGTGGGTGATGGGGTGAGAATTTGTTTTTAAGAAGATTTGTGATGGGGGTATGAACCTTTGCGCTCACATTTCCTAAGTCTATTAAGAATTTTCATGGTTAAAAACCTTCCTATCTCATCAATTCTTAGTTTCACTTACCCTTGTTCTTTAAACTTTAATTTCCATTGCAACCTTTCTAACTCGAAGGCTGAAGATCATGAAAGACTCATGTCCTCTCTCACTTGTTTATATTTATCTCCATCCATCCTAAATGCAAAAGGCTAATTGTTATCTTCATGAGGATTATTTATAGTGAAGTCATTCTTTTTAGTCTTGTGTAACCAATTTAATCTAATTTCGTTCTATCCATTTAAATTTGTATGGAAATCTAAATTCCCAGCTAAGCTCAAGACCTTTTCTTGGCTAATGGCACACAAGAAAGTGTACACAAATGGCATGCTACAATTGAGAAAATTCTACAAAGCCCTTACTTCTTATGTTGGCTTATTGTGTATGGAGAATGGAGAAATGATGAATAATTTTTTCTTACTTTCTTTGTTGACTTTGGGCCTATGACATATAGACTTTCCAAATCTACTAACTTGGACTAGGTTCCTCCTAGGAGTATTTGTGACATGATGATCATCTCATATAAGGGATTGAGAAGCTCCATTAGAGGCAACATTGCTTGGTAAACCACTTGTCTCGCGTTTATTTGGGTTGTTTGGTGGGAAAAAAATGGGAGGATTTTTTAAGGCAAGGTGAGGACTTCAAAGGCTCTTTGGGATATCATTCATTTCTTTTCCTCCTTTTGGCCCTCTTTCTAAATCCCCTTCCATTTTGGGCTTGCACACTATGTCTCAACTAATGAGATGATCTATTTTCCTCCCCTATCCATGACCATAGAAAATCCCTTTGCATTTTTTTAATCTTTGTCACTACTACTATATAATGAAATGAAATAATTAGGAATGTGAGTCAAGCAAGACAAGATTACGGTAATTCTTCCACTTAAATACCAAAAAACCTTTTCCCAACCATTTAATCTTCGCTAAATTCTGTCTTCTTAATCTTAAAAGACACTAGCCTTTGGATAGATTCAAATAGGTTATTTAGCCATTCATAAACCTTACATTCGAGCATCGAAGCTAGCCTAGAAATTTGATCCTAACTCTTGTTGGAAATTATGTTTCTTATAGACTTAATCCACTTCATTTGCACTTATGCCAATCATTGATGTGTTTATAAATCTGTGTTTGCGATGGATGTTTTTGTAAGTCTTTGGTGATTTGGGAGAAAACCAGAACAATTAAGTTAGTTGTTTTGAGAATTCATAAATCTCCTCTCTCAAAAGAAAAAGAAAGACGTTCTTAGAGTTGTGGAAATGACTAATCTAGGGAGGAAGTTAGTGATGATAAAAAAAAAAAGTGTAGTTATTGTTATTGTACTAGAAGTGTATAAAGCTATCACTTCTCATAGAAAGACTAACACGAGAACAAGGAAAAAGAAGAAAAATAAAAAGAAAAGACTTAATATATTTTGTTTTACGATACTGTGTTTTATTTACACAAGGAAAATGCACCTAGGTCTAATAGATTCACCATTACAATGTTTCAAGAGTATTGGGATGTGATTAAGGATGATTTTTTTCTATGTACTTCCTCGAAAGTTTTTATGATTGTGTTGTTGTGAATTCTACAATTTGGTTTGATACTTTTTTTTTCTCTAGGATTCATTGATATTACTTATGTTGAACATATTATTTAGATTACTTGACCTTTTTCTCAAAACATCTTAGATTGGGAATATTCCTCATCCATTTGAAATTTCTGTATAGGTTTAGTGCAGAGGATGATGAAGAAGGTTCGTGATTTGGTTCAGAGAAAAACAATTGGAAATGGTTGTCTTTGATTTCCTTTATTTCTTTATTCATAACTGGTTCGATATAATTCTTGTTTGAGTCTCGTCATCTTCCTTTAACTAGCAGGTTTTCCAGACTCAGTGTTTAACTGGACTCAAGAAATGGATTCAAAATTGTCAAATCAAGATATCAACAATCAAGCCTTTTCCTCTAATAAAATGACAATAATAATAATAATCAAGTCTTTCCCAAAAAGCATTGGCGTCTTCTCTAATGCCAAAATGGTAAATCGTTTTTGCGGCATTTGCATTATTTTTTCTGTTTAATACAAAGATGATAATCAAGGAATCAATATAACCTATCTAGGGAGGGAAGTCAGACAATTGAGTAACTGGTTATCCCATAATTAAATCCATGAATTATTAATTACAATTCGTCTAGATAATTGTAGAACTTCGAATTTTTGAAGAGCTTCTTGAAGTTGATTACCTTGTAAGGCATTGTTTATTTATTTCATTCTACAGGCATCTCATGATTTTGCTTTTGCAGTAGGCTATTTCTCATCAACGTAACATGTACCTTTCTTTTTGCAACCAAGGAGCTATAGTAGGGCAATGAAAGCTGTAGGGGTTTGTGAAGGCAACCTGTGAAAAAATATTTGAGCTTGTAATGAGCATGGATGGAACACGGTTTGAGTAAGTTCTTTCTATTTTAAGTAAAGATTATTATGAATTAATTCCAAATGGTCATTATTATGGTTTTTTGAAGAATTTATTTTGTATATATCATCCGACAGGTCTACTTCAAAGCTCATTTAAGTTATTTTCTTTTAGAAACTTTTCTTATGTTCTTTCTTTATAGCATACATAAAAGTGGTCATGCTCCCATGCAAGTCAAAGTTATAGTGATGGGAATTACTTCTCTTGAAATTTGCCTCATCTTTTACTAATTTTTTAGACCATTTATTAATTTTTTTGATAGGATTTTCTTGACACCTTATGAAAAGCATATACTCACTGACATGATTCTTAGTTTAAAGTTCATAATATGAGCATTCATACATGACATATAACATGTCAAACCGAATATATTTACTACTTTACGTGCATTAGTTATGTTTTATGGTTAAAATATTCAAAACTAATGAAAATAAATTAAATAGTTTTTAGGGTTTATTACACTTTACCCCTCTAACTTATAGCATGTTTTGCACATTGCCCATTCGAGTTTAAAATCGAGCAATATACCTTCTATGTTTTATAATTGCATGCAATGTGCATTTGTTGTACGACGGCGTTAGCTATAATGAACAAAAGACACATGTGCTAAACACATGACATGTTTAAATGAGGGAAAAATTGACATTTCATTTTCAAATCTTCAAATCCCCAAAACCCTAGCATGTCCTCTTCTTTCCTCCAATCGTTTGGTGGATTCCTAAATCCCCAAATTGAAGTTGAAACCCTAGAATGGCCACTGTCGAAGGAATTCAAGATTCTAATGGATCTCAAAACGCACTTGAGATCGAAAACCTTGTCTGATTCACCATCGATGAGCACAACAAGAAACGTGTTTTTTTTTTCTATTTTTTAATCTCATTTTTCCTTTCTTTGTTTCTGCTCGTTTCTTGAAAAAAATCTCCCATTTTGTATTTTTTTATTTTTTTTTGTGAGGAAGATAGAGATTTGTCCGATTCGCCATCGACGAGCACAATAGGAGACAAGTTTTGTTTTTTGTTTTTAATCCCATTTTTCTCTTTTTTTTGTTTCTACTTATTTCCTAAGAAATTCTCTCATTCTTTTTCTTCTTTTTTTCTTTTTTTTGGAGGAAGGTAGAGTTTGGCTTATGAACGTTTGCTTTTTTCTGAGGAACCAAACAAGGATTTTTATTTTTAAAATTCGTTCCATAAGTACAATAAAATATTATTTTTAGGGCAAAAGAATATGATCATTTGGTTGATGGAATTGAAGTTTTCATTTCTTTTTTATTTTGTGAAATAAATCATTGCAAGGAGTTAGATCCACAATTTAATTTTTGTTTCCCTTCCTAGGGTTTTTAAGTAGCCAAAGAAGGTGTTTTATTTGTTTTTTTTTCCTCTTTAAATCATTCCTTGAAAAATGATTTTTTTAGATGAGTTTCTAATTAAGGATTCTGCTTCTCCAATAGTAAGAGCCTCCTTTATATCCATTTCCAATTTTCTCTTTTATTTTTGGTTGATTTGTTGGATTATGTAATTTGAATTGATTTTTTTAATTTAGTTTTGATACATTGGAAAAGGCTACTGCAATTTGGGGAGACAATCTCGGCCCCAATTTAGGGAGACAATCGGAGGTAGGAGGAAGGCTGGGTTAGGGTTTTAAAATGAAATAACGATTTTGCCCTCATTTAAACATGTCACATGTTTAGCACATGTATTTTCTGTGCATTATAGTTAACGTCGTCATACAACAAATGCACATTGCATGCAATTATAAAGCATAGAGAGTACATTACTTGATTTTAAACTGAAGGGGGCAATGTGCAAAACACGTTGCAGGTTAGGGAGGTAAAGTGTAATAAACCCTAATTTTTATTTATGGAAATCTTTAACATGAACTTAATTCCCTCTTTTAATGTAATGAAATCAATATGAAGATTTTTTTTTTGTCCCATAGCTGCAGCAAATGATTGTCCTTCACTTTTTAGTAATATAAATAAAGATTTATTATGTATTAATTTGAAGCTCCTCTACAATATATTTTTAGCTTTACCATGCCCTTGGGCATTTAATGGTTCAAAATTATGAATTTTGATTAAGGAAAATTTTTTATGTGTATGAAAATTTACAATAGTTGGGAATCAAGAAGGATGATTTGAAACTTATATGGAAGTTTTTTTGCATATGGGATTGTTTGTTGGGTTCACACTGATGCTACCACTTTTAGTTCTTTGATCCCTAATATTGGAATATCTATTCTTCTCAAGGACTGTCAACCAATAAACCTTGTAGAAAGTTCATGCAAAGCAATCACTAGAGCTTTGTTAACAATAAATAAATAAATGAACTCTTTGAAGTTTGTTGTGATATGATATATTATTCATTGAGGGGGCCTTAGTGAAGGTGGACAATCATATATTCAAATTTATGAGGACAGTGTTGGACATTGTGGAAAGCCGAATCCTGGGGGTTGGTTGTGAAATTGGAGTTCCTTAGATTATGTGAGACAGATTTTTGTGATGGAAGTTGATAAGGGGTTGAATGCTCTTTTGGGGCTTTAATAGGTTGGTTCGATGCTATGAGCTAACAAATGTCTTAAGTAGATCTACATCCATAGTGGAATAGAAAATCTCTTTCTAGGTTCCCATTTAAAAGAAATTGGTAGTCTCCTATATAGCATATATGGTTTGCTAATAATGTGATCATTTTCATCTGAATGTGGAAAGCATAAAATTTTTTAATTTTACTGCCTTTTGTTTTGAGATAGTTTCTGGATTTAAAATTTAAGAGCATTCCTTTGTCATCATCTGATAAACTACATTATGTGGACACTTCAAAATACATAGGTTTGATGACACATGATTAGGATTTAAGGGTGTGAATATGGTTTGTTCTCTCTCTTCCACATCCATATTCCCAATGTGAGTGAATGTCTAACAAGAGGAACAAAGGATTGATGGAGACGAATGGTAGCCACCTTTAGAAGTTTATCAGAAAAGCAAAGGAGTGGGCTCCAAGGCTCAAGCTTTAATTTGGCACTCTCTAGATGATAATGGGCATAGTTGGGATCTTATATAAGTCAATATAAGTTTAGCCTAGAAAGTACTTTCAGAAATTAAGTTATGGGCCAGTTAATGGTCATAAGTTACCATTTCCAGTCATTATTATTGTCATTTTCCAATAGTCTTTAATGTGGTCAGTAGTTAGTCCAAGTTTGTCATTTTCAAGTTGCATTATTATTGTGTCTAGTTCCAAGGAGTTATAAGTCTCTAGAAAAGTCTTATATAGTAGTTGATTAGTTTTTTGAGAGGAATCAATGAATGAATGAATTTTTAACAACCATTTTTTTCCTTTGTGTGATGCAAAGAGTACTTGGGTGTGAAGCTTAAGGTTTCTAGGAGTGATTCCTAAGGTCCTTTCAATTGTACTCTCGTTGCATTTTACTTTTTGTACCGCATCACCAAAATTCTAGTTTTCTAGAAGTTCCTTTACCTCCTTGATTCCTTCCTT
This sequence comes from Vitis vinifera, assembly GCF_030704535.1. Lineage (NCBI taxonomy): Eukaryota > Viridiplantae > Streptophyta > Magnoliopsida > Vitales > Vitaceae > Vitis > Vitis vinifera. The sequence goes on from NC_081806.1 coordinate 15,755,114, forward strand.
TCAATTATGGTACTTCAAATGAATCAAGTACTAGTTTTCAGCTAAAGATAGGCATGTAGAAAATTACATTGATAATGTGACTATGTTTCCAAGTCATGGGGTTTGGATGTTAGAGAAGACGTATTTTACACCTAATCCACATACTTGCACGCAAAAATTGCAAGGTATTGGAGCAAAATTGACAGTGTGGAATAAGATCACTTTTAGAGATATAAGAGAGAGGAAGGATTCCATCATTAAGGATATTGCCATGGTATAGATTCTCTTGAGCCATCCTTAAGGGCTACAAAGAAAGTAGAGTTGGAAGAAATGTTGTTAAGGACAAAGAGGCATTGGAGGCAAAAAATCTAGAGTGAAGAGGGCCAAGGAGGAAGATTTAATTCTAGATATTTTCATAGAATTGCTAATGGAAGAAGGAAAAAGAAGTTCATTAAATCTTTAGTGAATGAGAATGGAACCATGTTAGATGACTAAGTTAGCATTTTAAAGGAAATTTTGATATTCTTTGATGAAATATATAGCAAGTCTAATGAAGTTTTGTGGAGAGTAGAAGGATTAGAGTGGGCCCCTATCCACTTTTTTCATTTTCTTTTTACTATTTTAGCATATCTTTTGAGTAGATTGATGTTCAGATAGGAGTTTGGTAGTTTTTAGGGCTTCTTAGTGGGTAGAAGTACAACAATGGTGCTTCATTAATGGTTTGTTGATGACACCATACTCTTTTCAATAGCTATTTTAAATTATTACAAAGTCTTAACTAATTTTGTTGGTATTTAAGCACATTTCAAGTTTGAAGATAAATTAAGACAATGAGAAAATAGGGTTGCTTTTGAAAATGAGGAACTATCGGTCCAAATGATGAAATACTCTCTTGTTAGCAATTTGTGGTCTTGGTCCAAATGTTGTATAGTTGAGGGTTTAATTCTTTAATCAACTTTTTTGAGTGGGTGGGCTATAGGTGAAGAGGAGGGGGGTGGTTAGTTTTTTGTTTCCCTCTTCCTTTTGTTTTTAGTCTATAGGTGCCTATTTGTATACCTCCTATATGCTTTGAGTTTGTTGTTGAGCACCCTGTTCTTTTAATATACTCTACTGTGACTTTGCCTATAAAAAAAATTAAAAAAAAATAAATAAATCTAGACAATGGTATCTTGTTGGGTATCAATGTGAGTTTAGACCTAGCTTTGAATTGGCCTATTTAGAATGTAAGATTTTGATTAACCTATATCTTTTTCGGGTCTTCCTTTAGGGTGAACCTTAGAGGCATATCTTTTTGGGATTTAGTTTTGGATAGGAGTTGTCGATGTTAGATGGTCGGAAAAAGGCCTACTTGTCTCCATGTGGAAGAATAACTCTAGTGTAGTCTTGCTTTTCCCATGTCCCCCTCATCATTATTATTATTATTTTATTCTTAAACCTCCAATTAAAGTGGGTTATACAATTGAGAGATTACAAAGGAACTTTCTATATTTAGGTGTTGGCGAATGGAAGAGAGATCATTTTAGGGATCAATGTCTAAGCTAAAAGGAGAAAGGGCCTTGGAAATTAAAAGAATGACTTTGAGGAATAGAGTCTTTTCAAGGAAGTGGTTGTGGAGGTTTCTTAAGGAAAACACTACTTTATGGTACAACATATTTTGAAATTTACGGGCCACATTCTTACTGATGTGATGCTAATGTTATTGTTATGTGATCTCATTAATGTCCTTGGAAGGTCATTGCACAAGTATTCTATGGTTTTTGTCATTTTACTTGTGTTTAGTGGATAATGGTACAAAATTCACTTTTGGGAGGATATTTGGTGGAGTGCTTTTTTGCGTTTGGCTCCCAAACCTCTATAAAGTAGTAAGGGCGAGAAATTCATGTAGTTCTTCAGTTTCCATTCCATTCTCCTCTTCATTATGGAATTTTAATTGTTTGCAAAATGTTACTAATGATTAAATGAAGGAACTTTATAATGTTAACTTTAATCCATATGTATTTATTGCTCACATTCTTCGATATGAGAGTTTAATCTTTGACATCCTATGGTCTATTTAGTCTTAGTTTATGCTTTAGAACCCTCTTTGTTTCCACCAATTTAAGATCCTATCTTTTGGAAAATTTCTTTTAGAAATCTAAATCTCTATCAAAAGTCAAGGCCTTTACATGGCTTGTGGCAAGTAGGAAGATTAATATCCTTGATTTCCTACAGATAAGGGGCCCTTTCAAAGCCTTTACCCTAGAATGGTGTGCCTTTTTTTTTTTTTTTTTTGTATTTTCCATTAGCATTAACATTATTACATAAGTTGTTTGGACTATAAGATTGATTGGAAACCTAGGAGTGTGGTGGAGATGCCAACAATTTCCTAAAGGTTTTGGATGTCTTCCTAAAGGAAACTCATGGTGTATTGTTAGTTTCACATTAATTTGGAATATATAGCTGGAGAGGAATGCGAAGATTTGAAGGATAGATGAAGAATTTTAGAGGCATTGTAGAATTCAATCTATTTCTTCTCATTCCATTCGGCATCAAGTAGTATATCATTTCTAGGCACTTTTTTGAGTGTTATATTGATACATTGGACATAATATGCAGTTTAACTAGGTTGGCTAAGAAAATAATCTCTAAATGGACTTTCCCAATTGTGTCAACTTGAATTTTGATGGTTTCTCATTAGGAAATTCATAACAATTAAGGGTTGGAGGAATGCCTATGGATCATCATGCAACACTAATGAGAATATTTTCTAAACATATTAAAATAGATCTAGAAATTGTGGTGGAGATTTTAACCTTGCTGAGAAGTTGATCAAAGTAGAGGGTCATTCCAACCTAATGTTGGAGTGAGATTTTGTAATAGTCCTTGGTTGAGTAAGAAAGAAAGAGGCTAATGGAAATTTGACAAGTGGCTTCATTAAACTTTTATTTTTCTTGAAGGATGGGATGCTTCTATTATTGGATTTCTCATTCATCTATATATTAACAAAGCAGGGAGCCGAACTTCTGTTCTCTTTTATAGGGGGTATTTTCGAATATGTTAGCAAAGCATCGAGCCAAACATTTGATCTCCTTTGTAGGGGTTTCTCTACCTCTCTGAATATTGATTTTGTAATTGTATCCATTTTTCAATGTGCAATGACTTATGGGGTTTCTAGAGTAGATAGTTTTTTTTTTTCCCCTACTTTTGATTAGAGTAGTGGATGATTTTTTTAGAGGGAGGATTTACCATACTTCTTTGTACTTATTTCATAGTAATGAAGTCTTTTATTCCGATTGAAAAGAAAAAAAATAAAAAAGACAAATACTTGAACCATGCAAGATAACCTACAGTATATGAAACAATATAATGATCTATTAGGACTTTAATTCTTTTCCTAAAACTTCTGAGTTTTTCAAAAAGTGGAATAAAAATATAAAATAGAAACTTTCCAAAATAAAATGTTTAAATATGTAGGAACTCCATATGATAAGAAACTTCCACAAAAGTATAACTTTTCAATTCTAAATAAGACTCAAATAGGAAAAATGAGTAAGTTCAAAAAGTAGGAAGTTCAAAGTGTATAAGTTTCTTAAAACAAAAATAACAAGAAGACTTACTAAGCTCAAAATAAGACTAAAAAAACCAACTACTACTAATTATGACACCAAAGAATTAAAATGTGTGAAATTATACAAATCCCTTGGACAAATCAATTTAGGATTTCTTTGCTTCTTTTCTTCCTTTGCTAAGAGACCTTGAAAGTTTAGTCCCATCACCAAGGCTATATGTTTTTGTTTGGTATTTTTTTGGATTTTCCTTTTTGTTTTTTTCTTCTGAGGTGACTATATTACATCCAATTATCTTATCTTGATGTTGGTAGATGATTGTTATTTCCTGTATTTACCAACTTTTAATTTGTTCCAATAGTGAGGAAGTAGTGGAAAGAATCTTTTCAATTTTCTGATATAGGGTTTATTTTTCTGATTCCTTTCCATGATCCTCCTATGTGGGTGCTCAAGTGTGGTGGCACTTTCTCCTTCTCTTTTTCCATTTCTTATGACTTGTTGATCTCCTAACCAACAACCCTGTAGAGTTTATCTGTAAAATGAAAGTCTCTCATAAAGCTTAAGCTTTTGCATGGGCTATAGCTTTATAAAGTTTGACCATATTGTATATCTATTGTTACATCTCAAGAAGTTACAAATTTGTGAGGTGAGCTTTAGGTCCCATACTCTTCTCATGTCATAGTTGTTGCTCTCTATCACTGTGTGGGAGGTTAATAACTGATCCTCAACTATTTAGCAGTCTGTTTTTAAGAATCAGTATTTGAATGACACTTTTTTCTAATATTATCTAATGCTGAAATAGATGTCTTATTTTGTCTTTGAAAAATAAGTTTTCATATGAAAGGGTCATAAAGATGGAAAATGCATCATTTTTGTTAGCATTGTATCATGATATATGATAGTCGGATTCTTATCCTTAAAAATATAGTTGTCCTTAAGATGACATGGCGGTTAAAGCTTGTTAGTATGTCCAAAACTTTAAACTCCTATATAATATTTTAGTTGGAATGCATGTAATATTTTGTTCATGCCTATCTCTAGAACACCCAGTATGTGGTGGTCAATAAAATTAAAATGGTTAGTAGTACTATTATTTTGTTCAATTTAAGAATTGTATTACATGTAGTACTTTTATTTGTGTGTGAAATAAATGATATGTCAATGGTGATTCATACCTGATATGCCACTTTCTCAAATATATTTTAGACACATTGCAGTTAGTGCCTTTACTAGAGTCCATGACTCCATGTCATATGACTTTCCACCTTCAAAAAATCAAGCCATAGTAAGGAAGAGCCTCTTAGTCACTTGAACAAGGTTACTATTGGATTCTAACACCTCCAAATTTCTGTGATTAACTAAAACCTATGATTTCTTTTATATGTGTGCACTTTTTCATGTCATTAACTTTTCATGTCATGAGTAGGCGGATTGTAGTTTCCAATATGGCAGCTTAGTGGAGGAGGTAGATGGACATACAACTATTCTCTATCATAGGCTTCAGCTAGATTGGTTCCCTATGTAATATTGTCTCAAGTTAAATCACTTTATTTATGCTTTATGATGTTACAGAATCTAGTAATTGTATGAGTGCATACAAAATTTCGTTGTTTTTTTTGTATCAACATTGTTAAAACATGGCACTTTTGTGCAAATTCAAATTAAAGCTTTTACTTTACCTCTCTCTAGTTGGCATGTAATTGCACTTTAGATTCATAATCTAAGTCTTTTAAATTTTCTTATAAACCTCATATGGGAGAAACTTCAATTATCATTGATCGCCACAGTTGGGCATCATAGCTTGTAGTTGTGTATGGAGGCCATATATACACTAAATTTGTACTCGAACTATTACAGTAGTTGGGCCCTACATGTCCATAATGCAGTTCAAAAAGCCAAGTCTTGACTTTCTCATGGCTAGGTATGATGCAACTTGGCATGAATGCTTATCCCTCAGGTGGATTCTGAACACTACCCCTAATCCCAACTACATTGAAGTCTATTATTGGGGTTGCCTGGGGAGATCTCTTGATAAATCCTCCTCAAAGTTGCTGAGGCATGGAGGTTTGAGGATTCAACTCCTTCCTAGTATGGTAATAAGGCTTGGGGTTTTACATAAACCTGTTATACCTTAGTGGTGAACGTAGTCCCTTTGGTCAAGGGATAATTTGGATGGATAGTGGGCTTTTAAATCATGGTTAGAGGTTTGTGAACACACAATTTCATTCATATGTTGACATATAAATATTATAATTTTAGGCACATTATTGTTAAGTCAGTACCAAACCCAACTAACACATCTAGCTTTTTCAAAAACAAATTCCACAAAATACGAATCTTCACACCTTTTCAACTAATTCTACTATTAACAAAATATACAAAAGATTTCTTAAAGTATCTAGAAAATTCTCAAATTCTAACACTCCTTCTTGAGAATTTTTCTTAGAGACTCCAAGCCTTGATCTTAGCTCTTCGAACTTGGCTTTGGAAAGTGCTTTAGTTAATATGTCAGCAATCCAATTTTCTGAGCAACAATGCACCAGATTGACTTCACCATTCTTCTCAGCTTCTCTAATTGCATGAAACTTCACATTTATGTGTTTGGTTCTTCCATGCTGCACAGGGTTTTTTGCAATAGCAATGACTGACTTGTTGTCAACCTAAATTACAGTAGCTTCATCTCGGCTTTGCCCCAAATTAATCAATAGTTTCCTTAACCAAATATCTTGGTTTGCAGCTGCTGCTGCAGAAATATACTCAGCTTCTACTGAGGATTGAGCCACGACCTCTTGCTTTTTTGAATTCCATGAAAAAACTCCATTACCAAACGAGAAAGCATAACCATAAGTGATTTTGGAATCATCTAAACTTCCTACTCAGTTACTGTCTGCATATCCCTTAGAGTTCTTTACTTTCTTTCTTAACAAACCACAAACCATAGTCAAAAGTACCTCTAATGTACCCTAGAACTCTCTTAGCTACCCCAAAATGAATTTTACTTGGTGAGTGCATAAACCTTGAGAGTAGGCTTGCTGAGAACATTAAATCTGGCCTTGTAGCATATAACTAGAGCAGACTACCTATTAGGCTTCTGTAAACAAAGGCATCTGCTTTGATGTTAACTTCATTCTTTGATAATTTCTCATTCACAACCAAAGAAGTTGCTAGTGATTTGGATTCTCCTATATGAAACTTCTTCAAAACCTTCAGAGCATACTTCTATTGTGAGATGAAGATTCCAGCTTCACATTAGTGAATTTCCATGCCTAAAAAATATTTCATCTCACCCAAATTGGACATTTCAAACTCACTCTCCATCTGTAGCATGAATTGCTTCAAGATTTTTGAATTACAACCTATAACCAGTAGGTCATCTACATACAAAGAGACAATAAGCTGAACTTCTTCTTGAACCTTCAACACATATAGAGTAGCTTCACTTTCACTTCTTTTAAATCCTTGCTATAGCAGATAGGCATCAATTCTACTATACCAAGCTCTTAGTGCTTGTTTCAAGCCATAGAGAGCTTTGCAGAGCTTGTTAACTTTGTCTTCACAACCTAAAACTTGAAATCCTTCCGGTTGCTCAACATAAATATCTTCTTCAAGCACACCATTTAGAAAGGTTGACTTCACATCAAGATAATGAATTTTCCATCCCATCTTTGCTGCTAAAGCCACCAAAAGCCTTATAGTATCATGCCTAGCCACTGGAGCAAAAGTATTTGAAAAATCAACACCATACTCTTGAGAATAGCCCTTTACAACCAATCTGGCCTTAAGTTTGTTTACAGAACCATCTGAGTTATATTTGATTCTAAAAACCCACTTAACTCCAATTATCTTTTGATTTTTGGGCCTATCAACCAGCTCCCAAGTTCCATTTTTATTTATCATTTTTAGCTCCTCCTCCATTGCAATTCTCCACCCATTTTCTTTAGCTGCTTCATCATAACATGTAGGCTCCTGTAATGCTACATCGCATCTCTCATATATTCATCAAGTGACCTTGTTCCTCTTACTGGAACATTATCTAAGTTATCAACACCAACTTCATCTTCAATTTCTTCTGGAATTTGGGGTACGGTTACCCCAATTTGATCAACATCTTCAACTTCTATCTCATTTTTCTCCCAGTTCCATACTGCTGCTTCATCAACTTTGATGTCCCTGCTAAGCATTACTTTTTTTATTTTCAAATTGAAAACTCTATAGCCCTTGGAGGTTGAGCTATATCCCAAGAAGATTCCCATCTCAGCTTTGTAATCCAACTTGTCTCTTTTCACATCTAGCATATGAGTGTAACACAAACTCCCAAATACTTTCAAGTGTTCCACAGCTGGTTTAACTCCATACCAAGCCTCAAATGGAGTTTTATTCTTCACAGCTTTGGTTGAAGTCTGTTCAACAAATACACAGTTGTGTTAACAGTTTTTGCCCAAAAACACTTGGGTTTTTTCTTTTCAAATAGCAGACACTTTGTCATATCCATTTGGCTCTATTCTTTCTCTCACTCACTCCATTTTGTTGAGAGGAGAAAGTGACAGTCAACTGATGTACAATTCCAGCTTCAACACAAAACTTGTCAAACTTGTCAGATGTATATTTAGTCCCATTATCCGATCTTATTACCTTAATGCTGAAATTTGCTTGATTTTCCACCAAGGCCTTGAAATTCTGAAACACACCAGCCACTTCTGATTTTTGCTTCATAAAGAAAACCCAACACATCTTTGTTTTATCATCTATGAATAAGATGAAATACCTACTTCCATTCAATGAGGGTGTTTTCATTGGTCCACACACATCAGTATGGATTAATTGCAACCTTTTTTAAGCTCTCCAAGCCTTGTTTACAGGAAACGACATTCTACTTTGTTTCCTAAATTGACAGACTTGACACACATTTTTTTCATCACAAATGACAGGGTAGGCCTTGTGTTAAGCCTTTCTTATGCAAGTGTTTAAGTGTAGCATAATGGAAATGGCCAAATCTTTTGTGCCACAACACAGACTCATCAACAATAGTGGTATAGGCATGCTAATTAGTTTCTTTCCACTTAATTGGAAAGCTTTTGTCTCTCATTTTTACAGTCATCAACTTACAACCAACACTATCAACAATAGTGCAGGACATATTTTGAAAATGCAAAGAATAATTCTTCTTTAGCATTTGACCCACACTTAATAAGCTTTGACTAATTTTAGGCACAAACAACACATCTGAGATATATTTAATACCTATTGGAGTCTCAACAGCAACAACTCCCTTGCCCTTGACATTAACCAAATCTCCATTTCCAATCTTCACTTTCGACTTATATGAGTGATCCAACTCCCTGAAATAGCTCAATTCAAGAGTCATGTGGTTTGTACAACCACTGTCAATAAGCCAAGTTTCTGTACAACTGCTTGTTGCATGACTTGTAACAATAAACAATTGCTCCTATTGCTACTGATTTTCAGCCATTTGTGCTTGTTTCCCTTACTGATCATTTTTATTCTTGCATACCTTCTCTACATGACCAAATTGCTTGCATGATCTGCATTGCACACTTGGCCTATACCAACAAAAATTCTCTGAATGACTCTACCTCTTGCAGTGAGGACATGGAGGATACCTCTTTTTGCCACCACTTTTTCTTCCTTGGCCCTCATTCTTCTCTTTATCTTTCTTCTCACCGAATTGATTTTTCTCTCTACCTTGAGAAGCTTTTCTTTTTGCTTTGCAAGAAAAGCCTCTTCATTGTTATCTTTCTGTCTCATTGATCTCCTTTGTTCTTGAGCTTGAGAAGCATGAACAAGCTCAGCCAAGGAAATTTTGGTTAAATCCTTCGAGTCTTCAAGTGAAGAGATCTTGGACTCAAATCTTTCAAGCAAGCTCACTAGAACTTTCTCTACAACCCTTTGGTCTATTAGATCCTCACCAAGAAGTCGGATTTTGTTAACAACTTCCATGAGCCTGTCTATATAGTCTTTGATGGACTCATTGTCTTTCATTCTCAAAACTTCAAATTGCCTCTTCAGATTCAGAATCTGCATTTGCCTAGTTCTATCACTCCCCAAATACATCTCCTTGAGCTTGTCCCACACCTCTTTTGGTGTTTCTCAAGCCATAATCCTTGTGAAAATTGGTTCTAAGACAATAGCATGGATGTAAGATAAAGCTCTTGGAGCATTAGCTTCTTCTTCTTCATGAGTCCTGATTTGATTGAGGGTTGGATTGTTTCCCAAAGGTTGTATTTGTCTTTCAATTTCAACCCACTACCACAAACCAAGACCACTCAGGTAAGCTTTCATCTTAACAACCCAAACTTGATAGTTTTCACAATTGAAAACTGGGGTTGAAAGAGTAGACGTATTGCTGGAAACCATGAGGGTTTTTAGAGGAAGCCTTGCTGGTGGTTTTTTGTCACTCACAGGTCCTATTAAGATTTTTTTTTGTCCTTTGATACCATGTGAACACACAATTTCATTCATATGCTGACATATAAATATTACAATTTAAGGCACATTACTATTAAGTCAATACCAAACCCAACTAACACATCTAGCTTTTTCAAAAGCAAATTCAACAAAATACGGATCTTCACACCTTTTCAACTATTCTACTATTAAAAAAGATATAAAAGATTTCTTAAAGTATCTAAAAATTCTCAAATTCTAACAGGTTCGTTGAGGAAGTTGCAGCACATGGTTGGAACATTGGGAGCTGTTAACCTCACCACTTCACTCATTTTCATACCCTATTACTTGATATGTTGCTTGCCAAGTTTGCATCATGTGCTCCTCTATCGCAAGATCTACACATGGCATTGCTCACCATTCATTGGATTTTAGTACTGTGGATTGACCCCTTAAAACTAGTTTTCAGTTATAAGAGCTCCTGGGGGATGGGGACTAGATATGTATGCAATGGATGTGTACAACAAAGGGGGAAAAATAACAAATTCCTCACTCATTATAAGCAACCTTAGGCTCATGTTAGATATTCTTAGTTACATTCAATTTTAGCAAAAATGACAAAGTAGGAAGAAAATGAAAATTAGGTTATCTTGCCCAATTTCTGGGGATTAAAAGAATCTAATATAGACACAGGTTAACACCCAACACTTGTACTCAAGTTCATGTTGAAACAGATTGACACCTATTGACTGGGAGTATCTTTGGGATAGATTGGCACCTATAGACCAGGAGTATCTCCACATGTCCAAGCCTCCTGATTAGTTTGTTCATGAAGCTTTTAAACCAAATCTCCGCAAAAATAAGGAAAATTTAGAAGATTCTGGACAATGCTACTTTTTTCCTTCTAGTTAAGATGCTTAAATAACTTATACAAGGTGACCCACAAAGCAGAAAAAGATATGATTATTGACTAGAAACTGTTCTTGAATCACAAAATTCAAACTAGAAAAAAGAATAAATCTTAATGTATTCTTTGTTTGAATGGGTTGGAAGATCCTTAGGAGGTGGAAGTGTTTTTCGATATATCTAATTGATGTTTTTAATAGTACTTCAATCGTAAAGAGTCTCTTTTCCCCTCTACCTTTGGGCACTTATTGTATAAAATTTTACTCGTCAAGGGGGAAAAAATAATCTCAACCAGGGCTTGCTTATAATTCATTTTCTAACTATAAAACACTTAATACCATGAGAGTCTTGACCGGATAGTATTTGAGGGAACAATTACACATATGGACAATAGATCTTAACCAGACTTGGTTGCTCTTTGTTGGAGGTATGGGCTGATCAGATTGGTGAAAAAAAACAAGTTGGGGTCTCATGAGCTGGTTAATTGTACTGTGTTGAGGTTTGGTTTTGGATGAGAATTGGGTTGGTTTGGGAAATTATCAGGCCAAATATTGATTCTTAGTGGCATAGTGGTAGTGATCGTGGCAGTGGTGGTAGTAGTCGTGAGATAGTTGTCCCCTCTCATACTTAACTATGAGGCTTTGAGAATAACACCATTCACATGTTTTGAAACCTAAGATAGTAGGATTTTAAACCCTACCACCTGCAAAATGTTCCAAACAAGGCAATTTTGTTTTTCCTAAGAAAAAAGACTTCTCAAATTCTATTTTAACATGAGATGTTTCTCCAACTTTATAATCCAAGTGGACTTGAAGGGTCAAAATCACTTATTTATTTCCACCTTACTAGAAGAACATTTCTAATCTTTAAAATGGATCTTTCTTTTGTTACTGTTTGGAACATTATGTTAGATAACATGAGAAAAAAAACCTCAAAAAGGTGTCCTGCATGTTGGTTTTGGTGTATTTGGGAGAAGGGAAAACCCAAAATTTGAAGAATATGGAGCTACCCATTTTTAACTTGAAAAGTTAACCAACCAAATAGTATTTCCTTTGGAGGTTCTGCAAGGGAGTATAGCCTTCTCAATAATTCTTTTGAGTTCTTAAATGAGATAAGATGTTGGACTTTCCACCCTTATTTTTCTTGTTTGCTCATGTATGTGTTTTTTAACAATAAAATTCTCTTATTTACAAATTGGAGAAAAAAAATGATATGTCATGCTCTAAAACCCACTCCAAGGGCATGACAGTCATTTTACACCTTAAACTCGAAGGCTCAAAGTGAAAACAACACAAACTTTCATCTTGTAAATAGAAATTACCAATTACCAAATTGTTGTTCAGAGTAGTAAAATAAATCAATTCTAAAATCTCCAGATACCAATATATAAAAACTAACACATCAACCCAAGTGTTATTGTCCAAATAACTTCAAACTCAAATAATTCAAACGGAAAATAAATTTGAACATTTAAACAATGTTCAAAATAAAAAGAGTTTTAACAAATGTCCTAACAAGTCAATTTCCCCTCCTAATCGTCACTCCTCGTTCGAATTGAGGGTACCTGGAAAATTATTAACAAAAGAGGATGGGCTCAAAGCCTAATAAGGAACATTAATACAGTTTCATGGATCAAACATTTTCAATTATATTTACAAATAAAATATATAACATATACTCTTTTTATGAAACTTTTGAGTTAAACATGCTAATACATTTAAACTGTTCAACCAAACATTTTCATATATATCAAAATCATTTTACATCCATTTCAAATAAAAAATATTTCAATTGTTTTAACTCTAGTTATCAAATAACAAATAGTGCCTAGTTAAGTGGGACTTACAAATGGGTGGCTAGCCTTAATTGTTCCTTTTAAGGTGGATGAAACCAAACATTACTAATACTAGTAACCTCTAACCAAACCCCTAGAAGTTGGGGTCCAAATCAATTACATTCCCCACCACGAAAGTATAAAAGTCAATTATTATATCCCGTTGACAAGAATCAAAAAGTCAACTATTATATCCTGTTAACAAGGGTCAAACAAACCATAGTCAAATTCCTTGTTTTATTTATTCAAACTTACGAAAGCATAATATCTCCGTATGTTCTATTATAAACAAAAGAAACGTTCTAATATATTTTTCATGTAAAATTTTTTAAAATAAACTAACCCTAACCTAAATCGAAATCTTCCAGAGAATCCTTTTATTATTATTATTATTATTATTATTCATTTAAAAACTTAAGATTTTCCAATTTCCAATAATAAATCAATCCATATTCTTAAATTTCCAATATTTTGATCTTAAAAAATTTAAATAAACTAACCCTAATCTAAATTGAAATTTTCTAAAGAATATCTAATGTGTTCAAAACTAACTAACAAATATAATATATTAATCTAGGGTTAGAATCTTACCTGAAAAATTCTGAACTTCAAACTCTAGACCTCCAAACCTTTAGCCCTACGTTCTCTAATTCTTTGATTTTTGGTTAATAGGGTTTTTTGAATAGAGAAGACAAGAGGGAAATCTAATTTACACCTATGATTATTAATTGTAAAAGGACTCTTTTACCCTTAATGAGTTTAATTAATTAATTAATTAACTTGTAATTTATTGTTTTGCCCCTAAAGTTAATTTTGGGGTGTTACATGATATCTCTAGTAACTCCATAAAACTCTATAAATAGCCCTAAGAGGTAACCAATTGGAAGGATCAAGAATTTGATCTCTAAATTAGTTCTTTACATCTCAAAAGTCCATCATCTTTGTTTTCTATATTGAGACCCTTCAAAGGGTTACTGTCATTCTTCCCAACCACATCTTCCCTGTCATTTCCAATCTACTCCTATAACTAAGATCGCTCTATAAGCATCCATTTCTTAGGCTTTTGGTGTTTAATGACTCTTTCCCTTCTTTCCCTCTCAATTTCCTTTTACATAAACTTTTAATTTAATTCATTATGATCTTTTATAATTTCATTGCTCAAAAGGGAAATAAATGTGCAAATTTGGAGTTTGTTCAATTTAATAGTTTAGGACACAAAAATGCCAAATTTAGCATAGTGATTCAAACGATGATCACTATGGTATTACATGTATTGTGACCTTAGGCCAAATAAACCTATCTTATGTTACTATTAACCTGTCAAGCTTGGATTCTTTAGCTTTGGTGAATTTGAATTTTGATTGTCTTCCTTGGAATTTGGATAAATAGAAAGTAAAAGTGTCTGTAGAGATGACCTCGGGGAACATAGAATTCATATAAAAGAAGCTAGTGCTCTAGATTTTATATGTTATTTCAGGCAATTTCATTAATGTCATACTCTCAATTTACCAATTCACAAAAATAAATAAATAAAATAACACCACACAATGTGTGATTACTAATGATTTTTTTTTTTTTTTTACTTTTTCTTTTGAGTATCAATCATGCTTATTTTGAGGGTATGATTGCTTAGGAAATTGTGTGATTGCCAAAATGCCTTTGTATGATTTGTAACGACCCGTACTCAACTGTGTAGATATTGTTTGCTTTGGGCCCAAAGGAACCTCATGACTTTAAAATGTGTCTACAAGGTTAAGGGGCCCATACTTATAAGGCTAAGAACTCTCTCCCCTATCCAATGTAGGACATCACAAACCCCCCTATTCAGATACAACTTCCTTGTTGTGTCTCATGGGATTACGGGGCCAAACAAAAAAACACCCCTCATTAGGCCAAACAAACAAACACTCCTCATAAGGCCAAACAACCCCCACACCGAGATCAAGGGTCAACTTTAATACCATTTGTAACAACTCGCGCCTAACCATGTGAATATTGTCCGCTTTGGGCCCAAAGGTGGCCTCACTGCTTTAAAATGTGTCTACTTAGTTAAGAGGAATCCATGCATATATAACCTCAGTAACTTTCTCTCATATCCAATGTGGCTACTTATATGGCTATAAAATTAGCAACTTGGCACTATTGAGAGTAATGTAACTCATAACAATGGAAATGATTATGTGTACCTTAGAACATTATATGATACAGAATCTAAACATTGTATGATCAGTTGATAATAAAGAAAGGTGCTCGACTTCAGGGAAGAAGCAGAGGAACAAGGTATATGAAATGTGAGGGTAGTACTTGCACATGTAAAGTGTGATTATCCCTTTAAGATGTTGCACAATTTTAGCACTTAGCAGAAGTAGAGATAGTGCTCTCTCTTTGATTAATCTCCATGCCAAAAGCATCCTATATAAGTGCCACAATATAAGTAACACCATATGAGTAACATATACAATGTCTTTAATTGTCATTGGTCATTGTAAGACATCAATTGCTTTGACTATCCCTTGCTACAAAATACCATGAGCATTCAAATGTCCCTCAGTTGTTGGCATGCCCAAAACCCAACATTTGATAGGAAGCCCTTTTAACTTGTCAATTTGAACGAAAGTTAGTGGTTGACACGAAGCCTTTAACTTCCAGCATGTCTATTGTACAATGTATGAGAGGAAAACCTTCAACTTTTGAAGTGTTTCATAGTGTAGTGTGTGATAGGTAGACCTTTAATTATCAGCATTCTCTAAGTTTGTGATATGAGAATATGTCAACCACTTTTAACATCTTATAGAAAGTAGCCATGCTTTTAAGACCATTCAAGGTGGTTGCAGTATGCTTTTGTTGACCTATGAGACTTGTGAAATATCTCCAAGGGTGCAAAGACAGGCATGATCAAAGTTAGAGGAAGGTACATGGAACCAAGTGGTCAAGAAAAGCAGCACAAGGTTCTAGTGATGGAACCTTGATAAGGACAACCAGAGGATTGGACATCCTATGTAGTTGCCCTAAGGACCACTTTGATTGTTTTGAATGATTTCAAACCAGACATGATCCTTTGATCTATCTTCTCATGCATGTATTGCTATCCTTTGGAATTGTCAATTCCATGTTGTCTGTTGTGATAAAATCTTAGGTCCAGGGTTTAGCCAAGAAGGAGATGGGATAGGGAAATACTAAAGAGGAAAGAACATGGAACTTCTATTTTTTTTTTGGCTGGTGATGCATGTGATATGTGATGGTATGATAAAGTCTTGTACAAAAACATTTCTTTTTTTTTTTGACAAATTCTTTATATTTTAACCTTTCTTATACTACACATACTTTATCGGTGTGTATTTTAGACTTTGCATGGACATAAAGCAGGAGAAAAATTTTCAGGTCACTAAAGCTTATGGATTCATAGTCAGGGGAAAGCTAGAAATTTAATTCAGAGGCACCCTTTTGAGAATATACGAATAGAAAAATGAAAGAATTAATAATAATACAAAAGGTTGATTATGCTTATACTCAATAATTTATCATTAATGGGATTTAATGATTTATCTATTTATCTCCATTCAGGTATCTAATTAATTTTAAATATATATTATTATTTTTTTTGAAATCTTATATAAAAAATTTAAAGAATATAAATTATTTCTTTTATTAAAAAATAGATAAATAGCATCCACATTAAGTTAATATAGAATTGCTTTGGGAACTATTCTTATTTTTTAATTTTTTTTTTTCCTTTTTTGTAATCTTTTTTAGAATATTGGAATAGAAAGCATTGATTTGAGATTCATCTAAGTATTATAATTACTTATATTAATCAAATAGCATATGTCCCAGCTTAGTGGTAGAGCATTTTATATGGATACACAATCGAACCCCAGTTTGTATCAAATTTTTTCAACTTGTCCTAGCTTAGTGCATTTTTGCTTCCAGGTGGTGTGCGAAAGGATGAAAAACTTCTGCCATTTATTGGGCTAGTGATAGATGAATTGAAGGTTCCTATGCAAATTGACTAGTAATATGTTTAAATGCTTTAGAATTGTGTGAAGAAGTATTATAGGTATTTGTAATCACTACAATCTAGTTTATATGAGCATTGGCATGGACTTAGTAAGCTCTACTACCATTTATTACTCATTTTGGTGTTAATATTTTCTTTTCCTTTCAGTAGCCTTCTAGGTTGTCTTAGGGCTGATGACCTCCTGTTTATTCTTGTATTTTGGAGTTCTTGTATGTCAGTAGCTACACCTTCTCAATATCACTATTGGATTTATTGTTTTTATCAATTCCGTCCTTCCAAATAGAATGATTCCTTCCTTCATGCCCTATTCTTTGTGCCTGCAAGTTAAGCAAATTGCTACGTTGTTGTTGCTTCTCTTAAAGGCCCTTGATCGGTAACAAAGCATGATATAGAACTACCTGTGAAACTTGGTCCAAATTATGACTGAAAAGAAAATGTGTAGGAAGAGTAAGAAGAAACTGATTTTTTTTCCCTTTCCCTCCCTTCCCCATCCACAAACAACCCCTTTTTTCCTTCTTTTTTTTTTTTTTAAAGATAGCTAAGAGTAAGATGAAACTGATATTGGAACATAATAAAGATTCTTTCAATCAATTAAATAACAAAATCTATAAGCACATTTATTTTATAGGATCTTAGTGAATGAGTTCAGGTTTTAAATCCTACTGATCACAATGCTAAGTTGCAAGGTTTTTTTCTTTTTCTTTTTTTAATATTTCATTGCATTAACATATTAAGAACAAAGAAGGATGAGAAATTCTTCATTACACAATTCTCTATACAAAGTTTCATCAAGAAGGTGGATTTGTATATACCGATTCAATAAGTCAAATCTAGCTATAATTCATGAGGTATAAAATCTCCTACAAAAGAAAACATATGTCTAACTCCATGTTTTGATAACTTATTTGCTGCATGATTGCCTAAGCGAGGAACCTGAGGGGTACATCTTAACTCTGAAGAAATATCAATAATTTGGCATAACCACCCATGAAACTTCCAGAATCCTCTTCTTTACCGTAATACGACAATAGTAGAATCACCTTTTGAAAGGGCTAGAATTTTTGCCTTAATGGCTAATCTTGACCTGCATGGTTAGAGGTACTCTTAACACTTTGCGAAAGTGATCCCTAAGTAACCTTTTTGTTCCTAACTACCTTGGGTTGCCCAAAGAACATCTATCAAAATGAAATAGAGCAAAACCCATTGAAGATGGTAGTCATTGAAAAAGTGTCTCCTTAGTCAACCTTGTGGTTCTGCAAACTAGGTTCCAATCTAGTAGAATAAAGCTTAAAAAACCTTCATTGGTGGAAGCCCACAAGGAATAAGAGAAGTAAAATAAGTTCTTAATTGTTTCTCGAGACCTCTACCTATCCTTAAAAATTCTTGCACTCCTCTCTTGCAGTGTAGTCCAAATCAAAGTGAGGTTAGCAACGCGCCAAAGATTCCTACCTCAAGGAAGTCCTCCAAAACCTTTGAAGAATATAATCAGCATTGCCTCTGCCTGTTCAGGTGGAGCCCAATCAATTCCTACAAGTAGAAACATTCTACATCATAATGTCAATGCTACAGGGCAATGTAATAGAAAAATGATCTAGAGACTCCCTACTCATACACACCATTCAAAGCTAAGTGCTTTGTATGGTCTTCTCCATTGGAGCAAGTCATTAGTATTGTCCTTCTTATTTGTCGCAAGTCATGCAAAGGTGAAGACTTTTGGTGAGACTTTGAATTTCCAAATGACATTTGCAGGAATAAAAGAGACTACATTGATAAAAATAGAGATAACCTTAAAGAGGGAACTAACTGAGAACTATCCTAAAGATGTCAAAGACCAAACTTTCCAATTAGGAAAAGTGGGTGACAAATAGACATGGGCAAAAGAAAACATTAGACGAGCTAGTTCCTCAATATCTTGTTTTCCACTACTTTTAGCCCAGGATATTTTGACCAGATGGATTTCTAGGTTATCCACTAAATAGAACCTACAAATTTAATCCTAGTGCCTCTTATGAGAATTATGTTATAAGGAAGTTCCTGAAAAGTATTTTGGTTGCACTTTTTACTGCAAAGTAGAATCCTTGAAAAGAAATTCTCATTAGCCTAAGTGCAGTTGTCCAAGCCTGTGCATGTTTGTTGTAAGCCTGAGCTATCATTTCAATGTTTCAATTGATTACAATATAAAATTTTCTTGGAAAGCTTTACTAGTCCAATAGTCTTCTCATGTTTAATGGTGTAGCCTCACTTATCTTGGGAATGTTCATTTTTAAGATAATTTATTACTATGTGTATTTGAGTTCGTCATAATGGATATGCACCCAATGCATGGTAAGTGATAACCAGTTGCATCCATGGATAAATATTAGTGCATCTATAGTAATGATGACAATCAAGAACCTAGTTGTGGGGTTGTCTCTTTGATGAGGATGAATCTCCAAGATATACATCAAGAAAATGAATTAGTATCAGTTGCAATTAAAGTATGATTAATATTACTTCGACTTAAATTAGGATTAGCATTTGTTGGAATTAAATTAAGAGTAGCTAATTAGGTTATTGGAGAATAAGAATTATAGTCATAATGGGTTATTAGAATCCTAGTAGACTTGGATTTATTAGAGAAGCCTATAATTAAGGTTAATTGATGTAAATCAAAGTAATGGATTGATGATTAATAATACCATGTTTTCTAGCATACTTTGCAATTTTCATTGGTGAGACTCTATTGATTTTCTTCTACATGAGGCTGTTAGAAAGTCTTAGTGAGACTTTAAGGTTTCTATTCCTTCTTCTTCTTATCTTCTTTCTCTATATTTTTTATTTTATCTTTCTCTACCATCAACTTTATCCCTCGTTCCTCTCCTTAAATCCTAAAAAAATGAAAAACCCTAGCCCACCTATTTGAGTGTAGGTAAGCATCCTAGGGTTGTCCTACATCACTCTTCCCCCCCACCCCCCACCTTTTTTTTTTTCATCTGTGTTTGTGGTGGGGGTATCGTTGAGGAATGTTTTCTTTCTACAACCTAAGGAGAAGCTCTTCAAATCTGGATTATCTGTCCTGGATTTTCCTCTTAGGAAGCTAGGCTCATATTGGCCTAATCATAAAAAATTTTACTTGACCAAACTGAATAAGTTGGTTCTCCATTGAATCATACACAACTTGTTTAAAGGATCAGAGTCTCATCATCTGTTCATTTTTTTAGAATCTATACCACTTAATCTAATATAAATATACTGAAAAATATTTTTTCTAGGTATTTTTTATTTCTTTGTGTGCTAGAATATAACTATGTTCTTGTTTATAAATGTCTGTGTAGGTTGCATCAGAGAAAGGACTTTTCACTATTGTCATAAATCTGCAAGTAAGTTTCTTTTCTCCATAACATTTTAGTTTTTAACTAGGTGCTTCTGCATGCTGGAAGAGGAGTAAA
Source organism: Vitis vinifera (assembly GCF_030704535.1). Taxonomy (NCBI): domain Eukaryota; kingdom Viridiplantae; phylum Streptophyta; class Magnoliopsida; order Vitales; family Vitaceae; genus Vitis; species Vitis vinifera. Next base: position 15,775,229 of record NC_081806.1, read on the forward strand.
AGTTGTAATCTTACAGGTACCCGGTTCAACACACTACAGTATGATATTTTATTTTGTAACTAAGGAATTAGTAACTGGATCCCTGTTGCGACGATTTGTTGATGGTTATGATGAGTTCCGAAATAGCAGGCTGAAGCTCATCCCATCAGTTCCCAAGGTACTTTCTACATTTTCCAGTTTTTGAAGGATGCTCAAATAGAATGTCAGGACTGTTGCAGGCAGTCCTCACTCCTGCTTGCGGTGCTCAATAATTTATATTTGGATGATCATGCTGATTACTTCTTAGCAGATCTTTTATGCCTCAGAAGTATAGAATTAAGCTAAGATGCCACACATGTGCATTTGCACTTCTTTCATAATGTGGTTTGGGTGGATAATAAATTGGTTAGCAAGCATGTAAAGTCATGCTTGAAGTTGCAGTGGTAATCAGGTTTTGTCATATTAATTTACTTCTTTATTATTACTATTATTTTTGTTCAACTGGATCCATGCATACTTCAATAGATTAAATGCTTAATTGCTTCCATAAATTATTTAAATAACTAACTGCAGGTTGTTAAGTCTAATTTACACTCTCCTTGTGGACCATAAATTATTTAAATACTTCAATAGATCCATGCATATGTGCCAGATGTTCTGATTTGATACATTGGATTCTCATTGAACTGCGCCAAGTGTCCTACATTACATCACCATATCCAAATTTTGTATTAGCATGTGACAATTTGCTTCATGTGCTAAGATGCAACGAGTGTTGATCCATTGGTTAGATGCTATTATTGATTACTTGAAATTGGTTCAAGGATCTTGATTTGGTTATAGAGTTGGACGCTCCTCGAGAGTAATGGACTATGCACGAATTATGCCCATTCCAACTGAATTGAGAGAGGGGAGCACCACGTCCAAGGGGTATGTCACCATTTATGTTTGATGCACTATATGTGAGGTTGACCTGTTTCTGTGACAAACCTAGTCATGGCCCTTGATTCAATATACCCAGGAGATTTTTGATTGGTTTAGCATGTTCTTGTGGTTAGCATGGGCCTCCCAAGTCAATAACTATCAAAGACCTCTCATTGGTTAAGTCTATGAATATGGGCTCTTAAATAAGGTGTAGACTACATGATATACATCATGTGCTCAAATCTTACAAGTTTAAATTTTTAGGATAATTAATTCACCAATATTCTATCAGAGTCTCATTTGGTGGGAGGTCATGTCTTTGAACCTCATGACATATTTATTTCCTTAATTTATTAAGCCTAAATGAGGCTATTTAATTCTTCAGTTTATTAAGCTCACACGTACGCCCGGAGTGTAAGCCTAATGGAGGCTACACTTAAAGGAGGGTGTTAAGAGTGCATGATATACACATACATTGTGGGCCTACTACAACCTTATGCTTTTAGGATAATTGGTTGTTCAACATAAAGGGTTGTAGATGGCTCATTGAAGAAGGATTTTTGTTTATCCAAAGAGTACTCTTCACCCATCTTGAGTCCTTGAGATTTCCTGTACGAGCTTAAGCCGTCCTTGGGGCACTATCATCTTTCTCCATCTGCTCTCTTTTTAGCCCTTTTTGATCTCCTCTCAAACGTTTTATAACTCACCATTTCCATCGTTACTTAGGACCTATCATAATGATGCAATATATTTATTTTAGTTAAACTAACTTTGCTTCCTCAAGCATTTCTTGGTTTTGCTTGGGTGGGTTAGTAAATATTTGAACCCAGCCCAAATTCACCATCCGGACCTTAAACATTCCCAAGTTTCAGTACAAACTATTACGTCATTGAACTGAACCTGTCCTATCTATGGATTTTCATGTTGACTCAACATAGTTCACAGCCTTAGGATGCATTAGTGGCTGGTATCCAATGGGTTTCTTGATGGCCCTTAAAAACATGCCATCTCATTTTCATGAAACCTTATATTGATGTGGGCAGTTTTTTCTCTTCATCCTCACTAGAATATTATTCCAATTCTGTTTTCTGCTTCTTTGTGCTCTTTGACATCTCTATCTTCTGGGCTTGTTCTTTCTATACTGTTTCATGCAGGCTCCATGGATGGTGCGCCGGATTGTTGGAAGCACCCCTCATTTCCTAGGAAAAGTAGTTGATTGCAATTATATCCGTGGTCCAAAGTACTTGGAGGTAAAGGCCCTTCTCAATTCTATAGTATATGATTTTACCTTCAGAAAAATTCTGAAATTCACTCAGGAATACTGTAGTTTAACATCACTCAATTTTCTGTAGATTGATGTTGATTTTGGTTCTTCAACTGTTGTTGATGGAGCTTTGGCCTTTGTAAATGGTGCAATTCCTAACTTGGTTGTTGACATGGCTTTCCTTGTACAGGTATGTTCTCTTTATTAATCCTGACCATCTTAACTGAGTGTTGATCAGGACTTCCTACATAAGTTGTTGATTATATTCAATGACATAAGCAAGGATTCACTTACAGGAGAGCTAATCATGTACTGACTGTCTAATTAGAGATGACAAAGTCTAAACCTGCCAAGTTGTTGCACAAGCCCTGGAACCTGCTTATATTATTTTAAACCAATAACTATATATATTTTATCTGATTCAAGAAACTTTTTAATTTGGATAACTTACAGGAATGTCAGTGTTTTTATAGTACTAAAATCATCACCATGTACCAACTTGGTGAGTTACAGAGAAACTTTTATGGGAAGGGATGGGGAGGCAAGAAAGACCCACTTGGTTAAATATGAGGTGGTCTGTTTGTTGAAAGTGGAGGGATGAGTAGAACATTGTTAGGAAATAGCTTTGAAGATTTGGGGGAAGAAAAGGTTAGTGAATGAAATTAGTGTTAAGGAAATTCGAGGGAAGGAGTTTTGGTGTTCACGAGAGGTAGGAGATTTGTTGGGATAGGGTTGTGGAAGGTGTGAGAAAGGGGTTTGTGTGGTTTTGCTCAGTTGTTGTTATGGCATGATCATGCATCAGGGAAGACACTGTTGAAGGAGTGATCTCCTAATCTGTTCAGAGTTACAGTTAAGTAGAGAAGTGGAAAAATACTGATTCTTAGGTTGGAGAGGAGTGGGAGAAACTGCAGTCCAAGCTTTATCAGGGTTCTTCCCAACTGGGAAATATTGAAGTGATCTGTAGTATGGTGGGGTGGAAAACTGGGGCTGAGGTGATGCAATTGAGTGGAATCTTACTGCAGATAAAAGTAGGATATCTGCTGAATCACTTTTATCAAAGCTAAGGATGAATTGGGGTACAGTTGATGCAATTGAGTGGAACCTGACTTCGAATAAAATAATTTTTTGGTAAATCACTTCTTGTGGCGATAGGGAATAGGAAATGTTGACTATCCAGGAGATTTGGGGTTTTTTGGCACATGCGACAGTGGCACTCTTCATGAGTACAGCAGTTTGGAAAATGATGTTTACCATGCCCGCTGGTGAGCAGGGGAAGAATCATTGCTAATCAGTGTTGTATGTTAAGAAGGATGGCGACTGTATTCATCTCTTTCTCTGGCACAGAGGCTTGAGACTTATGATTTGCAATCTTGATCCTTTTTGGAAGTTTCAGGTGCTCCCCACAACTTATGAGCAAGGAGCAGTCCAATCGGCATTATGAGTTTGTAGTGAGGATAGGAGGAAAGGTGGAAGACTTCACATTATAGTTGGTTTAGTGCTTATGGAAGGAGCATTGTGAAAGGACTTGTAAAGGCATTGAAACTCCAGTCTAGATTACATGTAGCTTGTGTAGGGGGACCCCTCCCCCTGAGGCCGCGTGACACACATTTCTTGGTGACACGTGGTACGTATTCTCATCCGGATTACCCAATCCGGATTTCCCCAAGAGTACACATGGCGCGCTTCTCCTATCCGGACTTCCTCAGAGAGAAGTACACGACACTCGCAAATATCACATCCGGACGACCGACATATCCTATCCGGATATGTTTGTCCGGATCATTGACTGAGTAAGCAAATCTTGCACGTTATTATAACAGCCTGCCATGGCCTACATTCCGCCACCTGCAGAGTGAAGGGATAGGAATGAAGTGACAACAAGTCACTTCCCATGATCTCTGACAGCCGCGGCGCCTCCCACGATCTCTGTCAGCCACCCTATGAGTGATGATGGCCCTGCCACCACCTAGGGGCATCATGACAAGCCAAAATATCTCCTTACCATTAAAGAGGGAAACAAAGCTTCTGGTACTTATATATATGAACCTTCACACAAAGAGGAAGGTAAGCCTACTATACCTAGTAAAAGGCCAACTAATTTATCTCTCCTATCATGGCTGACAAAACCATCGGAGGGTGCGTCCAGACGCCTTTTGCAAGTACGATTGAATCAAGAACCTATATTGGTTAAGATCGTGCGTCCATCCATTTGGCAGCTACGTGGATCGCCAGGGACGCGAGGCCTCAACATTGGCGCCGTCTGTGGGAAAATTCGTTGATTCAGTCACCGACGAAGATGGCCACACCTTCCCAAAGTCGTTCATCTGGTAAGGGAGAAGAAGATAATTATGAATGGCGCCAAGCCATCGAAAGAAGACAGTTGGCAAGCGAACGACAACTGAAAGCTCTCCTTCAGGAGACAGAAAGATTAAGAGAAGAAAACGCTGTACTACGCATCCAGGCTTCAACATCGGGGCCTCCTCATCGTCAGCATTCAAGAGGCCATGTAGCAAACTCAAGGCCAGAACCAGAGTCAATATATCCTGGGACAGCGGGAGCTATCCCAGGAACATACAACGTGAGGCCCCATGAGCCACACACGCCCATGCCTCAAGCTCCCCGTGAGGAAAGCTCGGACTCCACTCATTTTTCAACAAAAAGGCAACGCGATAGAAAATCCCAGTTGTAAAATTCAATGCGCGCGAGACTAGGCCCACAAGAGCCTGGGAGACCAAGGCTACCAACAGCCACAACCTGGGCAATGCGCCCTGACCCTATGGTCACCCCCATGGTACAGAACGTGCTCCTGCACCGTGACCCTATGGTCACCCCCATGGTGCGGAACGTTCACTCGCACCTAGCGGCACAACAAGATGGGAGAAACCTCCTAAATGGGCCACCTGTTGGCTCCATCAACAAAAGACTAGACGACATGCTCTCCACGCCTTTCTGCTATCATATCATTCATTACGAGCCCCCAAGGGGATTCCTCGTACCCAAATTCTCCACATACGATGGGTCCAGCGACCCCTTCGATCATATCATGCATTATCGACAGCTCATGACTCTCGATATGGGCAACGACGCGTTGCTATGCAAAATATTTCCCGCCAGCCTACAAGGGCAGGCCCTCTCATGGTTTCATCGCCTACCTCCCAACTCTGTTGACAATTTCAGGGAATTATCGAAGGCTTTCGTGGGACAATACTTATGCTCCGTTTGACATAAACAGAACATCAGCACTCTGCAAAACATAAAAATGCAAGATAACGAATCCTTAAGGGAGTTCGTGAAACAGTTTGGTCAAGTCGTACTTCAAGTAAAGGCTTATAGTATGGATGCTATCCTGCAGATCTTCAAGCGAGGCATCTGTCCAGGCACTCCATTTTTCGAATCACTCGCTAAAAAGCCTCCAACAACGATGGACGACTTGTTCAGACGTGCAAACAAATACTCAATGCTCGAAGATGACGTACGAGCAGCCACCCAGCAAGTCTTGGTTGCTGGACAGGCATCTAGAAGTGGCGCGGATAGAAATGCCAAACTTCCGAACAGGCCAAGGCCGTTCGATCAAAGGTAGGAAGGGCCAGGTCGCCCGGAAAGACCGCCCCTCACGCCTCTCTCCATATCATATGAGAAACTTCTCCCTATGATCCAAGGCATGTCCGACTTCAGGTGGCCTAGACCCCTCGAAACGGACCCATCCAAAAGAGATCATAGCAAAAAATGTGTCTTCCACAAGGAGCATGGTCACACAACTGAAGAATGCAGGTGCCTCCATTATTTGGTCGAAAGGCTCATAAGAGTAGGACACTTGAAGCAATACCTCCGCTCAGATGCTGGAGGTAAAAACGCTTCTCAAAACCACAACACTGGAGCCCCCAGGGCCCCAACCGCCCCCAAAGCCGTTATAAACTATATTAACGGAGGCCCATCTGACGAGGAGTATGACTCCAAACGAAAAAGACAAAAGTTGTTGCGGGCCGCATCGGTACATGAACGTATCAACTCCATCCGGCCTGGGATATCTGGAGGGGGCCCCCGCCCCATAGATGGGACAATCATTTTTCCACCAGTAGACTCCACTCGGATATTGCATCCGCACCGCGACGCCCTCATCCTGTCCCTAGAGATAGGAGACTTCGACGTGAGGCGCATCCTGGTCGACCCAGGCAGCTCAGCCGATCTTATACAAGCATCGGTCATTAGCCACATGGGACACAGTCTCACAGGCCTCGAAAACCCTGTGCGAATCCTATCCGGATTCAACGGGTCATCAACTACGTCATTGGGAGACATTGTACTGTTGGTCCAAGTTGGCCCAGTCACTCTCAACGTACGATTTTCGGTGGTACAAGATTTATCACCCTTCAATGTCATATTGGGGCGCACATGGCTACACTACATGAAAGGCATCCCCTCTACATATCACCAAATGGTAAGTTTCCTTACCAAAGATGGGCAAATTGATCTATATGGCAGCCAGTTAGCTGCTCGCCAATGCTACCAGATAGCACGAGAAGCAGGGACTAGCCAGGAGGATGCATCCCTTCCTCAGTCCAGCCTTGCACGTAGCCAATAGCAATTATTGGGTCCGGCGGACAAAGATCCCCCGGCAGCGGATCCCTTGCAAACAATCCAAATTTCAGAAGAAGGTACTCACCTTACGAATATCAGTTCCCTCCTGACATCGGAAGAAACCCAGAATATGCAGAACGCCCTCAGACAAAACCATGACGTCTTCGCATGGGCACATTCTGATATGAAAGGAATTCATCCCTCCATTACCTCTCATAGACTCAACGTCTTACCAACAGTCAAACCCATCCGGCAAAGGGTTAGGCGTTTTCACCCGGACAGGCAAAAAATTATCCGGAGTAAGATTGACAAGTTGCTAGAAGCCGGATTCATCAGAGAAGTGGATTACCCGGACTGATTAGCAAATGTAGTAGTGGTACCCAAAAAAGAAGGCAAATGGCGGGTGTGCGTTGATTACACCAACCTCAATAATGCATGTCCAAAAGACAATTTTCCTTTGCCACGGATAGATCAAATTGTCGATTCCACAACTGGGCAAGGGATGCTCTCTTTTTTGGACGCCTTCTCCGGATACCACCAAATCCCCATGTCCCCGGATGATGAAGAAAAAACAGCCTTCATAACACCACATGGTCTCTATTGCTATAAAGCCATGTCATTCGAACTCAAAAATGTTGGCGCCACTTATCAGAGACTGATGACAAAGATCTTCAAACCTCTGGTCGGCCGCACAGTAGAGGTATATATTGACGATATCGTGGTCAAAAGCAAAACCCGAGAGGAGCATGTCCTCCACTTGCAAGAAGTTTTCCACCTCTTAAGGAAGTATGGCATGAAGCTAAACCCTTCCAAATGCGCCTTTGGCGTAAGTGCTGGCCAATTCCTGGGATTTATGGTCAGCCAAAGGGGGATAGAGGTTAGCCCGAATCAAGTGAAAGCGGTCATGGACACACCACCCCCCAAGAACAAAAAGGAATTACAACGCCTCACAGGCAAGCTTGTCGCGCTTGGGCGTTTTATAACCCGATTCACTGATGAGTTGCGACCATTCTTCTTGGCAATACGAAAAGCTGGAGCCAATGGGTGGACAGACAGCTGTCAAAACGCTTTTCAAAAAATTAAACATTGCCTCATGCAACCGCCCATCCTGAGCAACCCCATCACTGGTGAAAAATTATACATGTACCTAGCTGTATCAGAGTGGGCGATCAGCGCTGTTCTATTCCGCTGCCCCTCACCCAAGGAGCAGAAACCTATCTACTATGTCAGTAGGGCATTGGCGGACGTAGAAACCAGGTATTCAAAGATGGAGCTAACGGCCTTAGCTCTTCGCAGTGCTGCCCAGAAACTCCGCCCCTACTTCCAAGCACACCCGGTGGTCGTGCTAACTGACCAGCCCCTTCGCAACATTCTGCACAAACCGGACCTAACCGGAAGAATGCTTCAATGGGCCATAGAGTTAAGCGAATATGGAATTGAGTTCCAACCCAAGCTATCCATGAAAGGCCAAGTCATGGCTGACTTCGTGCTGGAATACTCCCGAAAGCCTATCCAGCATAAGGAATCAAGTGAAAAAGAGTGGTGGACTTTGCGGGTCGATGGAGCCTCACGATCATCCGGATCCGGTGTAGGGCTCCTGCTGCAATCACCAACGGGGGAACATTTGGAGCAATCCATCCAACTAGGGTTCCCTGCCTCTAACAATGAAGCAGAATATGAGGTCATCCTATCCGGATTGGATCTCGCCCTGGCTCTATCCGTCTCCAAGCTCCGGGTTTATAGCGACTCTCAACTCGTGGTAAGACACGTTCAGAAGGAATACAAAGCTAAAGATGCGCACATGGCACGATATCTGACTAAAGTAAGGGACACTTTACAACGATTCCCCGAGTGGACAATCGAAAAAATCAGACGAACTGAAAATGGGCGCGCCGACGCCTTGGCCGGCATAGCTACCTCCCTCCCCATCAAGGAAGCAATATTGTTGCCTATATATGTGCAAGCCAGTCCTTCCGTAGCAGAAACCTCCACTTGCAACACCATCGAGGTAAACCAAGCAGATGGCCAAGAATGGACGAACGACATTATAAAATACCTTCAGACAGGCACTTTGCCCAAGGACCCAAACAGGCACACAAGATTCGGGTGCAAGCCTCCCGCTTTACCCTAATTGGGGGGCACCTGTACAAAAGGTCTTTTACAGGTCCCTACCTTCGATGCTTAAGTCATTTAGAGGCCTTGTATGTATTAGCAGAATTGCACGAGGGAGTATGTGGAAATCATTCTGGAGGATGATCTCTAGCACACAGGCCCCATTCTCAAGGATACTATTGGCCAACAATGAAGAAGGATACGGCAGCCTATGTCAAAAAATGTGACAAATGTCAAAGGCATGCCCCCATTTCGCATATGCCGTTAGAGACACTAAAACCAATTTCAGGCCCTTGGCCCTTCGCGTAGTGGGGCATGGACATAGTGGGACCCCTCCTAGTCGCACCCGCCCAGAAGAAATTCCTACTCATCGCCACGGATTACTTCAGTAAATGGGTGGAAGCTTAAGCATACGCTAGCATCAAAGACAAGGATGTCACTAAGTTCGTATGGAAAAACATCATCTGCCGCTTCGGAATCCCCCAAACCATTATAATCGACAATGGTCCACAGTTTGATAACATCGCCTTCCGAAATTTTTGTTCGGAACTGAACATCCGGAACTCATACTCCACACCGCGTTATCCTCAAAGTAATAGGCAAGCAGAAGCCACAAACAAAATGTTAATCATGGCTTTAAAGAAAAGGCTCGAGCAAGCAAAAGGAAAGTGGGTGGAGGAGCTACCCGGAGTCCTATGGGCTTACCGAACCACACCCGAACGCCCTACAGGAAACACTCCCTTTGCCCTCCCATACGGTATGGACGCAATCATTCCTACCGAAATAGGGTTACCCACTATCCGGACTGAGGCAGGAAAGCAGGATGATGCAAACGCAGAGTTAGGAAGAAGCTTGGACTAGGCAGATGAAGTAAGGGAAAACACATCCATCCGGATGGTAGACTATCAACAAAGGGCATCCGCTCATTACAATCACAAAGTAAGGCCTAGAAGCTTCAAAAATGGTACGCTGGTCCTTAGAAAAGTTTTTGAAAATACTACTAAGACAAGAGCAGGAAAATTTCAAGCCAACTGGGAAGGCCCCTATATAGTATCTAAGTCAAGTGAAAGTGGAGCTTATCATCTACAAAAGCTAGACGGAACACCATTACTCAGACCATGGAATGTGTCGAATTTAAAGCAGTATTACCAATAAATAAAAAAAAAGACAAGTGCAAATGTGAAAGAATATACGTTTTATTGATATTTGTAAAAGTTGTATACAAAGGGTCCTCCGGACTACAAAATACAGCGAGAAGATAGCAGTACAAAAATTATTACAAAAAGAAAAGCTCTCATTGAGCAGGCTTGCCGCGCAGCTTCTCCTCCTCACCCGGGGGAATTGAAGGGACATCCCGCTTGATGCCATGTTTCTTCATACAGTAGCGATAGCCGAAGAAGTACATGTCGTTTACTTGCTTCTGGTAGTCCGCTTCAAGTTCCTCCCTTTCTACAGCAAACTCAGCCTTCAGCTCTTCTTTTTGCGCTGATAAACGCAACTGAAAATCTTCTCTCTGCTTTTTCTCGATAGATACCTCCGTCCGGAGTTGCCTCACCTCACCCCTTAGAAGAGCCTTCTCATCCTCCGCCTCAAGCAGACGAGCATCCAAAGTTTCCTCCCGGCTCTTTGCCTCAACAAGCTCTACCCGGAGAGCCTCGTTATCCTCTCGAGCGGCGGATAAACTGGCTTCGACCTGCTCCAGTTTCAAGCGCATCTTCTCTTCATTATTTTTGCGCTGAGAGACGAAGGCCTTCGTATAATCAGCGGTCCGCAGTAGGTCAGAAAACAGATCGTGTTGTTGAACCATGCCGCGAAGACCGCTCACCAGTTGCAGAAAAACACACCAACAAGAAGTACATAGTTACAAACCATGCCACAAACACATTAGTATGGCAAGAAAAATCAAGAAGTAAAAACTATACCGTTTCCACCACTTCGAACATTTTTGCTAAAGGCATGACAACGTCTGAGTCGGGTGGAATCCGTTTCAGCTTTTCTTCTAACTCCGCGTAGCTAAAAGCGCTAGCAGAGATACAAACTGCATCATCAACTGGATTCCCCCCTGATGAAGCATTGGAGAGTGGCTCCTCCTCCAGTTCTGGGGCCCCATCAATCTCGACCGGCTGAGTCGCTCCGGGTGAATCCCCATCCGGGACCACCACCGGGGCAGGTGGGTTCTCTGCTGCCATCTCCGCCTCGCTCTCCTCCGGATGATCATCCTGGACGGACGAGCAACTGACTTCGATGGTTTCAAAGAACCGATCCTGAAGCCACCCGATGAGGCCAGACTTTAGGTCCCGAGTCGGACGCGACCTCCTTCTAGCTGGCCCCTTCACCGGTACAAGGGTAAGGGGGTTTGGCCCGCAAGGAGGTAAACTCTGACTCTCTGCCCCCATTTCCTTCATTGGGGATGTCGTAGGAGGCAATGCTGCAGCACAAGAAGCCTCGGCTGTGTCCCTATCCGGATGGGGAGAGCCGGGTTGATTTATTAAAGTAGCTTCTTCAGCCAGAAGAGCCAGACGGCCAGCCACTGACATTGAAGGCCCTGAGTGGTTCAGACCCGCGAGATTTCCGGGGCCGCTTGAAATAGAGGGTGGGACGGGATGTTCCGACTCTCTTATTGTTACTTCCTTCACATAAGTCGAAAGGGGAATTACCAACTCCTTCGGAGGAGTTGGAAGTTTTATTTCTTTACCCTTATTATGAAGAACCAGCTTCCTCTTATTCTTCTTTTTTGCTGGAGCTTCACCTGGAAGGGAGGCTGCGCAACATTTTTTGCCAGGAGCCTTCCGCAAAGTTCCCTCTTTCCTCCTTCCCTCCAGATCGTCAAGGAGTGCTCGGCGTTTCTAAGCGTCTGCCTTTTGCACCTCCTTGTAGAAAGTGAGGTCTTTCAAAATGTAATGCTCCCCAGGCACTACCTTCTTTGGCAGCTTCCTGGGGAGAATATTGACGATATACTCTTGGGACTCCCTGACAACGGCTAACAGGTTTCACGCAGTGAGCAGCGTCTCATGATGCCTCTAGGTGGCGGAGATCTCAAATAACTTGTTCAGCCGGGCGAACGACGCTTTTTCTACCCACTCAACTGCGCGACCCCTCTTGTCCGGACCTGCAGTATCAGCAAACAAAGATGTTAAGCCAGATGATAACCCTCCTAAGCAGTACAACAAGATGAAGGCCGGACAAAACCAGCAAACTGCCTTACTTGGAAGCACCAACGAATGATTTGGGGAAAATGGCCTATCCGGATGCCCCAAAAGACCAGCCCAGGCACCCCGGACCAACACATGTCCCTTGGCTCCTCCCTTTGTTGAATCTGGCAACTCAGTCACCAGTTGAAGGGAAGGCAGGTGGGCAGGTGGGCAGCCATGCTAAATATGTCATTCTTCCCCTTCTTCAGGGAGTAGACAAAAAGAACCTCCAGCAGGGAGAGGTCCAAGTTGAAAAGCAGACTGAGAACGCTGCATCCCATCAGCACCCGGACTATGTTGGGGTGGATGAAGGCTGGTAGGATCTGTGTGAAGTGAAGGAATTCCTTGAACAGAGACGGGAGAGGGAACCGGAGCCCAGTATTGAATTGTTCCTTTGTAAAAGTGATGGCATTGTCTTCAGCTTTCTTAGTAGACACGGCCTCTCCATCTAAAAATTCCAAGAGCACGCCATTGGGAATACAGAAACGTTCGCGGAACTCCTTCACACTCAATTTATCAATAGATTTCTCAGCACGGGCATCTTCGGACGAGCTAGATGAGGTAGCTTCCTTGTTCGCAAACATTTTTTAGCCTAGGGCTGCAATGGAGTCTACATGAAAGAAGGCCAACAGTCAATAACCCCCGAAAGAGCCCTAGAAACCGAATAACAAACTCCCAGTCGCAAAGCAACTAGCCCAACAAACCAACAACAAACCACAAAAGCAAACACAACGAAGCAAAGACAAAGATAAGCGAACGTACCGAGCGTAAACTGGAAAAATAGGGTGGAAAACCACACTGCAATCACCGTCACGACGCGAATGTTGCTAGCAGAAAACCCTAGAGCTCCCCTCAAGAGCGACGATATACAGAAGGTAGAAGATAAATGCACTAGCAGAAAAACGCATAAGGAAAAAATGCAAAAAGAAGGAACAATCTGCTATTTATAGCGAGACAAGCCTCTCGGTATTTTAAACATTCAGCTGTGCCATTATTCCAACCAACACGCTGCCTAGGAATACCCAGAGTCGACGGCTCATCATAAATGCTTTTTCTACCTCGTCGCCCCCGCTTGCCACGTGGCCCAATCAAGCAAAAAAGTCAACTTCAGTTTCCAAAAGAAATCATTTTTAACCCGCCCATTTTGCTCAGGCAAAAATCGGCAAGTTAAAAAGAGGGGCACTGTAGGGACCCCTCCTCCTGAGGCCGCGTGGCACACATTTCCTAGTGACACGTGGTACGTATTCTCATCTGGATTACCCAATCTGGATTTCCCCAAGGGTACACGTGGCGCGCTTCTCCTATCCGGACTTCCTCAGGGAGAAGTACACGACACTCGCAAATATCACATCTGGACGACCGACATATCCTATCCGGATATGTTTGTCCGAATCATTGACTGAGTAAGCAAGTCTTGCACGTTATCATAACAGCCTGCCATGGCCCACATTCCGCCACCTGCAGAGTGAAAGGACAGGAATGAAGTGACAACAAGTCACTTCCCATGATCTCTGACAGCCGCGGCACCTCCCACGATCTCTGTCAGCCGCCCTATGAGTGATGATGGCCCTGCCACCACCTAGGGGCATCATGACAAGCCAAAATATCTCCCTACCATTAAAGAGGGAAACAAAGCTTCTGATACTTATATATATGAACCTTCACACAAAGAGGAAGGTAAGTTTGTTATACCTAGTAAAAGGTCAACTGATTTATCTCTCCTACCATGGCTGACAAAACCATCGGAGGGTGCGTCCGGACACCCCATCCGGACGCCTTTTTCAGGTACAATTGAATCAAGAACCTATATTGGTTGAGATCATGCGTCCATCCATTTGGCAGCTACGTGGATCGCCAGGGACGCGAGGCCTCAACAGCTTGTGCTGCACATATATTTCTGGTTACCCAAAAATTTGGACACAATCTTGAAACCCACTCAACTTCTTTCCAGCACTACATCTAATAATCTCCTTTTAAAAACCTATAACCCTCTCAAGCTTTGTGATGCCCTGGAGCATTTGCTAATTGCTACCAACCATAGGGAAGACCCCAAGGAAAATACTCAAAAGTTTGGGCCACCGGGAGACTCTATTCTATCCCAAAAAAATTGCAGAAGAAGGCAAGCACAATGGTCCTCTCTTTGGTGGATTATGGATTCTTCCAATACTTTCAAACAACACTATGCATAAAACCGGCACCTAACCCTATGCCTTCTGATTTTTCAACCCATTCACTTTTCTTATGGATTCTTTGATAAGTAAAAGATTGGGCTTGGTTGGATATATTATTTGTTTTTTGTTTTTGAAATTAGAAACTTTTATATAAAAAAGGTAAAAACTCTTATACAAAAATAATATACTCACCATATGTCCTTAAATTTTTTTTAATCTTCTATTCTAAGAAACAAAAAACAAAAAGTGTATCCAAGCCAACACTTAGGCTATGTTTGGTTCCCGGAAAATGCTAAGGAAAGGAAAAAAATGTAGAGGAAAATGGTTTTCTTTAGTTTGGATGACATGGAAAATATGATGGAAAAAAAAATACAAAGGAAAGTATTAAAGAAAATATTGTAATATTTTCTCTATTATTTTCCTTAAAAAATAACGAGGAAAATAAGAGAAAAAGAGAAGGGAAAAGGGGGGGGGGGGGATTTTATCGGGCTCTTGTTCACCGAGGCTTCACCTCTCACTTCCTCTTCATCAATGGTCATGGCTTCTCACCGTCGTCGACCCTTTCAACGGCCACCACTATCACTCCGACCACCTTCCAGTGCTGAAAACCTACCCTTTTCAAGCACCCGAGTTCCCATGGATGAAGTGCGCTCTTCAAATCAAGTTCCCATGGATGAAATGAATTCTTCAAATCCAGTGAATGTATTCAGATCCATGTCTTCAGATCAGGTATGAATTGAACTCCAATCCACCTCATCCTGTGAAAACTCGGAACCCAAGGTAATCGTTCTCTCTTGGGTTCTCTATTTGGGTTTCTAGGTTGCTTTCGCCTTTCCCGTTTCTTAAATTTCACCAGAATTTTTCTAAACTTTCTTGGCTTGTTGCTTTCTGGATTTGATCTGATTTTTACCCTTGATGTTCTGCTATTGTTTACTGGCTTATGGTTTTTTCATAATTTGGTTGGGGGAATGGGTCTATAGTTGTGTATTGCATATATGTATCTTATTGCTGCCTCTGAGTGCTTGGTTATTGTTTTGTATCATTGTTGGTGGCATCAATTTTTGGAAGGTTTATTACATATATGCTGTAATTAGGCTTGTGTTTATTGCATATATGTTGTAATTGGGAATTTGACATAGTGTTCACACGGGAAATGCTTCATTT
This sequence comes from Vitis vinifera, assembly GCF_030704535.1. NCBI lineage: Eukaryota > Viridiplantae > Streptophyta > Magnoliopsida > Vitales > Vitaceae > Vitis > Vitis vinifera. The sequence goes on from NC_081806.1 coordinate 15,790,612, forward strand.
GATCCATATTACTTGGTTTTTTCAATGACATGTGAATGTATATTTGACAAGAGAAGACGGGTGGCTCTTCTGGCAATGGTAAGTTGATCGCTAACCAGCCACACCAGACCCTCTTTCATCATCATACTTAGTTTTTTGAATTACACTTCATTTGTTTCTCTTTAATAGCCAAATTGGTTGAATTGTCTAAAAATGAATCAAATTCCACATATGACTTGGCACAAAAATCACCTCAATTGATATCATTCCAGGGGATTCCCAAATGAGTCTCTGTATTTCTTGATTTGCTCACATTATGAGAGTAGTTATAGAACTTAAGTTGTACAGTAAGCATCAATTGTACAATAAGCATCAACTGGTAGGCTATGATCATTATGACTCTCTAGGTTGTGAAAATCTAAACAACAGCATGTAAAATATTGTCTTCGAAATCTATTTACAACCCAAATAAATAAATAAAAATTGCAAATCTTCATTGTTGTAAGTCTTATTATGAAAGAATATGAACATTACAAGGATGAAAAAACAAAGAGTTCACATACAGAGGCTATCAGAAAACAGAGTAAATGCAGGGAGCTATGTAAAATAAATTGAATTGTCTTGACTATATTGACAAACTGTAGATAACATATTGGTAAGGCAAACTGGATAATGAGGAATTCCTTACAAAATTTGTTGCTGAGACATTGCCTTCATGAATTAAAGGTTGTGCAATCCTTCCTAATCTCTCCTTGGTCACCAGTTTTGACGCAAACTCTCCCAAGCCTCCTCATTACGGTGATGAAAGCTCCATTGAACTCACCTGGGTTGTTGGCAAAATCAGTGACTATAGGCTGAGATGAAGGGTCACTGAAGAGCGCCTCATCTGAAGTGAACAAACCCTTTCCTGCCACCAAATTCTGGTAATACCTTGGTTAAAATCATTGAGAATTTAGTTGTATTGATTCTGATATACATACCTTCTCCCCTCTGGCTTGTTCCAATCACTCCATCCGCTAGGAGTTATCATATCAACAATCCTGTAATTTGAGTAAACTGCTGTTGAATATTCACCCCAAGCTCTTCTTAGGTAGATTTTTCCAGTTCCAATGATTGTGCAGTTTACAAAGGAGAATCTTGTGCCATCGTTAGGTGATTCCATACGATGAGATGCAATTGCTCCTGAAGTTGTCGTTATTGATTCGATGACACATCCCTAGTTCAACACAACTTCAAGTATCAAAATCATACAGAAATACCCAACATTTGGATTGAAGCAATAACAGTAATTTCTATTATCAAAATGATCAAGATCAACCCCTTTACCTGATAGATTGATCTTGCCCCATCAAAGATAAAGTCAATGCTTCCTTGGATGTAACACTGGTTAAAGTAGTGTGTTCCAGACAGATCCATGAGCCAAAAGGATTGTTTGACTCCTCACAAATTGTCGGGATGATAATGAAAAACAAGTTCCCCATATTTCCTGTGCATAACATACCAGCAAAATATATGATCGACAGTTGTTGGTTATATTGAAAATGGTGTACAAGATGGTGTCATGATCCAGAATGGTAAATTTGACATCTTGCCATCTTACTGGTTTGTCCAATGTTTGGTCAGGCATGGTATTAGTGATGCATATGACTTGAAAATAGTTACAATCACCTACCTGCTGAACAACAACCAAGTATAAGTGCATGTAGATGTTGGGGTGGTCTGGTGATTTTTATGAGTATCCAACCAAGTGCTAAGCCAATGATAAAAGTTAGAAGTATATTCACTAGCATGAGCCACCTATAATTTAACCAAAAATTATAGGTGAAACAGATAGAGAATAAAATGAACTTAAAGCAACAATTGATGAATGGGAAGTATTTTAAGAGTGAACAGAACTGAACTCACATTGTAGCCAAACTACTAGCTGTAACTGTATCACCCAGGTTGCTAGCTACCAGCGCAGGATAGAATATATAGAACACAAGCTACTCAGAACACATCAAATTTTGTTGTCATGGGTAGGGATGGAGAGAGTGGGACACAAGAATATATTCAAGAAGAAAAAAAAACATTTATGAGCAAGCAAGCATATACACCGCACAAAATTAAAAAATTAACCAAAAGAAAACTTCAAACATGGATCTCTTAGAGGTTTGAAGCTATAAAGCAGTGTAATGTCAACTAAATGGCTTACAAGAGTATGAAGATGCATACTGTTCATCTTCAAATTCTACTCAAATGGCAAGGGTAGTCCATGTGATGTCCAAGAATGCAATAACCTCCAACCAACACAATTTACAAAGCTAATATTCCTGTTTTGGGTGTTCCATTTCCATGATTTTCAGTTTAATTGCAGAGAATGCACCAGTACCCAAAGTCGAATGTGTGTATTACATCCTAGAATACATATAACTAGATTCTAGAATTGCAATGTATTCTGTTGCAGACCTAGAAGACCACAGTCTTCAAACTAGAAAAAGAACGGTTTTGTTGCTTCATTAAACTCCCCTCTTTAATTGTTTCGTCTATGTGAGTAAATTACATTGACCTCATCTGAGAATGGGCCTGATGAGAGGGACCTGAAATTCAAATTGAAATTTTCAAACAGAGATCTCCAAGCAATAACATTAATTATAAAAAAAAACTAATAATACTATCTTCTTAAGATTACTTTTTCTTTGACTCAAAGCAGGAATAATGCTTTCTCAAAACTTTTTCTATTATTTGTGCAGCCAAAGCAAGTTCATCCTGATAAAAATCCGAGTGACCCTTTGGCAGTTGAACGATTTCAAGTAAGTTCACTTCTTTGTCATTCATTCATCATCTTCTTCTTAATACTCTACTCTCCTTCATTCATCCCAAAACCAAGTGGAGGACCAAGTATTCTTAAGTAATCATACAAATTTCAAACTGAATATTGAACTTAGAAAGAGTTTCATTTTGTTATCATGCTTTAAACTAGACATTTCAACTCTAGTAAGGTTTGTTTTACTATTTCAAGAAGTGGTAACTTGTCATTAATTTAACTATCATAAATTATCATAATCAATCTTAAATTAAGTTAATTTAACTATCACATTTCAAGACTGAATAATGACTTTACTAACTCATTCCTCTTACTTTGCTATCACGTAGACTTATAATGAAGAGTGGCAAAGACTTAGAAGATGGGCTGCAACTTGTGTAGCTATGTATGCTACATATGCAGCAATTCTTGTTTCAATTTATCATCACTCAAACTATTTGGAGAGATCAATCTCTAATGAAGGAGATTATGAACGACATGCTTTGATGGAAAGACTTACACTAATGGATAATGAAGATTGTTATAATCAACTACGAATGGGAAAGGATGCATTCACAAGACTAGTAAACATTCTTCGGGGAATAGGTCGTCTTAGAAATAGTGCACATAGTAATGTAGAAGAACAAGTTGCCAAATTCCTTCACATTGTTGGTCATAATTTAAGGAATAGAACTATGAAATTTTATTTCAAGCGTTCTAGTGAAACTGTTAGTCGTCACTTTCATCAAGTTCTTAGAGCTATAATATCTTTAGATGATGTCTTCTTAAAGCAACCTGATGGATTAAAGTGTCCTCAAGAAATCAAGGACAATACCAAATTTTTGCCCTACTTTAAGGTAAACTTACTTATCTAATAAACATCATTAGAATATTATTTATATTTCAAAATAAACTAATAATTTTGTTTCTTTATAGGATTGCATAGGGGCGATTGATGGGTCATATTTTCGTGTAAAAGTGTCAAATGATGTTGTACAAAGGTATCGAGGGCGAAAGTACTATCCAACACAAAATGTTTTAGCAGCATGTTCCTTTGACTTGAAGTTCACATATGTTTTACTTGGTTGGGAAGGATCTGCATCAGACTCGAGAATCCTAGATAATGCATTAATGAGAGATTTTGATAAATTGATTGTTCCACAAGGTGATTATTGGTGATTAGATAATAATTTATTAGCTCAAGTGACTATTACTAGTAACAAAGATCCTTTGTCTATGCTTCTTAAGTAAATATTATTTGGCTAATGCGGGTTTTCAGCTAAAAATTAGATTTCTTACCCCATATAAAAGCACTCATTACCATTTAAAAGAGTATAGTGTTCATCAACCAAAAAATGCTTGAGAGGTTTTCAACCTTCGACACTCGTCCTTGAGAAATGCAATTGAAATAACATTTGGTATTTTGAAGGAAAGGTTTCCAATAATAGCTAGTGGGACGGAGCCACATTACCCTATTAACACACAATCTGATATTATACTAGCATGTCGTATCCTCCATATCTATCTCATGGGTGTTGATCCAAATGAAAGATTAATAGCAGAGGTCGATAGAGAGCTTTTTAGCGAAGAAGCGGAGTTTGAATCAATGGTCTTGAGTTTAGCTAAAAAATGCAAGGAATGAGAAATCTTAAGGGAGAAAATAGCCATGGATATGTGGAAAGATTACAATAGAAACCATTGATGAGTCCTTTTATTTTATGGTTCTTTTCTTATATAGTTTTTTGTGTTTCATATTAAGTACGATGATTGTATTTAGAACTATAACTCATCTAGTTAAAATCACACTTTGAATGAGTTACAATGAAGTTATTATTATATCTCCTCCTCTTGACTTTTCATTTTAAACATATATATATATATATATATATATATATATATATATATATATATATATATATATATATATATATGTATTATTATTTCAGATGGAACATAGTGAAGGCTTTGAAGTACACAAAAGTGTAAGTGAAAAAAGAAACTTGACTTGGATTGATGAAATGGATAACCTTTTGGTTAATCGATTAATGGAGCGAATGCATAAATGGCAAAAGATAGGAGGAGTCTTCACCAAGACAGCTTATGCAATGGTTGCGCAAGAAATTGGGGAAAATTTTGAATTGAGTTGTAACTTGGAGCACATAAAAAATTGAATGAAAACTTTAAAAAAAAAACTTTAATGTTGCTTAAGAAGTTTTACAAAATGGTAGTGGATTTGGTTTCAATGAATCAACTCAAATGATCGAAGCTACCACGGAAGTATAGACTACCTACACTAAGGTGAGTTAATTATTATTTTTGAGTTATTAGAAATAAAAATTTTGCATGTAATGTAGAGCTATAAATTTCTAATAGACATTATCACAATTGAACTCGAGTTTTGTTAATATTTGTTTTTTCTGATGTTAAAAGGCACACCCAGGAGCATCTCAGCTCAGATACAAACCTATTAGAAATTATGATAAGTTGTCCATTCTTCTTGGAAAAGATTGAGCAATAGGAAGTCTTGCTGCAGGTGCAAAAGAAAGACAACTTCGTTGGGCCTAGGAACAGAATTTGGATGGCACAATTCAATTAGGATCATCACAACATGGGATCAAAGATGAAACATTTGCTTATGTTGAAAATGAAGCAACAACTGAGACATCTTTCTCATCTACAAATGCATATGTTTCTGCACCAAAGTCAAACAAAGAAACAAAAAAGTGAAAAACAAAATATGCTGATATTGTAAGTGAAGAATTGAGGTCAATTAGAGTTGGAATGGATGCAGTTGTTGCGGCTCTTGATAGAAGCAACCTTCAAAATTGTACAGAAGAGCAATTGTTTGAAGAGATTGCTAAGATTGGAGGCATGAGTGATGTATCTCATAAGAAAGCATATCAAGCTCTTACCGGTGATGTGAGTGCAGCTCGAGCCTTCCTTGCTTGTCCAATTGATAGGCGTAAGCTTTGGCTGTCAGTTAAATTTGGACCTACTTTTTTTATGCCTAATTTGAGATGGAGATTATTTTTATTTTTAGTTTTACTTTTGTTTTGGGACTATACGTTAAGTTTTGATATTAAAACTCATGGATGATAGTTGACTATTAGAAATTGATCTATTATATTTTTAGACTTACGAAGACTTTTTTTATTCATCTATCTTTTCAACATGTTATTCAATTATTCCTTTGTTTGGTTAGCTAAAAAATGGAGGAAATTATGCTTTTTTCGGTTTAGACCAGCTTGTTGTTTCTTGAGTTTTCAATAATTTACAAATTGAATTTCAAATTCTGGACTTCTTTTTTCATTGAATTATCTTATTATCTATGTTTTTGCGGCTACCAAACAAAGCACAGAGTTCAGTTTGATTGTCTCAGGTGCTTAAGGTGATATGTTTTGTATAGATAATTGGGAAACTTTTGATCGTGTTTTGTTTGTTTATTTTGATGATCTGTTGCCTTGGAACACTAAGATGTCTTTTTGTAGTTTTTGTTTTTCTGTGGCAAACTTGATAATTTCTTTTCTAGTGATTTTTCTTTTAGTAATTAAAGGGTTTTTTGATATGCTGTAGCAGTTTAATCAGATCATAAATTAGTTTTGTGATTTTCTTTGGATTCTTGTTAATTCTGGAGGCCTAGGGCAGTGAGATTACGGTCTCTTTGATTCCAATTAATTTAATCAGTCTATGATTAAATTGAGCTTTGAACTTGTCTTTTTTTTAAAATAATTAAACAAGGTCTTTGTTCATTTAAATCGATTTACTTTGATTGAAAATCATGTCATGTTTTCCCTAATTTAGGCTGATGTAATTAAATCGAGATTTGAATGCTTTTTTTTTAATGGTTTACTATACATTTAAAGTAAATTAATAATGTAGGCAAAATTTTAAAACATGATAATTTCGTCGTTAAAAGTTTTAAAATATTATTATTCTTTTTTGATAAAAAAAAATTATATAATCTCAATATTTATTTTTAAAAATTGACGGATTTTTTATGAGAGGTAAAAGAAATTAAAAGAAGAAAAACATATTTTGTTTTAAACGGTAGCTTCAACATTCATGAAAAATGAAACTTGAGTGATTAGATTGGTTGGGTTGGTTTGGGCCTATATTTGGAGATTTTGAAGGAGCTCCTTAGTGAGTCTTGGCCGAATGTAAGATCGAAATATGTAAAAATAAAAAGTTACTATTTTTTATACATAAATCTTATCATTATTAATAAAAAAATAATAACAGAGACTTTTTATGAGCAATGTTTTATGTCGAAAAATTCACGTTTTTCAACAGTTTTTTTATTGAATTAATTGATTTTATTATTCAACAAATTAATAACCATTTAAAACAAATTGTTGATTTTATTTTCCTTCTATTTTTCCTTAACTTTTTTTTTTTCCCTTGAATTTTCCAAGGATAACCAAACAAGTGAAAAAAATTATATTCATTTTCTTACCTTTTTCTTTCCTTCCATTTTTCCTCTCAATTTTACTTCTCTCACATTTTTGGGGAACCAAACAGAGCCTTTGTGACTTAGTGAGCAAGTATAATGATCAGTTGATTTTTATGAGTGGATCAAGTCAGTTCTCTAAAGCATATTTCTTTCTTTTTTTTCAGGGTTGTTGTTTTATTGTCACATTCGTATCACATTTTCACTTATATGATAAAAATTAATATATATATATATATATATATATATATATATATATATACACCATATAATTAATCAAATGGCTATGTAACTTAGTGCTTCTCAACCTGTTGTGTTAACCAGCATATCTTAGTAGCGGACAAATGAGCATGGGAGGCCGGAACAGGCAAATGAGTTTAGAAAGAAGAATGGGGAGCAACAAGTTTTTGGAAAGGAGATGCTTCTTCCAAATGCCTCACCGCCTCTTTCTCACATCACACTTACCAGTCAAATTCCCTCCTACCAGTAAACCTCGCATGCTTCTCCCCTAAGTCATCCTCCTCCTTTCCCCCTGTAAAACACACTACCTCTCAATCTCATTCCAAAAATACCACCTATCATGTCTGTCCATATCATAGTGTTCCCATGTTTTGGCCAAGGCCATCTCCTCCCTTGCTTTGAGCTCTGCAAACACCTCGCCTCCCGCACCTTCAACACTACCCTCATCATCTCCTCCAATCTCTCCTCCTCCATCCCCTCCGATCTCCGCCGTATTCCTCTCATCCACATCTTTGAGATCTCATCCTCATTTCCTCCTCCTCCTCCGCCATCGTCGCCCTCCCCGGATTCCGATCCCATGAGCCACCATCATCGCCACCAGCATCAGATGGGTACGGCCATCGAATCCCTCCTCTCTTCCAGATCCACATCCCCAGACTACGTCCCACCCCTCTGTGCCATAATCGATGTGATGATGAGCTGGAGCAAAGGTATTTTTCATAAGTTTAACATCCCACTCGTTTCTTTCTTCACCTCCGGTGCCTGCTCCGCCGCCATGGAGTACGCCTCCTGGAAAGCCGGCGCCTTCAACATCAAGCCCGGCGAAGTCCTACCCCTTCCCGGCCTACCCGAAGACATGGCCTTGACTTACTCCGACCTTCAACGCGGCCCTCACGGTCCTCCTGGCGGCCCACCTGGACCCCCCGGTTCAGGTCGCCCACCTGGACCACCCGATGCAAGAGGTCCACCACGGTCGGGTCCCAAGTTCGGGGGGCCACCCAAACCAGGGCACCAGCCACCGTGGGTCGTCGAGGCAGCGGGCTCGATCGCGCTTATGATCAACACGTGTGACGACCTGGAGCGTCCGTTCATCGAGTACGTGGCCTACGAAACCGGAATCCCGGTCTGGGGTGTGGGCCCGCTTTTGCCAGATCAGTACTGGAACTCATCCGGTTCGCTCCTCCACGATCGAGACATCCGACCCAACAGGAAATCCAGCTGCACTGAGGAGGAGGTGATCCAGTGGCTAGACTCCAAGCCCCGTGGATCCGTCCTCTACGTGTCATTCGGAAGCGAGGTAGGTCCTACCATGGAGGGCTACGCCCAACTGGCGCTTGCATTAGAAGCCTCGAACCGGGCATTCATCTGGGTGATCCAACCCGGTTCAGGCCGGCCAGGTCCACCTCGACCACCGGGTTCAGACTCAAACGAAGACAGCGGATACTACCCACATGGATTGGAGGAGAAAGTAGGGAAAAGAGGTCTGATAATACGTGGGTGGGCACCACAACTGTTGATACTGAGTCACCCATCGACAGGTGGATTTCTCTCACACTGTGGATGGAACTCCACTGTGGAGGCAACAGGGCGTGGAGTGCCCTTTTTGGCTTGGCCAATCCGTGGAGACCAGTACTACGATGCGATGCTAGTGGTGAAACATCTCAAAATTGGGTACATGGTGTTTGCTAAAGATGCTTCTGAAACCATCGTAAAAGAGGCCATAGTTGACGGAATAGAGAAGGTGATGAGTGATAAAGACATGAAGAAAAGGGCGGAGATGATAAGTGGTAAGTTTGGGAATGAGTTTCCGGCGACTTCGGCTGCTGCTTTGGATGCTTTTAGGGATTTTATCAACCAAAGGGCTCCATAAGCACTTATAATTAATGTATCATCCATCCATACACTTTTTTTTTTTTTTTTAAATGTATTTACATATCATGTATCATGGAGGCCTAACGTATTAACAGTACGATTTTATAAGCTTTAGTCTCAATTTTTGCCCTTTGATGATATTACTAAAAGGAGGCCCGGTATAATAATAATAATGATAATTTATCTTTTAGTTTTTTATTTGGGTGTTCGATAAAACTTAATATTTATTATTTAATAATTTAAAGTCATTTCAATTTAAATTATATTTGAATTATTAAGTTAAAAATTATTATTTAATTTTTATTTTAAGTACTAAAATTATTTGATAAAATTAACTTAAAATTTATTTTAAATTATTAAATTGATATATTAATTTCTTATAAATTATAATTGAGGCAAATAGGATCAAAATAATAATAAAGGTCGTGGAATAATAAAAAAAATCATGAAAATAACAATGAATGTTTTAAATCCAACTCACGTACCACTTTAATAGACAAACATCCCAACCTTGGAACATGCTACAATCCCACGTGGCAAAGGACAAACATCCCAACCTTGAACATACTACAACCCCACGTGACAAAGAGCTAACATCAATATGTCAAACCTTCTCATTGATGCGAACTCTTGGAGAAAGATTAGTATGTTATTCTTAAAAAACTTTTATTTATTAAGCAATGACCCTTCCATTTGACATCATCAAAATGACTAAGGCTAACTTTTGTCCCTACTTGACAAGTGAGTCTCGCAATTAAGCTCCCTTCTACCTTTGTACTCGAGAGCCAATCTTCATTCGATTAAAGGAAACATTTGCACGCCTTTGTTATCTTTTATGAAGTATAGGGTAAAAACATAAAATAAAGATATGAATTTAAAAATAAATTAATTGTTTTCACTTATTATTTAAATTTATTTATTATCTTAAATTATATCATTAAATTATTTTATCATAAATACTTAATTTATTTAAGTTATTAAATTGATTTACGAGCAAAAGATAACTTAATGGTTAGCCCTCAAATAATTTATGACAATAGCATGCAACCGCGGATGAAACAAAGAGTCCATGCTTGAAGGGCCTAAATTCTATTTTTATTTCCAAGCAGATCCACTAAAATAAAAGTATATACGACATCTTATCATTAAGATAAATTATTAAAGATTAATTAAAATTCAACAAAAAGATTCAATACAACTTTATATTATATAATTCTGATGCTAAAAATGTGAAATGTTATAAAAAATAATCATCGAAAATTTTTAAATGTACTGTCAGTTGCAAATATTATTAAAAGTAACATGTAATTATCAAAATGGATATGACAAACTTTTAAATTTAAACAATTTCTTTATTCCACTATATCAACCAAGCTTTAATTAAACAAATTACTATTTTATTTAAAACCCAATTCATAGTAGTTTCCTTTCTATTTTTTTTAAATATAATATTTATATTTTTATACTTTAACTAAATTCAAGTAAACATGATAATAATAATTTTTTTGTAATTTATATTTTGACGATGAGCATATATATATAAAGGAAAATTATAAATACATTCACCTAAACTCTTTTCACATCTACCCTATTGGCGCGTTCACTTAAAAACTTAAAAACTTCTAAATACATCCACCCTACAATTTTAACAAACCCAAAATACCCTTTCCATTATTCTCTCTAAACCCATCTTCTTCTTCTTCCTTTATCCTTCAACTACAAACCCTGGTTACAAATCATGTTTAAAGTTTATTTAATATCATAAGCCTATTGTAACTATGGTCATAACTAACTTTTGATTAAAAAAAATAAAAAAATAAAAAACTTGTTAAAATGGTTGAAAAACAATTTAGAAGGATATATGTGTAATTTAAAAGTGAGAAATCATGAATGGCTAATGTAAATAAAGGATATCCGGTCTTAGAAGGTCTAACATAATTGAGACATTCAATCCTTTAATTCCAAACTATGTTTGGTCCTTGAGTGTTAGACATCGACTAGACATTATTGGCTTGGGGGATTTCATTAAGGGGCATTTATAAACCTCCCTAAAATAAAAGATAATGAAAAAAAAATATGTAAAAAAAATCGTAAAAAAAAAAAAGGATTACTATACAAAAAAAATAAAAATTCATGATAGACAAATAAATCATGATGACCTTTGAAAAATGGCCTTTCAACTGTTTCAAAATTGATTTCAAAATCCATTAGATTACTTGAAATCATTTTTCATTTACTTTTACTAAACAGTAGCCAAAAGTAAATTACAAACGAACCCTCCATATGGAGTGACATTTAACAAAGACACCAACACAAAGAAAAACAACTTGGGAGTTTGAACAAGCATTCTACGATGGAATTCTACAAAGCCAGACTAAGAAGCAGCTTATGATGTAATGTATTCAACTTGGATTTTACTGTGAGGTTGGTGAGGGCATAAAAATTAAACACCCACCTGCTCATGAGCCACAGCTTGTTCGACCTCCATTCTCATCCGGTTATTGATCCATGTATGCTGATTATGTCGGGAAATTCATCTATAGAACTCAGCTTCTCCAGGATCAACCTCTCTTGCTTGGCATCTATGTTATAATGTAGTTAAGATTTCACACGCTATCTCATTGAAATAAAATTAAAGTAGGCCATGTATATGAACATCATATCTCCATTAACAATCTAGCTTAACTATGGACACAGATTGTGAGGATACATTCCTGATCAGGATTCTCAGTGAAATTGGAGTGCAGGGCATTCCCGACACTGTCCACAATGGCCGAGGTGGTCATGGATGATTCAATGCAGAGAATGGCTGTGATGGCATCTAGTCTGGTGACCTCATTTCTGAACATCAGTCTTGCATGTGCTGCAACATTACCAGAGTTACCAGAGCATCATATAAGTAGGAAGGTTGTGTTGGAAAGTCCATGGAGGGAGAGATACCTTGGGCTAACCGTATCAAGCTTTCTAGCATGCGCACGGTTGTTCTTGCTGCATTACTTGAATTAGTAAAATGGATGATCTAAGCAGGTAAAAAAAAAAAAAAAACAATATGAAAACATTGAACTAATCATATGGGGTTGTTAGGTGAAACCTGCATTATGTGTTGCTGATCTTCTTTGGAGTTGATAATAACTTGAAATTACTTTCTCAGCTTCCTTTGTCAGAACCGGTTTGAAGTATCCTTTTACAAAGTGAATGTACCTGCAACACACCCTCAGAATTTAACAATCGTGGTTGAAATTCTTGCTTTGGATCTGGCATGCTCTAGAAGAAGATGAAGAATTTTGTCCATGGTACTAGCGTCAATTTCTTGGTTGCATCTGTAAGTTATAATTTACTATTTTAAGAGATTATTACTATTTAAATCAGAGAAAAACTACATAAGAAAATCTGCATTAGATAAACCCAAGGTGGGTTCAAGTAGACTAAAGGATTGATCAAAGGAAGAAACCCTTGAAACTGTCCTATAATTTAGGATTTTTCTCTTTTTAATCTCTTCTTGTACAGCTATAAATTAGTTAGGAATTTTTCTCCTTTCAGTATTCTTCTTGTAAAACTATAAATTAATTAGGTTTTTCTCCTTTTGTTCAGCAGTAAATTAGTTATTAGAAAATTTGAATTGATTTAAATTACTGTATATATCAGGAAGTCTCCTCTCCTGGGATAGGGGAGGCTAGATATATATTCTGGTGTATCTCTTGATTTTGGCTGAATACGAATAATTCAGAATTCCACATGGTATTAGAGCCAACACTAGGTTCTTGGTGTGCTAGGTGAAAACTTTGAGTGCTGCATGTCCTTATTTGATTATTTTTCTGTGGTGTTTTAATTCCTCAACCTTCATTGCCATGTTTGATTCCTCGACCTTCATTGTTGATTTCTTTCTTATTTGTTCTGTCTATGTTCATCACAGTTATGTCTTAAGTCAAACCATACTCCTACCACCAGTTCTACTGAGGTGACATTTAAAGTGTTGCTAAGCCAAACCATGGGGGAACTACAAAACCTGCTTGCCACCTTACTGAGAAGAATTATCTTCAACAGTTTCAATTGGTGTGAACCTTTCTAAAGGGCAGGGGAAAACTGTGTCATTTAATCAGCACAAGACCAAAGCCTGAAGATCCAAAATTTCAAAGTTGGGATGAAGAGGATTCCATGATCATGTCTTGGTTATGGAATTCAATGACCCCTGAAATAAGCAGAACATGTATATTTCTTACAACAGCTAAGGAGATTTGGGAAGCCATCCGACAAGCCTATTCAAAGGTATGAGATTCTACTCAAAATTTTGAAATCAAGGTGAAGATTTCCACCACAAAACAAAGAACCAAATCTGTGACCAAATATGCCAATATCATGAAGATTTTGTGGCTGGAAAGTGACAACTAACAGAACATTCAAATGAAATGTAGTGAAGATGTAATAATGCTCAAAAAACGTTGAAAGAAAACAAATTTTTGAATTTCTTACTGGGCTCAATGAGGAGTTAGGTCAAGTGCGAGTCCAAGTTCTAGGAAAAAAGAAACTTCCATCCATGAATGAAGTCATCTCCATCATTTGTGCTGAAAAAAGTTGGAAAGGTGTGATGCTCGAACAATCTTCTATTGATGGTTTTGCTATGGTTGCTGAAAGCCAAACAAATTCAACCCAAATCTTGTTGGAAAAACAGGGCATTCTAATGGTTAAAGAATCTCAACCGTAAAGAACTTTGGTGTGCCTATTGTAAGAAGCCCCAACACACCAAAGAGAAGTGGAAACTTCATGGAAAACCTTAGAACCTGAATCGGAATGGGGGAAATAAAGCATGACAGCAACACAGTAAAGCAAATATGGCAAATTGTGGAGGAGGCCCTCAAGAAAAAACTAGTTCCAACAGAGAAGAAAAATTTGGAGAACTAAACAAGGCTGAGAAAATTTTTGGGTACTCTTAGTAAACAGTTGGGTATGTGTTCTTTGCCACAGACAGGTAAGTCTTCCATTTCTCAGACTTCTAAGGGCCTCAAATTTGTCCTTCATTGACTGTTGGGTCATTGAATAAAGTTTTCTCTTCATATAGTCCTTACCTTAGAAACAAAAAGATTTCTATTGATGATGGTTCGTTTACCACGGTTGTTGGTCAAGGAAAAATTATTCTCATCCAGTCTATTGTTTTACAAGATGTGTTACATTCACCTAAACTTCTAGTTAACCTTGTGTCAATCAATAATTAACCAAAGATCTAAAATGTTGTATAACCTTTTTCCAAAATTATTGTGTTTCAGGACTGAGCTATTAAGTGCCTAAGATCAATCCTGGAATTGTCAATATAGATTTTAGGCTATTAAGTCCCTTGTGTTGATTCTAGAAACCTCGGGATCAATTTGAGGGCGCTAAAACTGGAAACTCCAACTTTCTTCCTTTGCTTTGGGTAGTTTTTTCATGCTCTTGTATCCCAAGTATGGGAGGGAGCTAGGGCTACTTATTTAGGGGATATTCTAATGCATAAAGAGATTTGGAAAAAGATACTAAGCGCATCATTAGGGCTTAGGGTTTTGAGAGTTGTAAGGTTGCAATCTCCTGACACAATAATGAAAGTTCCTTGCCCTGCTCATCCATTGTTGCAGGCTATAGCAGAACCACACAATCATTCTATGCTTATATGATTGTTGTTTGTCCTTTCTCATCAATCTTTATGCTGTTTTTGCCAGCCTCAGGTCCAAGAAGAATTTGCCCTTGTCACCGCCCAGTTCTTTGCAGCATTGTCCATACATAAAGTGATAAATGACTTATCAAGAAAGGTATCACCTATCTTTATCGAGAACATTTGTTGCTACCTCTGGTTTGACTAATATCTGGTGGTTTTCAGATCAAACCCATCTAATTTGTGGGTTGCATAATGGTAATGGATTCTTTACTTGTTTCTTGATTAGAAGGTTAAAGAAGTCTCCATCATTATAGTACTAAAGAGGACTCAGTGAACACCACATAATCAAAATTATACAAAACCAGACAAAATGGACAAAATTAACAGAAGTCTTCTGCACCAGGTCTCCCCACAGCGGAGGAACCCATCATGGCAGCCCCTTATCATATACAAAATCAAACTTCTTTGAAAACTTATTTGCTTTTGTGGCCATACAGTTTCTCTGTCAGCTCCTGCTTCCCCCCAGTATTTTATTACACTATATTCTGCCACACATGATGACAAAGTCTCAGTGATACATGTGTACCTATCGGTCCACCATTCGTATGCTATCAAGTGTCAAAACATATGTTGCCACTTGTCACAATATAAGAGTACCAATGTAATCCTTGTTTGAATGCTGCCATGCACCCCATGAATCAGTACTTATTAATCAGATACATGTCATCTGGAGTTTACTCCATTAATTAATACTAAGAACATTAAGCTACCAACTTTCTTAAAAGCTTAAAGCATTACAATATGGGCTCATAATGTGTACTAGATTAGCATGCTCCCTCACATACAACTAAGTACCCATACGGGGAGAAACAAATTAGTCGTTGCGGATTCCAAGCAAATAGATGGGGAAATAAACAAGAGGAGAGATTCCAATTGGAGACCTCTCATTAACCATAATTCCAATACCAAGGTAATCCAAAGCTAGAGGAGCATCAAATCAAGTATCCAAGCATTTGTCCATATAAACTACAGTGATAGATGTTAAGATAGCACCCAGTGTTCATCTCCTCCTAAAACTATGTTTATGGATGTCGATGCCACTATAGGTCTTTTATTGTTTGTTTGTTGTTCTTTCATAGTTATTCTCAGCGTGCAAATTGATTCTTTTGGTACTATGTCATTGTACTACACTGTCAAAGGATGTTAAGGTTTACAGAATAAGGAACACAAAGGGTGAAGATAAAACAGAAGTAAATGGAAACCTAGAATTTGCATTCTTCAATAATATCTTATACATAGATATAACATATAGCACATAACCATAACAACACTAATAGATGAAATGAGCTATCCACCTTACCCTAGTCAAGGAACATGGTAGAAATAAGCTCACTGTTGACAAATGCAGTGCCCTTAAAAATTCCAAAACTGAAAGCTAATCCATTGGTACATCAGGATGAGACAAGAGCACTGCTCACAAGTGAGACAGGAGAACAAAGCAAAGGCAAATTCCAAAAGGACTGGCATAAGGACCCATCAAGAGAATCATACATTAATAAAATGGATAGGTGATATATGATAGCACTATGGAAATATCTTCACCAAAGAAAACTGGTGATCATATCTTCCAAACCACAACAAAACATGCCACTATATTAAGTTAAACCATTAATAATGCACGCCTATATTTAGTCCGACATAGTATTGATATGAGCGCAAGTGGGCAAAGACATAATTCCAGATTATAGGGCAGTCCGTACAGATATGCTAGCAGGCCTCTCAAAGTGGTGTTAAGGAGATGTGTTTATACAAAGACCAAACATGCCAAACTAGCTTTTAGTTATGCTACAGTGCAAAACACTTACAAAAGATTTTACCTCCTAAGTAAGGGAAGCGGCCAGATATTGGCTAGATTTTCATCACGCTTGCCATTCTCTGATTCTTCAGGCTAATCAATTTCACAAAATAAATAAATCAATAAAAGTCAAAATTTAAAATTTAATTTTTTTTTTTTAAAAAAAAAACGATTTGTCAAATGCCTCATGAAGATTAGGGAGCTAATGTATTGATTTTAATGATATATTACCTCAGCAAGAATGTGAGAAGAAACAACTGCATCCCATTCTGGGTTCTTTGTATCCAAGAGGACAAGAACTATATCAAATCTGCTCAATAAGGGTCCAGACAGTGTTGTATTGACAGAGAGAGCTAAATTGGGTTAAGAAATATTTCAATATCACAAGGAAACAAAAATCATCGACTAGAAGGAGAGGCTACTTTTGGTAAAGATAGATTTAAGAACACCTAGCTAAAGTATATTTCATATTTACCTCTTTTGTTATGTTACATGGATTCAGGTGCTAGTGTGCTTGTAGGCACCCAATCCTTCAAATTCCAAAATTTTAGGATGTGGAGACTTTACTAAAAAGGATCCATTAGCAACTACTGATACATGGATACAATATAATAATGATTGAAATACTACTAATCACACTTCCCAATTAAGCCAAACTGTCTTATCCCAAAATAGTCTGGCATTCAAGCATATTTTATTTGACTTTCAATCTTCTCAGCTATAAGTTTACTGTACCAGTAATAAGTTTATATTAGCAGATTTTACTACTTTCTACATTACTATCAATTTTATGTTTAAAGTGAACTTTTTGTCCTCATATTTTATTTCCCTCTCTAATTTCCATGTTCCCAGAAAACAAGTCTCTTCAAAAGCAGCAGCAATCCTTTTAAGGCAAGGTTGCAATGATCTCTAGAGAACAAAAGAAAAAACTTCCTTGTAAGCAGGAGAGTAGTATCCAAGCTGGATTTCATGCCATGTCGACATGGGAACCTAGGTGAAGTAAAAGATGTTGAGTACCACAGTTTCTGTGAGACAAATGCAAGAACATACATTCAACAGGAAACCAAATAATATAAACAATCAAGTAACCATAATTTAAAGACGTAAATTAGAAAACTAGAAATTCTAAATCAAAATGATACATTGACCAGGATCATAATGTCCTTTAGGATTTGTTGCACCAAAGACAATTGTCCTGGTATTAAGAGTTGTCACAAGACCAGCCTGAAAAAGGAAAATTATTAGTAAGAGAATGTCATTCATGAATTATGCTTCACTACACATAAAAAGAACATGGGCACAAAATAAGTAATGGTGAACAAAGAAAAAAGCAGTTGAATTTCTATTTAAAAAGTTTAAACAAACGGAACAATAACAAAGTAAACATATGATAAAAATAACAATAGAAGGTTTTGATTAACTCACCAACTTATAAACCATTGAAGGGGAATTGGAACACTAAAGGAGATATATTGGATTTCATATAACTATAGTGTAGGTGAAACAAATCCATATACTCTCAATAGCAAACCCTTAATACATTCATTTGTGGATTCTTGCCTCTAACATACCTCCTCTCTCATCAAGAGTTCTCAACTCTACTTTCCTAGAACCTCTAAGGGCTTAAAGGTCATCCCTTAGAAGGTATTCTAAGGGATCCACATTCTGATATCTCTAAGGATGAAGCTTCTCTCTCACCAAAAATTCCTAAAAATGCCTTTATTCCGAACCTTCAACTTAGCTTCAACAAACTTCAGTTTGCCCATGAATTTATAGCCTTTCCACCAATTAACCTAAGTCTCTCTCAACTCCCTCAATCTTCAAACCTATGGTAGTGAAGCTGCATGCCTAGAAAATGTAAGGAAACCAAACTCCAAATAATTTGGTTAGAAGTCACCAGAATAGGGCAGTGCTTTGAAACAGGGCTTCCCATTGCTTCTTGTACACTGTGGGGAATTCTAAATTCCAAATGTAGGAAATAAAAATATCTTTCACAAATGGGGTTGCCCTCAGCAATGCAAGTTGGATGAAGTCAAAGACATCCTTAAGAGGGGAGGATCAACAAAACTACAGGCAATGGCAATGTTATCAAAGCCCATCATATGAAGTTAACTAAGAGGATCCAAGCTTCCCCAAAAGAGTAAGTTAAACCAAATAAGTCTTCCAATTTGATCTAGATGTTCGATCCTAGAGATAAGCTATTTGGATTATAAGGTGCTTGAACCAATAATCCTCTAAACAATCCAAGGAAAATATAACAGAAAATGAGTAAGAGCCTAACACCATCTCACATGTCTTTTGCAAGTAAAATATCTAAATAATCCAAGCCTCATAGGAGGGCAATTCACCCAATTCCTTACTTCAACCCTCTAATAGGATTCAAATAGTTTTCCTACCAATATGTTCCAGTTTGGTTTGTTAGAGAATAACAATATCCAAGACTCACTTTCGAAGGAAATCTCAAATCGCTTCCCTCTTACTCCTAGACCTCAACCCACAAATATTTTTTAATAGGCAAGAAAGAATTTATTAGAAAATTTTCCAAACAAAAGACCCACCACCTCATGCTAAATTACATACCAACTACATTGCTAGAATGCCATTGTGAAATCATCATGCCCAGGGACCATATCACTTCCCAAACCATTAAGAGCATAAAAGAACTCTTCTTCCCAAAAAGCCTCATCTCACTTCTCCACAACCAACCTTTCTAAAGCTCTAAAGAAGACCTTTTAATATTGGGCCTCCAATCCCCAAAATCTGAGAACTGATGGAAAAACTAGCAACCCATTCTTTCATTCATCCTTCTCAAATATCCAACCCTATTTATCGTTAATTTTCCAAAATCATTCCTTCTAAAGTGGTTTTGAGCCATCCTGTGGAAAATTTGAGTGTTTCTATCACCCCCCTTTAGCCATGACTCCTAAGACTTCTGTCTCCAAGAGGTCACCTTTAGGTCTGCCCAATAATAATAATACGCCATAGCACCCTTTCTAGCCTCCAAATCCTCATCTTCCAAAGGCCCAACTCTCTCCTTATTGTACTAGTAACCAGTGTTGTCAAAGGCAAAAGACAATGCCAAGGTGAGAAGACCCCTTTTAACTTGAGACAAAAGGCGAAAATTAAGGCGATTGCCTAACTATAATAAGGTGATAAATAGTATAAATATATTTACCATTTTACCTATTCTATACTCAACCAATGTAAGTATTCTTCAATAATCAATACTACTAAATTTTCATCCCCTATGATGCCTTATAAAATTAAGAAAATAGTAATAATCATTCAAAGTTTTTACCCCACATCATAAGAAAAGTCATACTATTTCGAGAAATTCATCATGTCCATATGAATATTCTACTGTTCCAAACATCCAAAAATAAAAATAAGAAACAAAATAAGATAATGAGCGTCCTAAAGAAGCTTTAAGCATCATCGTTGTAGTCATCATTGAAATTAAAATTGTCATCACTTCCATCAAGACTAGATTGGTATCCCTCCATCTCATTATCATCCTCTTCGATGTCCTCTAAATTGCTCTCTTTCTCTTCAAAATCAGGTTATGAAGTACCAGCCACTAAATCCCCCTTTAAACTTGTCTTTGATCTTGCTCAAAGTCTAGTGGAAATATTTGCATCTCCCACTCCTGCTGCACTTGTCACTGCACCCCATGTCAAGCTATCATCCCCAAAAACCAAGTCATCCTCCGAATGAATGGTGGTGTCTTCTTCACTTATTTTTCCAATCAACCACTCATTACTTTCGTCAATATCTACTAATGAGATGGGGTCAATGACATTGCATCTATCATATCGTGCTTTAAGAGCTTGGTTGTATTTAACAAACACCAAGTCATTTAGTCGTTTTTGCTCTAATTTGTTCCTCTTCTTGGTATGAATCTTTAAACATTTATTAGTAAATGTTACCACAAGCTATATTAGTTATAACAACTTAAGTTACTTAACTAATAAAATTTCTAATTTTATAAATTTATATATTATGTAATCAACAAAGTATTAAATACTTACATGCTCAAACACACTTCAATTACGTTCACAACCCGATGCACTACAAGTCAAGCTAAGAATCTTTATGGCTAGTTGTTGTAAATTTGGGGTTGTGTTGCCATATAGTTTCCACCATTCAGCTATAATGTTTCAAATGGAAACAAAAAATTAGTAGCCTAGCAAGTAATATTTGATCTAATAGCTCACAAAATAAGTAATTTAATATCTTATTTAGAAATATAAACTTTCTTTAAGCACTTTATAGTTTATACCTGGAGTTAGCGTCTTCCTTGATCTAATGGCTATTGGAATACCAAAGAGACCCTCCGCATTCTTATAAGTTGACAACTCATGAATGATCTTATCTTGCACATCAATATCAGAAACTAATCTATCTATACAAGAATATAATCTTGATGTCACTTCTTCATCAAACTCCATACAAGGGTTGTCGTAGAAAAATTCCAAGTTTAAGAAGCAACTTGTTGCCTGCAAGGGATGATGGAGTTGACATTCCCATCTCTTACCAATAATAGAGAAGATCTCCTTGTATTTATCCTCATTCTCATTAAATGACTTTTTGATAGTCTCTTTACATCTATCCATAGCTTCATATATGTACCCCATGGCTGGTTTTCTTTCATTGTCAACAAGTTGAAGAACTTTAACAAGAGGACCCATCACCTTAAGAATATAGACAACATGATTCCAAAATGAAGGCATCAAAACTACTTTTGAGACTTGTTTTCCCTTTGCTTCCTATGCCCATTTACTAGCTAACCACATGTCAGAAGTGAACATCAATCTCAAATTACGCTTTTGCATATGGATACTTTGTAGGGTAAGAAAACATGTTGCAAATCGAGTCATGCCTAACCTAACCAATTCTCTTTGCTTGGTGAACTCTCTCATCATATTTAGCACCCCCTCATGATTGTAGATGAACCCATTCAATGTGATGGCTCTAGTGAAAGTCCTCTTAATTGTAGGAAGTTTCCTAACATCCTCTAAAATGAGGTCTATGCAATGAGCTGCACAAGGTGTCCAATACAAATATGGTCATTTTGCCTCTAGGAACTTTCCTATATAAAGTTAAAATGATAAAAACCATAATAAATAAAAATGATGAATAATATCTTAAATTCATGATACAATGTTTCAATTTAAATGGCACAAATAAAACCTAAAGAACTTCATCAAATAAAATCTTGCCTACCAATACATAGTTAGATCCATTGTTAGTTATTACTTGAACAACATTCTTCTCCCCAATGCGCTCCACAAACTTGTCCAATAATTCAAATGTCTTCTCCCCAGTTTTCATGAATGAACTAGCATCAATGGACTCCATAAACATTGTTCCAATTGGGCAATTTACCAAAAAATTCATCAAGGTTTGATTTCTTCTATTTGTCCACGCATTAGACTAATAGAAACTCCATACTTCATCCATGCAACATTATGATCTTTCAATAAATTTTTTGTGTACTCCACTTCTTTCTGAAGGATTGGAACTCTTAATTCATAATAACTCGGAGGTTTCATATGTGGACCACATTGTCCAATAGCTTTAACCATCCATTTAAAACTATCTAAATTTGCACAATTAAATGATATTTTTGCTTGATAAAAGAATCGACCTATGTATTGACATACACTTTCTCTTTTCTTTTTATCAAACACATCATTTATAGAACTTTGTTTGATCTTTCCCTCTTTCCAAAGTTGAACTACTTTTTCTAGCTTTTGAGACACAAAAGCATCAATGGGACCTTTTGTTGTTGACTTCATCTTCTTATTACTTCCCATGCCACTTCTTCTATTATCAATCACATTTTTTCCATTCAAATTGACTTCTTCAAGTTCCTCTTCCTCATCAATATCAACAATGTTTTCTAAGCCATCAAATTCAAGAAAAGAACTATAGTTGTCTTTTTCATTCTTTTTATTAGTCATATACTGCTCAAGCTCTTCTCTTACTTCCTCTGGACATTTTAAACACCTTGCAACATTTCCCTTTTTTCCTATTTGATGTTGCTTTGGTATAAAAATTCCACCTTTGTCTCATTCCCACAAAATAAACATGCAACTGAATTTGTATTTTTTAATCTTTCAAAAAATTATATTTCCAAGCCGGATCTTTTTTGTTTGAACCTTTTGATGATGTGCCATTTTCTGATACCATTTCCAAAAGCTAAATTTGGTTAAAAAAAAAAAAAAGAACTAAAAATTTAAAATTTAAAATATAAGGAAAATAAGACAACAATGTAAAAAAGTTATAAAATACAAAAAACTTTTATAACAAATAATAAAATTCTCATGCAAGAAGCATGGTCCGTTGAATGATATATTTTCAATGATAAGAACTTATAAGTGGTGAAAGTGGTGGGACCCATTGAAATGATGAGTCTCGGGAAGGTGGAGTATGGCTTTCTGCAATGTGCAGTGGCAGTAGAAAATGGTTAAATCTTTACAGTGTGTGTACTATGTAGTGGCACTGTGATAGGCTTAGAAAAAATTGGTTTCAGGAAGGTATTGAGTTTCTACAATGTGCAATGGCAGTAGAAAATGGTCAAATCTCTCTATGTAGTGACACTATTACAGGCAGCTCTATAGTGTGCAGTATTGCAGTGACAACATAGAGTAAAAAATATGTATAAAAAAAAGGGCCCATGTGAGTCTTCACATCACAAGCAAAGACAAGTTTTTGCTTAGCAGAGAATAAAATAAAAAAACAAAAATCAATAGCTTTGAAGTGTGTAAAAGAAGGCAGTCTTCATTCTTCAAAACACAAGCAAAGATAATATTTTTCTTTGCAAAGAATAAAATAAAATAAAAACAAGTCAATTAAAAGGTGCAGTAGTCATAACATACTTTTTTTCTTTTAAAAAAAGTTGGCTTCATATTTCAAAACTTCAAATCGTGAAGAACAAAAAACAAAAGCCATAAGAAGAGTTATAGAGAAGAGAAAAAGGAGAAAACCTTGTCAAAGTGAACCACAAAGCTGTTGAAATCTTCTTCCTTCCACCTTGTCTTCTTCTTGCTAAAAGGTAACAAAAAACTTTCTTTTCTTCTTCCCTCTACCTCGTCTTTTTCTTAAGCCCTAAATCTTGTTATTCCTTTTTTTTTTTTGCCCTTTTATTAGGGCTTTGTTATCAACCTTTTAGCTTCTCCATACCTCAACTTTCCAAATTTTATTTTTAATATTTTATTTTTCAAGTTTTCAGCCTTATGAATAAAGGCAATCGCTATTACACCTTAAACTTTATCCTAAAGCAACGACCTAGGGGTTGCCTCGCTTAGGTCTTCAAGAGGCATTTTTTATTTTTCTCACTTTGCCTGGTGGCCTAGGCGAATCAAGTGATCGCCCTTGACAACACTGCCGATAACCAATCTGCTCCTAAGTAGCTACTATGCTAACTGCCATGTTACTGAAGACTCGTTTATGCCAAACTTTAATATCTTCTTTCAAAGCTTTCAGCTAGGTCAGATAAAGAAAACTCAATGATCCAGTCATATTGTAGCTTTTCCACCAGTTCTTCACGAAGCCCTTAAACCATCCACCTTTAGCCACATAATCTTAAAACTAAACACAGTCTTATCGATTGTAACCCCATCACTATCCAATGAAATCAATGTATCAGCATAGATTGGCCTTGGCAACACGCTCTAGACCAAACTGAAGAAATGACCCTCCCAATCTGTAATCACAAGAAAGATATCAAGAGAATGGGAATCCCTTCTTGCCCCTACACTCCATGCAAACTCTACTCCTGAAAAAGGCATATCTATTAAACTAAAATCCCTGAAAAACTTCATGAAGTGCCTCATCGCTGCTAAAATATGGATGCAATGTCCTTTTTCTTAAGGAAATCCCACTATATAAAAGTCTTTCCTAATACACCAAGGATCCTCCCACAACCCCATAATATCCCCTAGTTGTTTTTGAGAAATCCTCCTTGTCCCACTTCGAATCCAGGTGCCCCTAAAAACCCACACAGATTATCCTCAAAACTGGTAAAACGGTAGGAAAATAAAAATGCTCCATTGCTCCTACTCCCACCTCAACCATCTCAAAAGCTCTCTGATAAAAAAAAATTAAAAAAAATAAAATAACTGTTGGGGCACGAAATACATTATGGGTTAAAATCCTACTAACTTGAGCTTTTAGGAAAATTAGTTGTTCAACATGATACCAAAGCTGTAATTAATTGGAAGTCATGAGTTCGAATCCTCTCTCCATCTATTTATCTGTCTTATTATTTTATCTGAAATTTGTGATTTGTCTACATCTACTATTGTTTGTGACTCCCATAATGGGTATAGGCCACAAAGGAGGGGAGATGGTGGAGCATGACATACATTGTGGCTTAATCCTACTAACTTAAGTGTTTAGGAAAATTACTTCTTCAACAATTATACCCACTTTCCTCAAAGCTCCCCTTGCCCTTAAAGCTTCCCAAACTAAAAATCCCTGCACCCAAACATATCATCTATTTTGCTCTCTTGAAAGCATACCAAATCCAGCTTCTAAGACTGGATGATAATCTTGACCATTTTCATCTTCTACAGATTATTTAGACCCCCTATAGTCCATGACAACATCATTATTTTCATGGTGTTGAAGATCCATCTCTATCTCCTTCTGATCTACTTTCCATGTATTGCCCTTGTAATTCCCAAAACACTAATTTTTTCAATTCCCTCTGTTTCCACCTAAAGCCTCTTGCTTTTCACTTTCTAGCTTATATTAAGAATGACTTTCTGTGTTTTGCCCCTATTTTTCTAATCAAGGTCATAATTTCTTTCTCAAAACTATCAAAGGGTGTGCCCACAAATCTATTGAATCCCGCAAATTTACTATTAGACTATAGCAAGGAACCTTTTTAACCATTTCCAACCAAACTTCTAACAACTACTGCTCCTAGGAGAATCAAGGGGTAACTCAAACAAGAGAGAAATAAACGGTGATGAAAGGAGGAGAACGCTTCTCATTAGGGACCAGCTTCCTTGAATTACATGGCCCTGAACTAGATTCTCAAGAAAATCCATTGATCTGCCATCTTGCAAGATCATTCTCAAGGGACCTCATCCGCCATAGCAAGCTCTAGAGCTTATCTCCCTCACCTTCTAGAAATCCTTTTGCACTAACCCCATAGGAGAAGAAATCTGAGAAGAAAAGGTAGGAGTAGAAGACTCATCCTTGTTGAAATTCGGCATTCAAAGTTAGGGTTTTAATTTAGGAAAGTATTTTAGGAATAAAAAAGGAGAGATCATTTAGGATATTTCCTTAGGATTCAGTTTCCTATTTTTTAGGAGAGAATCAAGCTAGATAGATATTTTCTTATTCAGTCATTTGTGTATATATATGTGTATGGCGTGTACCGAATAAATCAATAAAGGAGTTCAGAAATTCTTCATGGTATCAGAGCCAGTTTTCTATAACCCTAATCCCTTCTGGCCGCCTCTTATTCAGGCCATCATTCATTCCAGCCAAACCTCTTTGGCCATCTCTCAATCCGACCATCTCTCTCTCTGGCCATCACTCATTCCGGCCAAGTCTCTCTGGTCATCTCTCATTCCGGCCATCAGTCCCTGTTCTCAGGCCTGTATCTCTAGTTTTCTTCTCTTCCCTATTTCCAGCAACCATATTCGACTGTCTTCCTCATCTCCATGACAAAATACGGAATGACATCATCACAAGTATCTAGCGTCACGGCACTAGAATCAGGGGGCAGTTCTGAAATTCCAAACCTTGGTGGCAGTGATTCCTCTCCTATTCTCATCACAGGACACAAATTAAATGGCCATAACTATTTACAGTGGTCACAATATGTGTTACTGTTTATTTGCGGTAAAGGAAAGGATGAGTACCTCACTAGAGAAGCAGTCATGCCAGAAACTACAGAACCGGGTTTCAGGAAGTGGAAGATTGAAAACAGCATGATCATGTCATGGCTTATCAATTCCATGAACAATGACATAGGTGAAAATTTCTTGTTGTTTGGGACTGCAAAGGATATATGGGATGCAGCCAAAGAAACTTACTCAAGTTCTGAAAATACTTCAGAACTTTTTCAGGTTGAATCAGCCCTACATGACTTCCGCCAAGGAGAGCAATCAGTTACTCAGTATTACAACACACTCACAAGGTATTGGCAGCAACTTGACTTATTCGAGACTCACTCATGGAAATGTTCGGATGATGCAACAACATACAGGCAGATTGTGGAACAAAAGAGACTGTTCAAGTTTTTCCTAGGACTAAACAGGGAATTGGATGATGTTAGCGGCCGAATCATGGGCATTAAACCCCTGCCAAGTCTCAGGGAGGCTTTTTCAGAGGTTAGGCGTGAAGAAAGTAGAAAGAAAGTGATGATGGGATCCAAAGAGCAACCTGCCCCAACATTGGATGCCTCTGCCCTTGCTGCTCGGTCATTTAATAGTAGTGGTGGAGATCGTCAGAAACGGGATAGGCCTTGGTGTGATTATTGTAAGAAACTAGGCTATTATAAGGAGGCTCGCTGGAAGCTTCATGGCAAACTGGCTGATTAGAAACCAAAGCCACGGTTTGACAGAGATGGTAGAGCACACGTGGCTGCCAACTCTGAGAGCACATCTGTTCCCGAGCCGAGTCCATTCAACAAAGAGCAGATGGAGATGCTATAGAAACTATTAAGCTAAGTTGGCAGTGGCAGTACTACCGGGACAGCCTTCACTGCTTATCGAGGAGGAATGAAGCCGTGGATAGTGGACACAAGTGCTTCTGATCACATGACAGGAGATGTTGCCATTCTTTAAAATTACAAGCCAAGTAATGGTCATTCATCCATCCATATTGCTGATGGTTCAAAGTCAAAAATTGTTGGGACAGGTTCCATAAAACTTACTAAAGAATTGTATCTTGACTCTGTCCTCCATGTTCCAAACTTGGATTGTAATCTTTTGTCCATTAGCAAATTGGCCCGTGATCCCGTGATCTCCAATGTGTTACTAAATTTTATCCAAACTCGTGTGTTTTTCAGGACTTGAAATCGGGGAAGATGATTGGCAGTGCTGAACTGTGTTCCGGGCTCTACCTCCTCCCATGTGGCTGATTCTCAAACCAAGTCTCTCAAGCAAGTTGCATACAGTCTCAAAGTCTGTTAGACTCTTTCAATTCTATGTCAAATTCTAAGGTCAATAAAGATAGTGAGATTATAATGTTACACTATCGCCTTGGTCATCCTAGCTTTGTTTACCTTGCAAAATTGTTTCCCAAATTATTTATCAATAAAAATCCAGCATCTTATCACTGTGAAATTTGTCAGTTTGCAAAGCATACTCAAACAGTATATCCTCAAATCTCATACAAACCTTCGACTGTTTTCTCTTTAGTACATAGTGATGTGTGGGGTCCCTCACGGATAAAAAATATTTATGGCACTCGATGGTTTGTGACATTCGTTGATGATCATACACGGGTAACATGGGTTTTCCTTATGAAAGAAAAGTCAGAGGTCGGGCACATTTTTCAAACCTTCAATCTTATGGTTCAAAATCAATTCAATTCCAAAATTCAGGTCCTCAAGTCAGATAATGCAAAGGAATACTTTACTAGTAGTCTTAGTACCTATCTTCAAAATCACGACATCATCCACATAAGTTCTTGCGTTGACACCCCACAACAAAATGGGGTGGCTGAACGCAAGAATAGACATCTCTTGGAGGTTGCCCGGTGCCTTATATTTTCCTCTAATGTTCCAAACTATTTATGGGGGGAAGCCATTCTCACAGCTACCTATTTGATTAACCGTATGCCATCTAGAGTGCTTACCTTTCAATCCCCATGTCAACTTCTCTTAAAAAAATTCCCTCATACCCGTGCAACCTCTTCTGATTTACCACTCAAAGTATTTGGTTGCACGGCATTCGTTCATGTGTATCCTCAAAATCGTAGCAAATTTGCTCCTCGAGCCAATAAGTGCATTTTCCTAGGGTATTCTCCAACCCAAAAAAGGTACAAATGCTATTCTCCAACCAACAAAAGATTTTACACCACCATGGACGTCTCTTTCTTTGAACATGTCTTCTTCTATCCCAAATCTCATGTTTAGGGGGAGAGCATGAATGAACATCAAGTTTGGAAGTCTCTTCTTGAGGCTGTACCTTTTTCTCACTCAGAGTCACCAAATCCTTCCCAATCCGCGCCCACTGAGTTGTCCACACCCATGTCGTCATTAGTCCAGCCAGCCTAGCCCACAAATGTTCCTTCTCCCGTGACCATCCAGTCTCCCACGCCTATTCAACCGATAGCCCCACAACTTGCTAATGAGAACTTACAAGTATACATCAGGAGGAGGAAAAGACATGAATTAGAGCACGGATCACAGCCAACATGTGGCCAATATATTGACTCCATTTCAAGTCTACCTGAAGAGAACATAGGTGAGGATAAGGCTGGAGAGGTGTCAATTCCCAGCATTGATGATTCTACTTTGCCGATTGCATTGAGGAAGGGTGTTAGGAGATGTACAGATCATCCAATTGGGAATTATGTTACGTATGAAGGGCTATCACCATCTTACAGAGCATTTGCTACTTCTCTTGATGATACTCAGGTTCCCAACACAATACAAGAGGCATTCAAAATTTCAGAATGGAAGAAGGCAGTACAAGATGAGATTGATGCACTTGAAAAGAATGGGACATGGACTATCACAGATTTGCCGGTTGGGAAGAGGCCCGTGGGGTGCAAGTGGATTTTCACCATAAAATACAAAGCAGATGGATCAGTCGAGAGATTCAAGGCTCGTTTGGTAGCTAGAGGGTTTACACAATCCTATGGGATAGACTATCAGGAGACTTTTGCTCCTGTTGCAAAACTGAACACTATCAGGATTCTTCTCTCATTGGCTGTCAATCAAGATTGGTGCTTGCAACAACTGGACATAAAAAATGTGTTTCTAAATGGTGACCTAGAAGAGGAAGTCTACATGGAAATACCACCTGGTTTCGAAGAAAGTAAGGCAAAGAATCAGGTTTGCAAACTCCAAAAATCCTTGTACGGCCTTAAACAATCTCCCCGAGCCTGGTTTGATAGATTCACAAAGGCAGTCTTGAAGTTGGGCTACAAACAAGGTCAGGCTGATCATACTCTATTTGTCAAGAAGTCTCATGCCGGGAAAATGGCCATATTGATAGTCTATGTCGATGATATTATTCTATCTGGGAATGATATGGAGGAATTACAGAATTTGAAGAAGTATTTGTCAGAAGAGTTTGAAGTTAAAGACCTTGGAAATTTGAAATATTTCTTTGGTATGGAAGTGGCTAGATCAAGGAAGGGAATTGTAGTCTCTCAAAGAAAATACATACTCGACCTTCTTAAGGAGACCGGTATGCTTGGATGCAAACCAATTGATACTCCTATGGATAGTCAGAAGAAACTTGGTATCGAGAAAGAGAGTACACCGGTAGACAGGGGGAGATATCAACGACTCGTCGGGCACTTGATTTATCTCTCACACACTCGGCCAGATATTGGCTTTGCAGTGAGTGCCGTAAGTCAATTCATGCACAGCCCCACTGAGGAACACATGGAAGCAGTCTACAGGATTCTTAGATATTTAAAAATGACACCAGGGAAAGGTCTATTCTTCAGAAAGACAGAGAATCGTGACACTGAAGTATACTCAGATGCGAATTGGGCAGGAAACATCATTGACAGGCGGTCCACTTCTGGATACTGTTCTTTTGTCTGGGGAAATCTTGTTACCTGGAGGAGTAAGAAGCAATCAATTGTAGCCAGAAGTAGTGCAGAAGCTGAGTACAGAGCTCTAGCACAGGGAATTTGTGAAGGGATTTGGATAAAAAGGATTCTTAGTGAACTGGGACAAACGAGTTCATCTCCGATTCTGATGATGTGTGATAATCAGGCAGCTATAAG
Organism: Vitis vinifera; assembly: GCF_030704535.1. Lineage (NCBI taxonomy): Eukaryota > Viridiplantae > Streptophyta > Magnoliopsida > Vitales > Vitaceae > Vitis > Vitis vinifera. The sequence continues at coordinate 15,821,348 of NC_081806.1, forward strand.
CATAGCAAAGAATCCCGTGCATCATGACAGGACCAAGCACGTTGAGATTGACAGACACTTCATCACAGAGAAGGTGACTAATGAGATGGTTAAATTGAACTACGTTCCTACCAAGCACCAAACCGCAGACATCCTCACCAAAGCTTTACCTAGGCCTAACTTCGAAGACTTAACTTGCAAGCTGGGATTATATGATATATATTCTCCAGCTTGAAGGGGAGTGTTGAAATTCGGCATTCAAAGTTAGGGTTTTAAATTAGGAAAGTATTTTAGGAATAAAAAAGGAGAGATCATTTAGGATATTTCCTTAGGATTCAGTTTCCTATTTTTTAGGAGAGAATCAAGCTAGATAGATATTTTCTTATTCAGTCATTTGTGTATATATGTGTATGGCGTGTTCCGAATAAATCAATAAAGGAGTTCAGAAATTCTTCAATCCCCAAGCACCAAAACCTAGTAATAGACTAAGAACCTAGGGTTCAAGATACTAGTACCAAGAGAAGCTTAAAAGCATGGTGTTTTCTTAAGAAATCAATTATTTGATGTGCAAGATGTCCTCATCATTTAGCTACTAGAACCAAATAATTTTCTGTACTTCACATGCCTATTTATATGGATGTCAGTGAGATCACCTTCACCTAGGCCTTAGGGACATTTTTACAAAGAATATGAATTGCTGATGAATTTTCAGAAATTTGTGTCACCCATTTTCATTAATAATCTACCCAACTTAGAAGTTGAATCTGGAAAGGTGAAACAAATTCACCATTTCACACTCAGATGATGACTTAAATTAAGGGCAATTCAAACTATATAGCACAAGTAGTTGTAGTAAAGATATACCAAGCACAAAGTAGTAAAGATTCAAGTACAAATTTAACTTTCCTCTGTTGTTTTCAGCATCTTGTATTTCAAAATTATTTCTAATGTGCAAAAATGAAGAGGGTCCTGCTAGGTAGAAATCCAGCCTTAAAACCCTCAAAACCTTATGAACAAGTCAAATTCAAATCTAAATAGAATCTTTCAATAAATTTTCAAAATATAGTCAGAACAAGTAATTTACCTTGGCAATACTTATAGTCTGTTGCTCCATTGCTTCATGTATGGTTGCCCTATCATGTTCCCTCATACTGTCAAACAGAACATGATTTAGATTAAGAATTAAGAAAGGGGAAGACAAAATGGGAAGGTGGGGAATAACTTGAAAACAAGATGAGAGATGATAGGAGAAACAATGAAAAAAAAAATTATATAAAAGATAGAGGTTTTATATATATATATAACCTGACACCAGGTTGTTAAAATATAATATTAGGGATATTTATGCCTTATGTATGTTAGAAGTGTAATAAGTAGTTGCCTCACGTTTGTTTACTCTCATTGTTTCCTTCTATTCCTCTTTCTTTTTTTCTTTTTTTTCTCTTTTTCAAACCAGGCAATTCACCATAATACTAGCAACTATAATTAACCATCTCATTCAAATAACTAGCAACCTAATAATAGATCATTTTGGGGGAAGCAAGTCAAATTCATAGTGGATAACTATGACTTTATCACAAACCTCCATGCTAGAAAATTTCAATCGCCTAATTATGTCAACCACAGTTATTAGCAGAGTTATTTCTTTAAGGGGGTTAAAAAAAAAGGAAAAGAGAACAACACAACTACCAAAATGATAAGAATAACAAGACTCAAAGAAAGAACCATAGTCGGTTGATATATTTTTCCTTTTCCTTCTCAAAATAGGGTTCAGAAAACAAAATAGATTATGCATGTCGAGTTTGATACACGATTTGCAAAAGCAAAGAGAAAGGTTGCCCTATTTAAAGTTCATGATGGACAAAAATAGCTTTTTCATTCAATCAAAATAGCAATACCTATTGAATTCGTCTATACAACAAAGCCCACCATCTGCCAAAACAAGTGCCCCAGCTTCCAACATCCATTCCCCTAAAAATTCCTTAGAAGCGGTTAGTCTTTTTAGTTGAATTGAATTTCACATATGTGGTGATATTATGTTACAGAGAAAATTTCAAGGATGCCCAATGAAATTTTTAAAAATAAATGTTGTACATACTTATATGATGACCTACAAAGGGCTTAAAAAAACAATAGATAAAATTTCAAACTAAATCCATTTCATAAGCAGAATTTCAATCCACGATATTTTTTTGGGCTTATACTTTATTGGGTTAAATATTGATAAATTGAGTAAACATATATCCTTCAATGAGATAAATAAAGAAATAACTGATATTGGCATTCAACTTAAAGTAATACATCCAGAAATTATACTAAAAGATCTTTTATGGAAATGATTTAGCTGCATGAAACAATTATCCCATTCCATGAACCACCTAATTCATATTCCAATTACACTGATTTAGCCACCATAACATGTCTCCCTTTGTAAGAACATGTCTCCCATTTCATGAAATATTTTTTTTCTTTAAACATTGGATAGAAGATGTATGACTGAAAGCAGAAGGCAATAAAGAAAGTAACTGTTGAAACCGTAGGTTTGATTTTTAGGAGTTCGAATTTAAAAATAAAATCAGAAGATAAGGCTTGACTGAGTCCTATTATTTTGGACTGTTTAGTTTAGATAAGTCCTAGATTTTTAGGAGTTTGAATTTAAAATGAAACCAGAAGATAAGGCTTGATTGAATCCTATTATTCTAAATTGTTTAGTTTAGATAAGTCCTAATGTATTTAAATTTGTTTTTATCTCTAGTTTGAAAGAGAGAATATCGGATGATATTCTGCAAGATGGGATTGCTTCGTCTATTTAAGTTCTCGATGTAAACCAAATTTTTTTCAATAGAGTATCATTCAATTTCTCTTCCAAATTCAATATGGTATCAAATCCCAAGATCTGAACATAAACATGGTGAAAACTACAATGACTGGCGAATGTCTAGCAAGGTCTTCAAATGTCATCTCCAATTCTTCTCTTGTCAATTCTGATGGTAATGGTGGTTCTGAAAATTCCATTCACCACATTACTGTCCACAAATTAAATGGCAAGAATTATCTCCAATGGGCTTAATCGGTAATGATGTATATATGTGGGAGAGGCAAAGATGACTACATCACAGGCGCGAAAACAACCCCTATGAAGAATGATGCATCTTACAAAACCTAGTTTTCTGAGAACAATATGATTATGTCTTGGCTTACTAATTCCATGGAGACAGACGTAGGCTAGACGTTCCTATTCTACAAGACAACAAAAGAAATCTGGGATGCAACCAAGGAGACATTTTCAAACAACGGAAATGCAACAGAGGTGTTCGAAATCAAAAGTCAGCTTCTAGAATTACGGCAAGGGGACCTCAGTGGGACCCAATACTTCAGCATTCTCTCCCTATATTGGCAAAAATTGGACGTGTACAAAGAATTGGAATGGGATTGCACTAGTGACAACATCAAATATCAAAAAACTGTGGAAAAAGAAAGGATCTTCCCATTCTTGGCGGGACTCAACAAAAATCTTGATGAAGTCTGAGGAAGGATTCTTAGCACTAAGCAACTCCCATCACTGAGAGAGGTGTGTTCTGAGGTCCGACAAGAAGAGAGTTGAAAGAAGGTCATGATGAAGGATCACAACTCATCAGAGTCCTTTTCGAGCAATGACGGATCAGCCTTGGCCACCAAGGGACCGAATTCTCAACACTTTGATTCACAAAGGAGATCCAATGGGCCATGGTGTGATCATTGTAATCAAGTTGGTCACACTCGAGAAACCTGTTGGAAAATTCATAGGAAGCCGTCCAATTGGAAAAGTAACAGAACTCAGGAAAATGAACCTCAAGGTTATTGTGCCACCAATGATGAACCACCACAATCCAATAACTCAGCCAACAAAACGCCTTTAAGTTGAGAATAGATGGAGCTACTTCAGAAACTCCTCACACGTGATCCTTCGAGTACCTCCACTATAGGATCAAGTTCCATTGCCCAGAAAGGTATATGTTCCAAAGCCTTGAATGCTTTTTCAAAGTCAAACTCATGGATTATCGACTCTAGCACATCCGATCACATGACCGGTGATATAACTCTTTTTCACTCTTATCAACATTGTTCTAAGAGTTATAAAATTAAAATAGTTGATGGCTCTTACTCATGGGTGGTCAGTAAAGGGAGTGTCATTCTTCCGAATAGCTTTAGATTGCTCTCTGTTCTTCATGTTCCTAAGCTTACATGTAACCTGCTCTCTATAAGCAAAGTCACTAAAGATCTGAACTGTGTTACTAAATTCTTTCCTAATCATTGTGAATTTCAAGAAATGGAGACGGGGAAGATGATTGGTTGTGCCTGGGAGCATGAGGGTTTATATATCTTTGGAAATAAAGCTGCAAAAGGGCAAACTCAGAAGGCAAGCTGCAATGTTCTTTCATCTTTTACAAATTCCAATGACCATGAAATAATGTTTTGGCACTTTAGGCTAAGCCACCCAAGCTTTCCATATTTGAAAAAGTTGCTTCCATCGTTATTCAAAAATAAAAACTTAGAGTCATTTCATTGTGAGTTCTATCAATTGTCTAAACATTGTTGAAATTCTTATGTTTCACAACCTTATAAAAAATCTCATCCTTCTTCGCTCATACATAATGATTTATGGGGACCTTCCAATATTAGCAACGTAATAGGCTCTAAGTGGTTCATTTCATTTATTGACGATCATACACGAATATGCTGGGTGTATTTGTTAAAAGAAAATTTTGAAGCAAAAGACTGACAATGGTACTGAATACTTTAATTCAATTCTTGGACCCTATCTTCTTGAACATGGCATTATTCATCAAAGCTCATGCATGGCTACACCACAACAAAATAAAATTTCAGAAAGAAAAAATCATGATTTGTTGGAAGTTGCTTGATCCCTTATGTTCTCGACAAATGTTCCTAAATATTTTTGGGGGGAAGCCGTTCTTATTGCATCATACTTGATAAACAGAATGCCCACTAGAGTATTACAGTACCAAACTCCCATTGAAGTCCTAAAAAATTGCTACCCTAACATTCGGCTAGTGTCATCCCTTCCACCAAAAATTTTTGGTTACAGCGTTTTTATCAACACTCATGCTCAAAACAAAACGAAACTAGATCCAAGAGCCCCCAAATGTCTTTTCTTGGAATATTCTTCAACCCAAAAAGGTTATAAATGTTACTCTCCTATCACAAAAAGGTTCTATGTTCCATGGATGTAACATTCCTTGAGAATCAAGCCTATTTTCCCAAAACTCAGCTTCAGGGGGTGATTTTAAGGAATTCCAGCTCAGATCAATTTTGGGATATTGCTATTCTAGTTGATATTGCTCTTCCAGCCCAGCCCCAATTTTCGAATATGCCACCTCAACTACCCCTGTAACAGTAAGTAAGTCCAGCCCTGAAACCACTATTTTTTTTTTTGATAAGTAAGCAAGCAATAGATTAAGAAGTGGCAAAAAGCCACAAGGCATACAGGGAGTATACACAGTAGCCTAAGCCAAAAAACACAAAAAACAGACAACCTCACCAGCCCTTAAGTGGACGCTAGCCACTCCAAAAAGCCTAAGAGAGACAAGGACTCCTCACCAATGTACACCCGAGCGCAACTCTACAGATTACAAACAAAAGAATTTTTGAGCTTCTAAATAGCTAAAGAACCCCCCCCCCCCCTAAAAGCTAACATATTCCTCTCATTCCAAACCGTCCAAAAAATACACAACGGGATGGAATTCCAAATCTTTTTCCTTTTTTTCCCCACAAAAGGGTCCACTGTTTTTGGGAACACCCACGGAACCCCAAACAAGGCGAGAATGATCTCCCAGAGGACCCTGACCACTGTACAGTGTAAAAGAATATGATTTACAGTTTCTTCTTCACAACCACACAAAAAACAACGATTGGGGAGCTGCCATCCCCGTTTTTTAAGACTATCCAGGGTAAAAATCTTCCTCCAAGTGGCCTCCCAAGCAAAAAAAGCAGCTTTGGTTGGAGCCTTATCCACCCAAATGTTCTTCTTCGGGAAAGTGAAGTCATTGGGAGCGACCATCAGAATATAAGTGTCCTTAACCCCAAAGATACCACTTCCCCCACCTTTCCAAAACACCGAATCCTCTTCTGAAGATATCCTGCAATCCCTCAACAAAATCAGCAACTCCCCTATCAAATCCAACTCCCAATCATTAAAGTCTCTACAAAATCTGAGGTTCCAACCTCCTTGACCAAAGCTAGAGTCCCACACTTCATTAACTGTTGCATTCCTATGGACCGCTAAAGCAAATAACAGGGGGAAGATTTGGGACAGCGCTGCATTGCCACACCAATGATCAATCCAGAACTTAATTTTAGTCCCTTTACCCACTTTAAACTGGAAATTATCCCAACACCAGCAAGCCTCCTTCAGAATCTCCTTCCAAACCCTCACTCCATATGTCCCACAAACCTCATTAGTCCTCCACCCAAAACCCTCCTGGCCATACTTCACCAACAACACCTTCTTCCAAAGATTATCCTTTTCAGTGGCAAATCTCTAAACCCATTTTCCCAGCAAGGCCTTGTTCAGAAGGATAATCTTCCTTAAACCTAGACCACCCTTCTCCTTTTGAGCGCACACCACCTTCCAATTGATTAAGTGGACTTTCCTTTCCAAGCTTCCCCCTCCCCAAAGGAAGTCTCTTTGTAATTTTTCCATCCTTTTTGCAACAATCTTGGGCATTCGAAAAAGGGACAATTGGTAAATCGGCATGCTGGCCAGTATGCTCTTAATAAGGATGATTCTCCCGCCTTTAAAAATATATTGTCTTTTCCACAAGGTTAGTCTTCTCCTCATTCTCTCTTCCACCCCATCCCACATAGAAAGAGTCTTGTGATAGGCTCCTAAAGGCAGCCCCAAATAAACAGTGGGCAAAGACCCCACCCTACACCCTAGCTCCACTGCCATTTCCTCAATCTCTTCCACCTCTCTAACTGGAATTAATTCGTTTTTGGCCAGATTGATCCTTAAACCGGAAGCAGCCTCAAACCAAGCCAAAGTCCAACTCAAGAAAGTTAGATTCTCTTTCCTTGCTTCACAGAATATGATTGTATCATCAACAATGAGTAAATGGGACACATTTAACTCCATCCTTCCTCCCCCCCGAAGCTTACAGCCTTAAATGAACCCCCCATCCGCAGCCCTTCTTAAAAGTGCACTTAGCACTTCCATTCCCAACACAAAAAGGTAAGGAGAAAGAGGGTCTCCTTGACGCACCCCCTTGATGCTTGAAAAGAAGCCTGCAGGCACCCCATTGACGAGAACAGAGAACTTGGTAGTTGAGATGCATTGCCAAATCCACTCCATCCACCGAGACCCAAAGCCCATCTTATGCAAAACCTTCATTAAAAAACTCCAATTTATGTTGTCATATGCTTTTTCAATGTCCAATTTACAAATCAGCCCTTTCTCTTTTCGTTTTTGCCAAAAGTCAACCACCTCATTAGCTATAAGCGAGGCATCCAAAATCTGTCTACCCTTCACAAACTCGTTTTGATCCTCGGAAACCACCTTTCCTAAAACCTTCTTCAGCCTAATAGCCAGTACCTTAGCCAACAACTTGTACAGACCCCCTAGGAGGCTAATGGGCCGGAAATCCCCCAAATCCTCATCACCCCCTTTTTTTGGAATGAGGACCAGGAAAGTGGTGTTCAGGCTTTTGGCAAAGGATCTTTGATCATAAAACTCCTTGAACAACTCCAAGATTTCCTCCTTCATAAAATCCTAACATGCTTGCCAAAAGGCCACTGTGAAGCCATCTGGGCCAGGAGCTTTGTCACCATTCAGCTCCAACAGGGCAGAATGGATTTCTTCCTCAAAGAAGGGCACTTCCAAATTTTCACCTACGATGGAGATGCAGCCCCTCTATGTCCGCTCTCCAGCCTGGCTTATTCCAGCAAATTTGACCTCAGAGCTTTGGGTTTATTCCAGATGAAAAGTTGCCAAGGATATACAAACTCCCATGCCCTCAGCTGATGGCCGGTTAACTGAACCTAATCCGGATCCTCATGACCAGAATTCAAGTAACACAATAACTGATACTAATCTAGTTGTATTATATGATTTGGATGTTCCTATTGCATTTTGGAAAGGGGTTAGATCGTGTACTACACATCCCATTGCTGATTTTGTTTCCTATGAAAGATTATCTCCACAGTTTTGAGCATTTACTGCTAATCTCTCTAAAGTTGATATACCCAGGGACATTCATGAGGCATTACAACATCCAAATTGGAAAGCAGCTGTGCATGAGGAGATTAAAGCTCTTGAAAAAAATGGAACCTGGGAATTAACCAAATTGCCTTTAGGAAAATCTACTGTGGGATGCAAGTGGATTTTCAATGTGAAATATAAAGTTGATGGGAACATTGACATATATAAGGCAGGATTGGTGGCTAAGGGATTTATGCAAACGTATGGAGTGGATTATCAAGAAACTTTTGCTCCAGTTGCAAAACTTAACACTGTTCAAGTTCTACACTCCATTGCAGTCAACAATGATTGGCCTCTTTATCAGCTAGACGTAAAAAACGCATTCCTAAATGGTGGTCTCAATGAAGAAGTCTACATGGATATTCCACCAGGATTCAAAGACGCTGAAAAAAAGAACCGAGTGTGCAAGTTAAAGAAATCTTTGTATGGCTTAACGCAATCACTTAGGGCCTAATTTGACGGTTTCACTTCACCTATTAAGAAAGTTGGGTACAACCAAGGGCAATCAGATCATACAATGTTTTTCAAACATTCATCAGATGGGAAAATAGTTGTTCTTATCGTCTATGTAGACGACATAATTCTTACAGGTGATGATGAAGCAAAAATGATAAATCTGAAAAACACCCTCTCTCAAGAATTCGAAATCAAGGACTTGGGAGCTCTTAGGTACTTCCTTGGCATGGAGGTGGCTCGAACTTCAAGTGGAATATCAGTTTCTCAATGGAAATATGTCCTTGATCTTGAAAGGAAACCGGTATGCTTGGATGTAGACCAGCGGACACACCTATGGAGCAGAATGGCAAGCTTAGTGATGAAGAAGAAAGCCCTCCGGTTAACAAAGGTCAATACCAAAGACTTGTTGGGAAGTTGATCTTTTTATCCCATACTAGGCCAAACATAGCCTTTCCTGTTAGTGTGGTTAGTCAATTCATGCAAGCTCCCACTAAAGAACATCTTAGTGCAGTTCACAAAATTCTCCGATACTTGAAAATGACACCTGGAAAGGGGTTATTTTTTGGTAAAAGTACCAAACGAAGAATCGAAGTATATTCTGACGCAGATTGGGCAGGTTCCATGAAGGATAGAAGGTCCACTTCAAGCTATTGTACCTACGTATGGAGTAATTTGGTTACTTGGAGAAGTAAGAAGCAGTTTGTAATGGCTCGAAGTAGTGCGTAAGCTGAGTTTCGGGCTATTGCACTTGGTGTATGTGAAGGACTATGGCTAAAACATGTGATGGAGGAGTTGAAGATTTCAACTAAGTTTCCAATGAAAATGTTTTGTGATAATCAAGCAGCCATCAACATCTCCCATAATCTGGTTCATCATGACAGAACCAAACATGTGGAAATAGACCGATATTTCATCAAGGAGAAAGTTGAGAATGGGGAGTTTTTATTGCAGTACCCGCCTACCAAACTTCAAACTACAAACATTCTTACAAAAGCTCTACCAAGACAACATTTCGATTCTCTTATAAGCAAACTGGGAATGATCAATATCCATTCCTCAGTTTGAGGAGGAGTGTTGAAACCGTAGGTTTGATTTTTAGGAGTTTGAATTTAAAAATAAAATCAGAAGATAAGGCTTGACTGAGTCCTATTATTTTGGACTATTTAGTTTAGATAAGTCCTAGATTTTTTGGAGTTTGAATTTAAAATAAAACCAGAAGATAAGGCTTGATTGAATCCTCTTATTATGGATTGTTTAGTTTAGATGAGTCCTAGTGTGTTTAAATTTGCTTTTATCTCTAGTTTGAATTAGAAAGATTATTAGATGATATTTTGCAGGATGGGATTGCTTTGTCTATTTAAGTTCTCGATGTAAACCAAAATTTTTCAATAGAGTATCATTCAGTTTCTCTTCCAAATTCAATAGTAACCAACAAACAAATGTCCAAAAAAGTTTAAGACACAAGTAGATAAAGAAGAGAACAGAAGAGAAAAAAAACATGCCATACTGTAATGGTAGTTAAAGTTCAAACATATTAATTGAAGTACTAAGCATAATATTTACCTCCATCCCTGACTGCAGTAACAGTCAATCCAGCACTAGTGCTTCCAAACCCAGTAGTAATAACAGATCTGTTGCTCAACTTGGCAGCAAACTTCAAGAACTGAGATTTTCCAGTACCTATGTGACTTAGAAGTTATCATGCTGTTTTTGGCAGTTCAAAAAATTTATCTGCTCCCTGAAATCTCCTCTGTTAATCAAATTATGAGAAAAGAAACACAAAACAATCCTTAAGTTGATGCCTATTGAAGCCCAAAAATCAAAGTTAGGGGTGCACTCAATTTTAGGTAAGAAGTAAAAATCCCCGGCATATTGTAGGGTCATTTGAGATTAAAAGAAAACAAATTGTAAATTAATTTCTTTTTCTGGACAAGTAGTAGACAGCAAACAAAGTTGATTCAACTCAAGCTATAGACAATGTTTGAGTCCACTCAACTCAACTCTAGTTCATTATTCATGTGCTGGGGTCCAAAAGTGAAACAAACAGTACTACATTCTCTTAACTCACATGCATGCCTTGAAAATCTAATTCACCTGACAAGACATGCAAAATACATGTACTAATGCATTGCCATCATTTTCTATTTTACTATTGATAGGAATAAGAGTAAGATATCCAAGAGTTTGAGAGGCACATGTCTACTAGCATGTATCAAGAAATGGTTGTGAGCTTCTTTCATTGGAAAGAGAGTTATATATATAAAAGGACACAAAACAGGATGGGCTGTGGCAAGCACGCAGAAGGAATACAGGCAACACCCTCAAAACAAGATGGAAAAGAAAAAAAAATGGAGACTTCAAGCCCTTCCAACCTATCAATGAAATTCAAAAAACACACGCTCCCCAACAAGTCCACTGGCCAAACAAACAATAACTTGAGAATAATTTCTTTCACTTTCAACTCCGAAAGCCCACTTGGCTCAAAAACTTGGTGACTCCTCTTCCCCCGAAGACACCAGGCTTGGTACAATGAAGTTGTGATCTACATTTTCATTTTCTTCACAGATCAACAAAGCCAACTAGAAAGATATTCCTTTGACAGTCTAGACAAGATGCAAACCACCTCAAAAAGAATCAACCATAGACCAGAGGTTACAGAACTGTTGTATCAAGAGATGTTTGGTGGACTTCTCATCTCTCTTCGCATACAACACAATTCACCAGAGTTCTACCCAAACAGAGTTCCAAATTTTTATAATGCACCTATTGAAATAAAATGTTAAAAGTAGCTAAGCAGAATTTTATGACAAAAAAAAAAATGCATAACACTTTCCTTGCATCAAAGAATACACTGTCTAGATGTTCCTATATAATAGTATCCAAGTTCACTACCCTAAAGAGGCTCGATAGCAAGGGTTAGTAATTGCAATACAACATTCCTAGGAATTTTAGCATTTATGTGGTCTTACATAAAACAGAAGCCTGTCCTTATTTTAAAACACAGATCTGATCAACTCAGTTGCACAGATGCATTGCTGGAAGGGATCCAAAATTAAAGCTTAAAATCATGAGGATCTATTGGATTAGCATAGCTTAGACATGTAGTGTCATGTGAATCTTGGGAAATAGTAAGTCTTGCAAAGTGACTTAAAACCCAGAATTCTTGATGGATTGAGATTCTCTTAAATTTCTCAAGTCAGGATCTCAGTCTGAACTTCCACAATTCAACAGGAGGAAGTTTTCCAATCATATTCAAGCTTGAATCACAGTGTTTCTGATTCAAGCCTTAATGTATTTATCCATTAAAAATTATTTTAACAAAAATATACAACTTAACCTAAATTTGAAACGGCTAATGCTAAGACTAACAAAGCCTGATGGTGTCAGTAAGGAAAACCAGAGAAGAAATTACCAGGATCACCAACTAGAAGCAAATGAGACTCTCCTCGAACCTTAGTCCCAGAAGCATCAACATGTTGCACACCTCCGATAAGTGTTAATGCAACTAGATTAAAAGAAGAAAAGTTGGATGTGGTGAGTGAAGTATGAAGCAATAAAGATTATATAATTTTAAAGAAAGAAAAAAATATAATCTCAAATTTGGACCACATTAGCATGTCCTCTGTAAATAGGAGTTTAAAGGTGAAACAGTATAATGGAAATTTAATCTTCAAAATCTGTGACAATGGAACTTGACATTGGAAAGGAATATACCTGCAAGTTTCACAGTGAAGAGTCCAAAAACTTGTGGGCAAATACCCCTAAGAATGGCATTTCTCCCTGGTGCAATTGAACTGCTTGAAATTAAAAGTAGAAGATACCAAAATTCACAGAGGAACTCTATATAAAGGATGCTAAAAGAATAAAAATGAATAGCGAACACACTTTTTTAACAAGGAATTCCTTATATAGCCCAAATCTTCATATGCTGATATAGAAAAATTATGAAAATGATATGAATAACTAATTTTCACCTTTTAATGGGGTATCTTTGAAGTCTGACCAGAACTGCTTGAATTTCATAATGACCTCATCAGGGATATCCATGTCTGATCTAAGCTCATTAGTTCTCCTAAAAACAAAAAGCAAAGAAAATAATAAACAAGAGCAAGTTAAAAAATGCCATGCTCACTAATATATGATATGATAGCATTAGGTTCCAAAAGCATCAAGCATTGTTCAAGTTCTATAAGCCAAAAAAAAAAAAAAGAAAAAGAAATACACATCTGAAGGATTCTGTTTTCCCTTCTTTTTCACCTGGTTAAAAAATGATAAGATTCTGAATTTGTTGTCCCTTGCTGAATTTCAAACAGGCCAGAAAGGCAAGAAGACATAATTTAAAGTGAAAAAGGGTACCAAAATATACACCTACTAGGATACCAAGAGCCTATACAAGACCATACAATTAGGGATCGCAAAGGGGCAGGTTCAAGTTGGAGTGCACCCCCACCAAACCCCTTCCTATTGATATAAATCATCAACCCTGGTCCAAGCTCAAAACCAACACAAGGTAGGACCATGAATCCCATTCCAGGATCGGCCAGGTCGGTTTATATTGGTTGAAAAACAACTCTGATATTTGATTAAAGAATAGTACACATATAGTAGTGTCTAAGAGGCAAACACCCAATTAACAGCTGTTCTAATCACTAACTTACAGCTATCCTAATCAATAGTTGACTGTTACAATAATCCTAATTTGTACATTGATTGACTAATTCTACAAGCTAATATTAACAGCTAATATATTTAGGTCCTTTAGAGCTGATCAGGCCCTAAAATGAAGGGATTCTATTGATTTCCCACACTCCCCTCAAGCTGGTTTGAAGATATTCTTCATTCCTAGCTTGCATGTCACTGAGTTGAAGCTTGGATTAGACACTCCTTTAGTGAATATATCAGCCAAGTGCATTTTATATGAAACAAAAGAAGTGCAAATAAGACTATCATCAATTCTTTTCTTTGATGAAGTGTCTATCCACTTCAACATGTTTAGTGCAATCGTGTTAAACTGGGTTATGTGTGATGCTTATGGCTGCCTTATTGTCGCAATATAGCCTCATAGGTTCTTCAATGTCTACTTGTAATTCTTTTAGTAGAGTTTTGATCCACATGAGTTTACAAATACCTTGGGTCATAGCTTGGTATTCAGCCTCAACACTTGATCTAGCAGCTATTGGTTGTTTTTTACTCCTCCAAGTCACCATGTTGCCCCTTACAAAGGGGCAATACCCTGAAGTGATCTCCTGTCGATTATTTTTATTTTTATTTTTTTATTAGAAACAAAATATATGTATTAATAGAGAAAAGGGACATGAAAAGGATGAGAAATCCTCCCCATGAAGTACAAACCTAATCAAAAGAACTAGGTAAACCTCCACTAACCAAGGAAGGCTATACAAGAGGTACAAAAGGCCGTGTGATCGAAAGAACTAAGTAAACCTCTAACCCAAGGAGGGCTATACAAAAGGAACAAAATGCCTATACAAGTAAAAGAATCCTAACCCTCTAAACCCAAACCTACGGTGTACATAACGGGAGCCAACTAAGTTGGATTACACTCAAAGGATAGGGTTTAAAAATGTCTGTACAATAAGCCCAAAAAGTAACATAAAAATGAAGTTGATCCCACATCATCTCTGGTGTCTTCCAAATGTCCTTGAAAATCCTAGCATTTCTCTCTCTCCACACAATCCATAAGAGAGAGAGAGAGACGCAATTTTCCAAAGAGTCTTGCCTCTAATAGAATTCTCAAAACACTTGAAGGAGATTACCAACATATCACAAATACTGCTAGGCTGAACCCACTCCATCCCAGCCTATGAAAAAAATTTGTGCCACAATCCCAAAGTAATCGGATAATGTAAGAAGAGATGATCAATCTCCTGTTGGTTATAGATCCAACATAATTAGCATCAGTGTAAGCCTCTACTTACATGTGACCATTTTTAGAGAATAACAAACTCATGTCTGGAGTAGCCTTCAAATATCTTAATATCCTCATTACAACTTCCAACTGATCTTCTAAGGGAGCATGCATGAATTGACTCACAACAACAACAACATATGCAATGTCTGGCCTAGTATGAGAAAGGCATATCAAATTGCCAACAAGTCTTCAATATCTTCTTTTATCAACCAATACTCCGTCTAAGTTTATCCCCAACTTATGATTATGATCTATAGGTGTATCCAAAGGCTTACACCCGAACATTCCGATTTGTTCCAGAAGATCAAGAATTTACTTTCTCTGAGACATATATTCCTTCTTTTGATCATGCAATTTCAATGCCAAGGAAATATCTAAGACTTCCCAAGTCTTTAATTTCGAATTCCTTAGCTAATTTATCTTTCAAGTTCTGTATCTCCTCATGATCATCTCTAGTGACTATAATGTCATTCACATAGACAATAAAAATAGTTACCTCTTTCCTTGGTGAACATTTGACAAACAATGTGTAGTTTCCTTGGCTTTGCTAATATTTGAACCCCACAAGGGATTGAGCAAATCATTCAAATCAAGCCCTCGGGGACTATTTCAAGTCGAATAAAGACTTGTTCAACTTACACAACTTCTCATTCTTAAACTACCCCTCGAATCCATGAGGTACACCCATGAAGACTTCTTCTTCCAAGTTCCCATGAAGAAAAGCATTTTTTACATCAAATTATTGAAGTGACCAATCGCAATTTGTAGCAAGAGATAGTAGGATTCTGATTGAGTTCATCTTTGCAATAGGTGCAAAGGTCTCTTAGTAGTCAATCTCGTATGTTTGGGTGTACCCCTTAGAGACCAATCTTGCTTTATATCTCTCTACAAAGCCATTAGCTTTGTACTTGGTGGTAAACACCCACTTAGATCCAACCAGATGATTTCCTTTAGGCAGATCAACTATATCCCATGTATCATTCTTGTACAGAGCCTTCATTTCTTCATCTATTGCCTCCTTCCACTTACGGTCAACAAGTGCTTCTTGAATATTTTTTGGGACTAAATTTGAACTCAAGTTTGTAGCAAAGGTCTTATGGTTGTTGTTCATCTTGTGATATGACAAGAAATTCGACAAAGGATGTTCGGTACAATTCCTAACGCCTTTTTTGATGGCTATAGGAATGTCCAAATTAGTATCAACCACTTGGACAACATTGGGAGGATTTAAAATTGTAGAATCAGAAAGATTAGGAGAGATACCTTCTCCTAGGGTCAATGATCGATTGTGCTTTGGAGGATTTTGACCTTGTTCCAACCTAGTTTCTCGAGGTCTTCTTAAGTAAACAAACAACTCTAAATCCTGAGGCTTCCCTTGATTTTGTAGCTCTGATTTTTTAGGCTCCCCTTGAATTCCATTTCTCTCATCCTCCCAAGTAGGCATTGGCAAAGGTAGGGACCAATCGTGGGGCTGATCTTCCACTTCCAAGTTCTCCTCCAAAAGATTAGTCTTTTGATAATAAGGTTGGTCCTCAAAGAATTTAATATCCATTGTAACAAATTTCTTTCGAGAAGGAGGATGGTAGCATTTTTTAGTGGGAGAGTAGCCCAAGAAGATACATTTAGTAGCTCTAGGGTCAAGTTTAGATTTGCCCTTACTTGGGATATGAACAAAAATAGGGCATCCAAATCCTTTTGGAGAGAGTCCCAAACCATGATATATGGGAAAAATAATTTTTCAAGGTTTTAATGGGAATTTTGAAGTCAAGGGCTTTTGAAGGCATATGATTCATTAGGTTGCTATAAGGATAGCATCCCCCCAAAAAGTCATTGGAACATTCCTTAACGTAAGTGCTCGAGCTACTTCAAGGAGAGGTCTATTCTTTCGTTCAGCCACCCCATTTTGTTGAGGGGTATCCACACATGTAGATTGGTCAATAATACCATTTTGAGTGAAGAACGTACTTAGACTTTCATTGAAGTACTCAATTCCATTATCAGATCTAATCACTCATATTTGGACGCCAAATTGTGTTTGTATAATTTTGCAGAAGTTTTGCAAGATGAGCATAGTTTCATATTTCCCCTCTAATAGATGTGCCCAAGTAGTCCTGTTGCAATCGTCAATAAAACTAATAAACCACCTAGCCCCAGAAAGACAAGTTACCTGTGAAGGTCCCCACACATCTGTATGTATAATAGAGAAATTAACTTCACTTCTCTTATTACTTATAGGGTAGAGAACCCGATGGTGTTTTGCATTCACAAACTTCACACCTGAGCTTAGAGTTATTTAGGTTGATACAAAGTTTAGGATACAACTGTTGTAGGTAAGAGAAACTTGGATGTCCTAATCTCTCATGCATTAGCCAATAGCTTTCAAAAAGTCCTTCAGCAGCCCCCTGTATTTCAGAAAATCATTCAGCAGTCCTCTTTATTTGATAAGCCTGAACTTTTTCTCCTTCCTCAGTGTCTAGGTAGTATAGGCCATTTCTCTCCTTAGCACTGCCAATCATCTTCCCCAAAGTAAGGTCCTTGAAAACACAATAATTTGGGAAAAAAGTTCCTGAACAGTTGTCGGTTTTTGTAAGTTTGCTGATTGACAGAAGGTTACAAGACATTTTTGGAGCATGCAATACAGAAGTAAGGGTAATCTTTGGTGAAAAAGACACATTTCCTTTACCACTAAGTGGAGTAAAAGTTCCATCAGCAACCTGCACCTTATCCTGGCCAAAACAGGATATATATGACAAGAAAAAATTGGGTTCTTTGGTCATATGATCACTAACGCCTGAATCAATGATCCAAGAGTAGAATTAGATACAACAGTGGTTGTAAGAGCTTTATGGAGGAGTGTACCTGATTGTGCAAAAGCACAAGAATCGGAGGTGGGAATAACCTCTAACTTTCCCATGATCTTATACAAAAAAAGATCAAGTTGTTCCTTTGTAAAAGGCAGATTCTCATTAGCTAATACAGATTCATTAGTAGTAGTGGTGAGGTCTGATGCTGTTTCAACTTGGAAACTCTTACTAGGCTTGGAAAATTTTCAATTCTTGTTCCCTTATTGTGGCCTTCCATTCAGTCTCCAACATGTCTCTCTTGTGTGTTTAGGACTTTTGCAATAATCACACCATCTTGTATCTTTTTTCTCCTCCTTTGTTTGTGTTTGGATTGTTCTCCACAATCACATTGAGAGCAGAATTATCATGATATGGTGATTTCATCATAACACGAATTCTGGATTCTTCACTACGCACAAGGGAAACACACTTCATTCAATGAAGGAAGGGGAACTTTTCCAAGGATTCGACTCCTTACCTGATCTAGCTCCAGATTCAAGCCAGCAAGGAATTCAAAGATCCTTCGTCTTTCCAATAAGTCAGCAAGCTTTGCAACATTCTTTGGTGATTCCATTTCAATGTATTGGTAAATGTCAACATCATGCCATAATACCTTCAATGTATTATAGTATGTTGTGAATGTCAATTCTCCTTGTTTGATCATAGGAATCTTGTTCATCAATTCAAACACTTTAGCAGCATCTCCTTAGAGAGAAATAAGAAAGGCTTAGCTATTTCTGGTTGCATTGAATTCAGCAATCAGGACATTATTAAAGAGTTTCAGCTTCCCACAATTCAAAGTTACGATCTGAAGTTTCTGGCTTT
Organism: Vitis vinifera; assembly: GCF_030704535.1. Taxonomy (NCBI): domain Eukaryota; kingdom Viridiplantae; phylum Streptophyta; class Magnoliopsida; order Vitales; family Vitaceae; genus Vitis; species Vitis vinifera. The sequence continues at coordinate 15,839,637 of NC_081806.1, forward strand.
GTTATTGTCCCACGTAGATACCCCATCTTCCCTCAACTTAATAGAAAGAGTTTGGCTGACTGAGACCACTCGAGGAAATTATGATCATTGAGTTTTTGGGTGGTGATTTGGAGAGTAGGATTATCAAGTTGATTGGAGACTTTAGGGCCTATGGAAGTCTGATTGGAGGTTTGTTCAGGCATGAGGAGAACTGAAAAATGGAGAAAAAAGTTTTAGAAAGGGCGAAAGAAGAAGCAAACACCAAAATTGAGAGAAGGAAGGACAGAGACAACAAGAAAAAATAAGGAAGAAAGGTAAGGCTAAGTCGCCAGAAAAAAATTGAGCCTAAGGAACTAAAGTGGCTCTGATATCATATTGGTTGAAAACCAACTCTGATACTTGATTAAAGAAAAGTACACATATATAGTAGTGTCTAAGAGGCAAACACCCAATTTACAATTGTTCTAATCACTAATTTACAGTTATCCTAGTCAATAGTTGACTGTTACAATTATCCTAACTTGTACATTGATCAACTAATTCTACTAGCTAATATTAACAACTAATATATACAATATATAGGTCCTTTAGAGTTGATCAGGCCCTAAAATCAGGGGATTCTATTGATTTCCCATGGCTTAGGAAGTTGGGTAAATAGAAAAATAATAATTAATACCAACCTTATTTGTTTTTGGATAAAAATAAAAAATAAAAAATCAATCCATTCAATGCTAATTCAAAAAAAAAAAAAAAAAAAAAAAGAGATCTATTTGTTTCATTTTTACAACCATGAAACAAGATAAAAGAAAAAAAAATTAATGAAAAATCTCTTCAACTTGTGTAAACCCAAAACCTTAGTCTCAAACAAGTAAAAAAAAAATGAAAAGAAAGAATAAAAAAAGTATCCAACCTAGTCTCCAATTACAAATGTGAGACAATGCAAAGGATGTGAACAAGCACCAAAGAGGTCTCTATAATTGGTGCTAATATTTTCTTTTCCCATGTTTTCCATCAACAAAAAGGAGAGATTTGTGAAAAAGTATAAATATTCTATTTGAGAAATGTCAAATAGAAAAGAGATGGCTTTCACTTTTTGAAGCATAAGGTGGACTATGGAGATGGCATCACATTTGTGAAGCAAGAGATAGAGATTAAAAAAAATGCCAGTAAGGGAGGACAATGAAGAGAGAATGAAGAAGGATTACAGTTGTAATGTTTGGGGGAACTTCTTATGAAGGCACATTAGTAATTTAAATAAAGTATATAGTAAATTTACTATTTCTATGGACTGGGTTGGGGGCCAGGACAGCAAAATATTGCGGTCAAAGCTGGTTCTTTAAAAATACCCAAACTTGCCCCTTTCTCCCTTACCTCTTTTAAAACTCATCCTAATAATTGCAGGTTAGGGTAAGTCCCACAAGAAACTTGCCTCATTGTCTTTCCTATTGCTCAACAAATGTAATAAAAATAAAAATAAAAATAAATAAATAAAAATGGATAGTAAGCTAGCTTGCACCCCTTACATTTCTAGATAAAACCATAGACAATATATTGACTAAAGGAATTGCATCCCATTCATCTCAAGAGATCATAAGCAAGTTGGGAATAAAGAACACTTATTTACCAACTTGATGGAGAGTGTTGAAATGTACGCACAACTTGTATAAGGATTTTCCAGCTAATAGTTGTAAATTGATTTTTTTCCATCTTAGTTTATTTAACTATTTTTTTTTTCTTTTGTTTTTGAAGAGTTTTTCTAGGCTAAAAAAAGGCATAGTTGTTAAAAACCTACAATACACTATTTATATCCCTAATTATTAAGTAATCTCAAAAGAGGCTGATTGTGGTTGTTTGTCTATGGCTTATGTGTCTCTCCATGTGTGGGTATTGGGCTACCCATGAGGGAAAGTGTTAAAAGTGTATGATATATATTGTGGGCCAAAATCCTACAAACTTAAACTTTTAGGAAAATTGGTTGTTCAATAAATTATAAAAGAGAGAAAAAAAAATCCTATATGAAAAGTTACATTCTAGTTGTCAAAGGTCATGTTGGAACTTATGTAAATTTATTCTTACAATGAATATGGGAGAATTTCCATTTGAATGATTTGAATTTTGATATTAAAAACAATAGTAATTGATGAATAAAGACTTTACTTAATATATTATTCTTGCAAATATAAAAAGTTGGAGCCTTGTAGATGACATATAAAGACATATATCAACAACACATATAAAGTACATATGCCTAATAAAATTTAAGACTAAAAATTTAAGTTTAGTTTTATGAATTTGGTGATGAACTTATAAATTAAACTCATGTTTTGTTCAGTTAGAATTTCAAAACTCTAATATTCAATGTTCTCATGTGGTATGATGTAGTTTAAAATTTTTAAATCCATCTTTCATGAAATTGGTTATATATAATTCTATATTTTATGCTTCCAATATGAATGTACATGTATGCATATTTTTTCTATTTAATTTTTCACATATAAAAAACTTATAATGCATGATGTTAGCATATTAGGTTATTTAGAATAAGTTGGCAATTTTGTTCCATTTATCCTAGTTTATAATTTTGTGTACTTTCCTATGATTTACACTCCTTTGAAGATTCAAGGTTGGTGCAAAATCAAGTCTAGATGAAACAGGTAAGTATGTATGAGTTATTTTATAAATAATGACATAAAAGATATAGAGTGGACATATGAAAATTAGAAATAAAATTAATTTGGAATGAATTTTAACTTAAGTATTAAAAAAAAGAAAAAAAAATCTTTCCAAATAATAAAATTAATTTGAAGAATGAATTTTAAATTGAGAATTTTAAAAAGAGAATCTTTCCAAATCTTTTAAGGAATTTGGAAAGGAGATTTAGAAAACAATTTAAATTAAGAATTTTAAAAGGAAATCTTTCCAAATATTTTTAAATTTAAAATATAAAATATTTCCAAATCTTCTTAAAATTCTTAAGTTTCTAAATTATTATTTTGGTAAAATATGATTTCTAAATTGATTCCAAGTCTACTAGGTTTTCTTTTATATATGCCTATTGGGAGAGTTCTCTCTAGAGAAAATGCACCTAAACTTTTAAGTCATTATTTTTTACACTTAACCCAAAACTCTAAAATATGTTTGGTTTTCCATTTGTTGGGTTGGGAAGGAGATCTACATCCTCTCAAGCGCTGAGGCAAGATACATTAGAGTACACGAGGTGCTGCATTGCAGACATTGGTTGTAGCATAAGTTTTGGAGAGCAAGTCTAAGGGTAGCATCTGCCAAGTAATTTTGCGTAGCATTTGCCAAGTAATTTTGCATACTACTTTCTCATATAGTGGATTGTTGATTCGAGGTCTCTGACCTCGTCATTTCTACACCCACATGTTGTGTGGGTAGTTTTCCACATAAAAAATCCTCTTTGTCTTGTGTTGAATGGTGTTAGGCTTTCCTAGATTGAAAAGTGGTTATTACAGGATTAAAAAGTAATTAATTTTTTGTGCCAAAAGTTCTAAACACCTATTCATCCCCGCTAGGTATTCCATAAGCAAGATTTACAAACTTTCACATGATATGATACATGATAAAACAGAGAAAAATGATACATGATATGTTATACAAGTTAACAACTATGGAAATAGGCTCTCCCCTTTTTTTGCTTTTTCGTTTCTGGTTTCCTATATAGATTGTGTATATTCCATGTAATCTTAAATAACTAATATTTAGAATAACAGTTGTATATTATTTTCCACAATTGTAAATTTGGAGAAGTGTCAATCTAATAGTTTTATATTGAATTGTTTTTTAAGATATATATTGCTTTGCTCTTCTGGAAATTGAATAAAAAATCATTAGTGTGGTTCTCCATATACTTTAACGATCAATTATTTGTAAGATAAATGCTTGCCTTAGGTTCATGCCATGCTAGAAGGACCCTCAAGTGGGGATAGATCTAGGAAACCAAAAATTACCTTGAATTTAAAGAGTACCATGGAAATTATTGGTGCAAAAGTAGTAATTACAACATCAAAATGAAGAAAAATAATAATTAACAAAATCATAGATTTATTTTATGTAGATCAATGTGCAGATCTTTATTTTCTTTTTCTTCATCAACTAAAGTTTATTTGTAATCTAGTGTTAATCTTTTGGGGGATCTCCTTGCTATTTTATCCAAGTAATAGAGAAGATATGGCAATATTTTGGTATTGATGCAACATTTAGAAAGCTGGTGACAGAAAGCTACAACAAATTTTTACTAGCCTTCTTTAATCAAAAGTATGGTTCGACTTATGTTTAAATTGATAACATTAGATCTGGTTCCAATGCTAGACTAAACGTGCTATGTTGGAAACTCAAGTTTGACATTTAACATTTTAAAAATGAACTTGGGTAAAACTTCTATCAAGGCCAAGTGGACACCACTAGAATCCTTCTAGGAGGCTTTACTACTTTACTTTGTTAGGGGGTTAAGTTCTATAGAGTTCTTATTCTTGGTTTGATTATATTGGATTGCAAAGAGGTATTTGGTGGTAGAGTTAGTAGCTGGACTTAGGTTAAGGTTGGTGCAGTTGGAAAACCCAATCTATAGGATATTAAATTAAATTTTGTTAGATATTTATTGTGGAATATAGGCCAAATGGGGATTGGGGATCGTCCGAAAGTGTTCACTAGGGAGGCTTTAATAGGCCAACTAGATCCAAATCCTAGCCTCATTCAAATGGGTGGAGTGATCATAGACCTTAGTAGTACAATTTTAAGAGTCTTTTCCAAGCCTACTGGAGAGGGTTTGGCTATTAAGGTCGGGATCCAATCTCTTAGTGAAGGGTGACTAGAAATTTGTTATTTGTTGGCCTCTTATACATTGTTGATTCATTAATTAATAGCTTAAATATTTAGGTTTAATTGTTAGCTCCATTTTACTATAAGACTTGATTTCAAACTTTTACATCTGCTTATTCTTTCAGCTGCTTATCTGTGATCCATAATCTGTGGTTTGCCTTTCCATGTGCAGATTAGGTCACATGTGAGGGAGGCTATTAGCCTCATGTACATCCTTAGCTCAACTTATAACTTAAGCTTTTAAATCAAATAGGTAATTTAACATTATTGTTAGAAGAAAGAACTGATTTTCATTGTTTATATTGAAACTTGTACACAAGTAACACAACTATATATATAGGGTTCTCTTAATTCAAAAAAAGAAGATAAAAGAGTCTCGTAAAAAATAAAATATTCCCTTAACCCAAAAGGAAATACAAACATAAAACCTTGAGAACAAAGGAGAATCACCAAAAAAAAAAAAATGCCTTGTACAATAAATAATAAAGATAAATAGGAAAAACTAATTTGTGGCAAAGCCTTTAGATCTATTCACTAATTTAAATAAATTTATAAAGTTTCACCCAACCCACGATGTTCAATGCTCCTTAAGCACTTACTCTTTTTTTCACTCGTATCCTTTTTTACATCCTTTACATAATCATCCTCACTCACTTTTTAGGAAGATCGACTTCAAGCCTCCTTCATGCAACCTACTAGCTCCCTCGAACCCTTGAAGGACTTACCTTTTTCATGAAAGGTGGGCATAATAAATTCATGAAAGATTGGGTGTTAAGAAAGGCAAGATGCAATCCTTAAAACTTGATTCCAAAAACAAAGAGAAAAAGAGTTATCACACTGAAAAATCTCTGTCACTTTGTGCGAAGGAAATCAACCATTGTGATCACAATTTTCAAGTCTTTATAGAGTTAATAAAGTGAAAAATCTCACCATATTAGATGTCATTGGTAACTTTTCTTCAATTTTTTGAAAGCTTGACTTTTGTCACAACCCCACTGATTTGAAAATTGAGAACCTTACAAGACTTATGTCCTCACTCACTCTTGTACAATTGTCTCCATCCACCAGAAATACAAGAGCTTGGCCTTTATCCTTTTCAAATTTATTCTCAATAAAATCACTCTTTTGGCATTGTATAATTAATCAGATCCAGTTTCTTTCATTCCAACTAAATTGTTATGAAAATAAAAAGGCTCATCTAAGGTCAAGGTCTTTGCTTTATTAGGGGTACACAAGAAGGTAAACATTAATGACAGACCACAGTTGAGAAGATCTTACAAATTCCTTAATCCTGATTGGTGCATCTTCTACACAAGGAGCGAAGAATCAATCAACCATATCTTTCTACATTGCCCATTAACGTTAGGGCTTTCACACAAGCTATTCAATCTAGCCAGGATGAATTAAGTTTCGCCCAAGAATATCTGTGACATGATGACCATTTCATATAAAGATTTAAGGAGTTCCATCAAAGGCAAGACCCTTTAGCAATTGCTTACATTACTATGTCTTAGATTGTGTGGCAAGAGAGAATGCTAGAATCTTTAAGGAAAAGTCCAAAACAGAATAGATGTTGTGAGATCTACCTCACTTCTATTCCTCCTTTGGGGCCTCTTGTTCCAACGTCTTTAAAGGCATTCCACTCCATGTTATTTAATTTAGTTGGCATTCGGTTTGTAAATAAAAAAGGTTGGATAACAATGAGAGGAGCTAAGTCCAAAATTGAGGAGATGTCACCTATGTATATCCTTAAGTGGACTAAACCGTGCATATAGTTCTTCTTGTATAGTGGAGGAGTTTTTTTTTGATAAGCGAGAGCAGAAAATATATTAAAGAAGGCCGAAAGGCCGCATCGCATACAGGAGGTATACAAAGCAGCCACAAGGCCAAAAAAACAGAAACAGGAACACCTCACCAGCCCTTAGGGGACCGCTAACCATTCCAAGAAGCCTAGAAGTGAAGAGGACTCCTCTCCCCTATACAACTTAGCCCAACTCCACAGACTACATACAAAAGAATTCTTAAGAGTCTGAATAGCCAAAAGACCCCCTCTAAAAGCTAACCTATTTCTTTCTTTCCACACTGTCCAAAAAATACATAACGGAATGGTCTTCCATATCTTCTTCCTTTTTTTACCCACAAAAGGGCCCCACCAACAGAACAACGCCTCTTTGACCTTCTCTGGAAACACCCACTGAACCCCAAATAAGGCAAAGGTGATATCCCAAAGGGTCCTAACCACTGTACAGTCTAAAAGAATGTGATTTACATTTTCCTCTTCACAACCACACAAAAAACAACAATTTGGAAGCTGCCACCCACGCATTTGCAGCCTATCCAACGTGAGGATTTTTTCCCAAGTAGCCTCCCACGCAAAAAAAGCCACTTTGGTTAGGACCTTATCCACCCAAATATTATAGTGGAGGAGTTTAGACATACTTTGATCAATTTCTTATATTTTGTGTGGAGGACCTCTCATCCTTCTCATGTACTATTTTCATAATTAACGCATCTTTTGTTTCTAAGAACAAAACAAACAAACAAAGAGCAAAAGATCTCTTTCTCTAAGAATGGCTCTCTCTCTCTCTCTCTCTCTCTCTCTCTCTCTCTATCCCTTTCTCTTTCTCTCATTGAGGTTTTTCTAATTGAGAATTTATATTAAAAGAAACAACAAAATCCTATTTGAGTCAAATTCTCCAAACAATTTCAATCTTGGACCAATAGAAAAAACCACTCTTAAATTAAAAGCTTGATGGCTAATCAATCAAGCCAAGGATCAGTTGATTGTCCTAAGCTAGGTGAAAGGACACTGCCAACTAATCGATTGATTATCCTTTAGGACCAATAAATCAATCAAACGTGAAATGATATATCATTTGTTCAATCGCCCATACTCCAACTACAAATTGTTTTTCAAGCCAAAATACTCTGATACTTCAATTTCAACCAAAATGCTCATGTTGACAAAATATGACATGGGTGCAAGCATGAGATCCATGTTTGACACATTTAGATTACATTGGATATAGGTTTATCTTTTTCTTTTTTAAAATGTCTTTAATTTTTTTTAAATTTCTTTAATTTTTTTTAAATAATGCCAACATAAGTTATTTGACTCTTATCTCTTTCCTAATTTCTTTTTAAATTATAATAAATCATAAGAATTATCAATTTTATTTTTAAATAATATATTAAATTCAAACTAATTTTATCCACTTAAAAAATATATTTACATAGAAATTATAGTTAAGTTGAATTATATCAATATTAAAATAATAAAAATGAATTAATATAAAATTTGAAAATAAATTAGCTTTAGTTTAAATAATTAAAAATATAAAATTTGAAAATAAATTAGCTTTAGTTTAAATAATTAAAAATATAAATTTTGAAAGTTCTCAACTAATAGAGGTTCACTCAAAATCAATTATATATAATAATAAATATCCCTATTTAATTTCCTAAAACTTCTCTTAACATCCTATTAAAATAATTTCACACTTACAATTAAAGAAAATTTTTAATAATTTTAGCATTCAATTAAAACAAAAAATATGATAATTAATAACAAATCAAAAATAAATATCAAAATTAATATATTAAAAATTTAGAGATAAATAGAAAATTTTCAAGAATGTTTAAACATTAAATTAAAATAAAAATATATGATAATGAGTGTTGTATCAGGTACCCACACCCATGATTGAGATCTTTTTCAGTCGAACCCCCATGTCTTAAGATTTTGGGATGCAAAGGATTCGACAACTAAACACGTACTCGCACCTAACACTCATACCCAAACCCATGTAACATAGCCAAAATATATACATTTGAGAAGACACTCAACCTCACACCACTTACCTTCCCAAGAGAACCTCTTCATCATCATAGTTTTGCAAGTCATATTAGTTCCTCAACATAGTAAGTGTCAGAAAGAAAGTAGGAGCTTAGACTTTGAGTTTGGATTCAAATTGCCTACATACTATCACACGACAGAAAATTAGCCAATTCTTCCTTGCTCTTGAGTTCTACAAAGCAACAACATATCTCTAGGAAGTTCAAATCTATTTGATAGAGAAGGAAGACTACTAATTATTGCAGGCAAATCTACTTAAAGAGTTGACACTTTTGCAGAAGCTAAGAGTTCGAGCAATATAAAACACCAAGAAACTACAAGATCATAGAAGGAGAATTCTCCCATAATTCCACTGTAGCTTAGGTTAGATTCACAATAAGACCTCAAAAGTTTTACCTTTTATTCAACATGGAACTAAGTGTCTTCTTGTCTTCTTGAGGCAACAAGATGACAAGGAGAAGGCAAACAAAGACGATTGAATTTTTCAAAACTACATTACAACCCCAACATTGTGCAATATTCAATCCTTTTTACATCACAAATGCATAGACAAAATAAGATGGGGTTCCAACACAAGACAGGCACAGAGTTAGACCAGTCTATAATTTTTTTTTTTTTTTGATAAGGAAAGTATTGTATTACGAAGAGGCGCTAAAATAGGGACCTAAGATGTACAGGAAAGAAAAGGAAACACTCACCCCCTAATAATTATAACAAAAGACTGTCCAAAAGGATACACAAAAAACAACCCCTCCCTCAATGGGATCCCACCCAATCAATGAAATCAATTAAGGTCGAAGGACATTCTTTTATAAACATTTTAGTCTCCGACCATAGTAAGTAAATAAAAGAAGCTTTCAGCCCTTGGATGGACAGCACATCATCTTCAAAGGCAATTTTATTTCTTGCCTTCCAAACTGTTCAAAAATGCATAAAGGGTCCGCTCTCCAAACTATCTTGCACTTTTTACCCACAATGAACCCATTCCAACCCAAGAGGGTTTCCTTAACTAAAGAAGGAAACACCCGAGACACTCCAAAAAGAGTGAAGAACATCTCCCACATAGCCCTTGTCTTTTCACAATGGAGAAGTAGACGGTTTATGGGTTCCTCATCTGCTTGACAAAAATTATATCTATTTGCCAAAGCCCATCCCCTCTTCTGAATTTAGTCCAAAGTTAAAGTTTTGCCCCACATTGCCACCCATGCAAAGAAACTTACTTTTGGTTGCACAAAAGAGTTCCAAAGGATCTTCATTGGGAAAAAAGGTGATAAGTCCAACTCTAAGGCTTTGTAAAGAGACTTTACCGAAAAATTTCCATTCTTTGTTTCCATCCACCATACCCTATCCTCCTCCTCCAAGATCACTCTCTTCCCACACAAGCGTAAAAGAAGGCCCTCCACCTCATCCATCTCCCAATCATTAAAAGGCCTCGTGAAGCGAGGACTCCAACTCCCCCCACCTTCTAAACCAAATCTAACATCCTTCACCTAAGCCTCTTTGGGATCAACTAAGGCAAATAAAGAGGGGAAAGAAACACACAAAAGTGTTGACCCACACCACTTATCCTTCCAAAAACTTACCCTCAACCATTACCCACCACAAAGGAAAATCTACTACTAATGATGTGCCAAAGCTGCTTTCCACAACCCTACACCATACCCCTCTCTTACATCCCGAGAACACCAACCACCCCATTCCTCCCCATACTTCCCCCTTATTACTTGATTCCATAAGGCCTCTCTCTCATTCGCAAAGCGCCAGCTCCATTTGCAAAGGAGAGCCTTTTTAAGCGTAGAAAGGTTGTTAACCCCCAAACCCCCCTTTCTTTTATCAAGACAAATTGCTAATCATCTTACTAAATGAGGTCTCCACTCTAGAGCCCCACCTCCTCACAGAAAATCCCTTTGAATCTGCTCTAACCTCAATCTAACCACCCTTGGTCAATGGAGAATAAACATAAAGTAAATGGGCAAGTTAGACAATGTGCTTCGAATCAAGGTGATTCTCCCACCCTTAAAGATGTATCGACGCTTCCAAATAGCCAATCTCTTATGAAATCTCTCCTCAACTCCATCCCAAGTTACCACAAACTTGAAAGGAGCACCCAACAGCATCCCTAAGTAAGTGGAAGGTAAGCTTCCCACCTTACAACCAAGCTCAGAAGCCAAATCCTCCACATTCTCCACACTTCCCACCAGGATCAACTCACTTTTATCCATGTTAACTTTCAAACTTGAGATAGCCTCAAACCACATAAGTAACCAACATAAAAAAGTCACTTGGTCCTCGTTGGCCTCACAAAAAATAGTGTATCATCAGTGAATAGCAAGTGGGAGATCTTAACCCCTTCATCCCCCTCTACCCTGCACCTGGCAGGCTGACAAAAGGCCTCCACTTACAACTCTCTTTAAGAGACAGCTAAGTGTTTCCATTGCTATCACAAACAGATAAGGCGAAAGAGGGTCCCCCTGCCTTAGACCCCTAGAGCTTTGAAAAAAGCCCAAGGGGATGCCATTGACCAAAACTGAAAAACTGGCAGTAGACACGCACCACTCTATCCACCTTATCCACTTCGCCCCAAAAGCCATCTTTTCCAGTCATCAATTACAAGAGAAGTTTGATTTCAATTCCTTGCAATATAAAATAACATCCACTTTAAGGCAACATCTCACCATCAATTCTTTTGAAGGTTATTAAATTTCTTCAATTAAAATTCCTGAGAAAATGCCTACTGGACCACAGTTTAGAATACTAAAATACTGGATGGTTGACCCAAGTAAGAGGACTCACTCTATTTACCTCACATGATTAGCAATTAATACTGGATCAAGGTCACAGCGCACATCTTTCAAATCTGAAGACCATTTTGCAGTCAAAATCCCAGTAACAATTATGTCATCTGCACCAGACAAGTAAGAGCAAATCTAACATAAGAATAAGAAATGTGCATTCAATGCATGAATTCTAGGTTTAATATTCAGAAAAAAAAAAAAAAAAAAAAAATAAGAAGAAGAAAAAGAAGAAGAAGAAACATTTTCCATGATGTATTGAGCACGGGAGGAAGTAAAAGGGCAGGACCAAAGATAAATGTTAAAATGGCAGATTTGCATTATTTGCACAAAACAGTATAAAGCCTTCTCAATAGCTTAAATCAACAACCGTCAATTCAATAGAAAGCATCAGACAGAAGCTTCTGTATATATCCTTGTGGCATAAGTTAATCAATTAAAATATTCACAAAATCTATAGAAGAAATTGGACTATAAGGATAACTGGTATGCCAGGTTTGAATAGTTCTGTTAAGAAGCATTGCACATATCCTAAGTGTGACCTTCAAGCATGGTTTCACTACTCTTATCTTTCAATCCCTGTAACTTTGGAATGTCATTGTCCAGGGACTTGAGTTCTTTAGATAAGGGGGTGGACATTCTGTAACTATTTTCTCAGAAGTCAAAACTTTAGTTGCTTGCCATAAAAGAGTGATTTTCTTGAACCATCCAGTATCAGTTAGTATACAGCAACTTGTCTGCTGATTTCCATGTTATGTGTATATGTATGGACCTAAAAGGGAAGAATATGGTTTATGGAAAGTAATATAGAAATCTACTTTCTTGTTTGATGCTCTCATGTCGAAACTTTACTAGTGTTTTAACAAACCAGAACAAGTTTTGAAATCACAGTTTGCCATGCTAAGAGTTTCCCAGTAGATGATAGATCAACAAGCCTCTAAATATATTAGTTAACTTCCTATAAACCTGTTTAGCCTTTTGGTAGCCTCTTATAATCTCTACACACAACTCTCAGTTTGTGATCTTCTTACCTCCAAATCTGTTCAACTAACAGACTATCAAGAAATAACAATAACAAGAAGTTCACAAACATCATATTGTTAATTTAGGGATGTACTTTCTTGTTTGATACTCTCATGTCCAAACTTTACTGGTGTTTTAACAAACCAGAACAAGTTTTGAAATCACAGTTTGCCATGCTAAGAGTTTGCCAGTAGCCGATAGATCAACAAGTCTCTAAATATATTAGTTAACTTCCTATAACCCTGTTTAGCCTTTTGGTAGCCTCTTATAATCTCTACACTCAACTTTCAGTTTGCGATCTTCTTAACCTCCAAGTCTGTTCAACTAACATACTATCAACCAATAACAATAACAAGAAGTCCACAAACATCTTTTTGTTGTTATATATCTATATATCTATATATAAATATATACATACATACATACATACATATATGTATATATATATATATATACACAATACACGCGCACACATATATAAATCAGATGAACCTGACTTGGGTAGTTAAATCATCTGTTGTAGAGAGCAACTAGCTTATCCTCTATAGATTGAAATGTCTCCTCTCTGGATATATTCTCCAAATAAAATTTTAGTAAACTGTAGTTTTGCCTTTTTTTCATTGGTGGACTGTAATTCAAAAAAGGTATTTTGGAGAAAATTACTATCAGTTTATTAGAGGAATAATACACATATATATACAATTGAGAGTCCTAAATTAGGAAGGTATTATCCCTAAGAATCAACCTACAAGAAAGGAAACAACTTAACAATGGTAAGTCCAGACCCCCTCAAGCTGGAGCATAGATGTTGATCATGCCCAGCTTGTTACAAAAGTACTCAACTCGAGTTCCATCCAGAGCTTTTGTAAAAATATCCCCAAGTTGCTTTCCGATCTTCACATAGCCAGTAGAGACTAGATTTTCCTCAATCTTTTCACGAATGAAGTGACAATCGACCTCAATATGTTTGGTTCTTTCATAATAGACTGGGTTCGCAGCAATATGAAGAGCGGCTTGATTGTCACACCAAAGCTTTGCTGGCATTGTGCACTTCATTCCCACTTCACATAAGAGTTGATGTATCCATATGATTTCACAAGTAGCCTGTGCCATGGCCCTATACTCAGATTCTGCACTCGAACGGGATACAACACTCTGCTTCTTACTTTTCTAAGTCACTAGATTCCCACCAAAGAACACATAATAACCTGTAGTGGATCTTCTATCAAACCTAGAACCTGCCCAATCCGCATTAGAAAAACACTCAATGCGAGTGTGTCCTCGACTACTGTATAGTATGCCTAGACCAGGAGCCTTCTTCAGATAGCACAAAATCTGCTCTAAACCTGCCCAATGCTTTACTGTAGGCACAGATGTGAACTGACTAACAACACTTACTGCATATGCAATATATGGTCGTGTCACGGTGAGATAATTCAGCTTCCTAACCACCCTCCGATACCTCTCAGGGTTGTAGAAGGGATCTCCATCATCTGGCATAAGTTGTACATTAGGAACCATCGGGGTAGTACATGGCTTTGCTTCTATCTTACCAGTCTCTTCAAGCAGATCAAGCACATACTTCCTCTGTGATAAGAACATCCCTTTCTTGCTCCTTGATACTTCTATTCCCAGGAAATACTTCAATTCACCCAAGTCCTTTGTATGAAACTTGGAATGCATGAATGCCTTAAGATCAAAGATTCCTGCATGATCATTTCCTGTAATAACTATATCATCGACATAAACCACAAGAAGTATGATACCAACAGCTGATTTCTTGTAGAAAACGGAATGATCTTTCTTGCTCTTGTTCATGTCAAATGCTTGAATCTCCTTACTAAATTTTCCAAACCAAGCACGGGGACTCTGCTTCAATCCATAGAGAGCTTTTTTCAGACAACAAACCTTCCCATACTCCCCCTGAGCAACAAACCCAGGAGGTTGCTCCATGTAGACTTCTTCTTCTAGATCACCATGAAGAAAAGCATTCCTGATGTCTAACTAATGTATCATCCATTGTTGGGAAGCAGCAATAGAAATAAATAGTCGAATTGAATTTTGTTTGGCAACTAGAGAGAAAGTATCAAAATAGTCTACTCCATATGTCTGAGCATATCCTCTAGCTACAAGCCTGGCTTTTAGTCTTGCCACAGAGCCATCAGGATTAACTTTTACCGCAAAGACCCACTTGCAGTCAACAACTTTCTTTCCTTGAGGCAAATCAACAAGTTTCCATGTATGATTTGTCAAAATATTGTGTGAATGACCGAATACCTTGGCCTTGAGTTTTGTATATTATATATAGACTTTACAAGGATGCTTTACATGGAAAGCAAATAAAAGCAAATAAATTCCAGCATGATTCTAGCCCTATACATGTAAACTATAATCTGTCAAATAATATATGCTAACTGTACAAAATAATAAATGAAAAAATAAGGAAACAATTGTGGGCTAAATTAAGGAAGGAAGTGTGGACAGCAAGTGTGGGCTAAAATAAGGAAGGAAGTGTGACAGCAAAGCTGTCCTTTGATAGCTGTCCTTTGACCAGCAAAGCTGTCCTAGTATGGACAGCAAAGCTGTCCTTTAACAAAAGCTGTCCTTTGACAGCCCCCCTCAAATTGATGCAGGTTGATCAACAAGCATCAATTTGCTACTTAGCAAGCAATGTCGATGACGAGGGAGAGCCTTGGTGAAGATATCAGCAATTTGTAAGTCGGTGGAAATATGTGGAAGAGTGATAACACGAGCTTCAAAGGCTTCACGGATAGAGTGACAGTCCACTTCAATATGCTTTGTGCGCTCATGATAGACAGGATTGGCCTTGATCTGAATAGCGCTTGTATTATCGGCATGGAGAGGTGTAGGATCGGTCTCAGAAAAATCTAACTCCGCAAGCATACCTCGAAGCCAAATGATTTCAGAACAAGCAAGAGACATCGCCCGGTACTCAGATTCCGTAGATGACTTAGAGACTCTGTCTTGCTTCTTACTTTTCCAAGATATCAATGCATCTCCTAAGAACACACACCAACCAGTGATGGAGCGACTGGTATCCGCACAACCTGCCCAATCAGCATCACTATAAGCAGCAAGGCGAGTAGAATTGCCTGCAGGGAAGAACAAGCCAAGAGTAGAAGTGCCTTGAACATAGCGTATGATCCTACGAACAGCAGCCAAATGAAGATGACAAGGAGTCTGAAGGAACTGGCTGACTTGCTGTACAGCAAAAGAAATGTCCGATCTAGTAATGGTGAGATAAACAAGGCTACCCACCAACTTCCTGTATAAACTGGGATCAGCAAGTAAGTCGCCCTCCTCTTTGCGAAGCTTGACATTTAATTCCATGGGAGTTGTTGAATATAATGTATTTATAGTATATTATCTTTCCTTGTTAATATAGGTCACATGTATGGTAGTTAGGACTCCTAGCCTTGTATATATATATCTCTCAATTGTAAGTAGACATTACATGAATGAGAATTAAGGTTTTTCTTCTTTCTCTCTCTCTCTCAACATGGTATCAGAGCTAGAGAAGAAAACCTAATTCTTTCCTGTTTCCCGTGTCATCAACTCCGGGAAACCTTCCGGTGACCGTGTTTCATTCCGGTCACCTTCCCCATCTCCCAATACTTTCCGGTCAGTCGGAACGTCGTTAGAAACCACTCACCGCCGGCGAAATTTTCCGGCGAACTTTTCCGGCGACCTATTTTTCCGACACCGACCATACCAGAAGGAGCGCCTGGAGGAGATCTCCAACTTTTGTGAAGGCACCGGCACCAAAAGAGGATCCACGCGCCGGCCACGCGCCATTTTCCGGCCGGCGACTGAATCTCACGCGCCGGCGCGTGAGGGCGCGTGAGGCCTTTTCCGGCGACGCGCCTCCTCCTCCAGCCTCGCCTGCCGCCGACCAGCATCCCTACCTACCTGGTTCTCCCATCCGAGCCCTGCACGTACCTCTTTTGGGGATTTTTGTCTCCGTCAGCCCTCCAAACAGCCTTTCCGGCGAAGTTCCGGCTACTTTCTCTCCACCCCAATCCCTGCACGTGCCTTGGGAAGTGTTCTTCTACCTTTCTGGTGGTACCACGTCGCGATCTGAGGCCGTCTCCCTTTTTCGGTGGTGCCACGCCGCAATCTGAAGCCGTATTAGGGCTCTCTTCGATCCAAATACGTGAATATGACCACCAAAAATCAGATCTTTACCTCTGTTATCTCTGGATCTCCTATGATTACCTCAGAGAAATTGGTTGGCAGTGAAAATTATCTTTCCTGGTCTGCCTCTGTTGAACTTTGGTTTATGGGTCAAGGATATGAGGATCACTTGGTTACCCAGGAGGCAGATATCCCTGAGGTTGACCGCGTACAGTGGAGGAAGATAGATGCACAGTTATGTAGTGTATTATGGCAATCGGTTGATCCCCGGATTCTTCTTCATCTTCAGGCCTATAAAACTTGTTTTAAATTTTGGACTCAGGCCAAAGGATTATACACGAATGATATCCAGCGTCTTTATAAGGTGGCTTCTGCTATTGTCCATCTCAGCCAACAGGACTTGGATCTATCTACTTATATTGGTCAGATTGCCTCTCTTAAGGAGCAGTTCTTGACTGTGATGCCTCTTACTCCTGATGTTGGGGCTCAACAAACACAGCTTGACAAGTTCTTCATGGTCCTTACTCTTATTGGCCTCCGTCCGGATCTTGAGCCTATTCGTGATCAGATTCTTGGTAGTTCATCAGTTCCGTCCTTGGATGATGTGTTTGCTCGCCTCCTCCGTATTTCGTCCACTCAGACTTTGCCATCTGATAGCGCTTCAGATTCTCCTGTGTTAGTTTCTCAAACTACCTCTCGAGGAGGACGCAGTGGTACCCGAGGTAGAGGCCAACGTCCTCATTGCACCTATTGCAATAAACTTGGCCACACTCGCGATCGTTGCTATCAGTTACATGGAAGACCTCCTCGCACTGCCCATATGGCCCAGTCCTCTGATTCTCCGCTGCCTCAGCCTCCGAGCTCCTCCGCATCTCAGACATCTCAGGCTTCTATTGCCTCTGTTGCCCAGCCTGGTAATGCCTCTGCCTGCCTTACCCACACATCTTCTCTTGGACCCTGGATTCTAGATTCTGGAGCATCTGATCACCTATCTGGTAATAAGGATCTTTTCTCCTCTATTACTACTACCTCTGATTTACCTACTGTTACCTTAGCTAATGGTTCTCAAACTGTGGCTAAAGGTATTGGTTTGGCCCTTCCTCTGCCTTCTCTACCTCTCACTTCTGTCCTTTATACTCCTGAATGTCCTTTTAATCTTATTTCCATCAGCAAAATCACTCGTACTCTTAATTGTTCTATTACCTTTTCTGATAAATTTGTGACCTTGCAGGACCGGAGTACGGGGAAGACGATTGGCATAGGACGTGAGTCTCAAGGCCTCTATCACCTCACCTCAGATTCATCTCCTGCAGTTTGCATTTCCACTGATGCTCCTCTCCTCATTCACAATCGTCTGGGCCACCCTAGTCTCTCCAAGTTCCAGAAGATGGTTCCTCGTTTTTCCACTTTGTCGTCGCTTCCGTGTGAGTCATGTTAGCTTGGGAAACATACTCGTGTCTCGTTCCCAAAGCGTTTGAATAATCGGGCAAAGTCTCCTTTTGAGCTTGTCCACACTGATGTTTGGGGTCCTTGTCGGACTGCGTCTACTTTAGGATTTCAGTATTTTGTCACTTTCATTGATGACTATTCTCGATGTACTTGGTTATTTTTAATGAAAAATCGAGCTGAGTTATTCTCTATTTTCCAGAAATTTTATACTGAAATCCAAACTCAGTTCAATATTTCTATTCGTGTGTTACGCAGTGACAATGCCAGGGAATATTTTTCAGCCCAATTTACTTCGTTTATGTCTCATCATGGGATTCTTCATCAGTCTTCTTGTGCTCATACTCCTCAACAAAATGGGGTAGCTGAACGCAAGAATCGACATCTTGTTGAGACAGCTCGTACTCTCCTCCTCCATAGTCACGTTCCTTTTCGTTTTTGGGGGGACGCTGTTCTTACCGCTTGTTATTTGATTAATCGTATGCCCTCCTCTGTCTTACACGATCAGATTCCTCACTCCCTTCTTTTCCCTGACCAACCACTTTATTTCCTTCCTCCTCGTGTCTTTGGTTGTACTTGCTTTGTTCATATTCTCACTCCTGGACAGGACAAGCTTTCCGCCAAAGCCATGAAGTGCCTCTTCTTGGGATATTCCAGACTTCAGAAGGGTTATCGTTGTTATTCCTTTGAGACTCATCGATACTTTATCTCCGCTGATGTCACCTTCTTTGAGGACTCACCATTCTTTTCCACCACTTCTGAGTCTCTTCCTGTTTCTGAAGTCTTGCCCATTCCCATTGTCTCCCCACCTGATGCTATGCCCCCTCGACCACTTCAGGTTTATCATCGTCGCCCTCGTGTCGTTGCTCCTCTCCCTTTTCCTGAGGCACCTGCTGACTCACTTCCTATCCCCTCGGCTTCACCTGCCCCGGCTCTGCCTTCTCCTAATGACTTACCCATTGCTGTTCGGAAAGGTACTCGCTCTACTCGTAATCCTCATCCTATTTACAATTTTTTGAGTTATCATCGATTATCTTCACCCTATTCTGCTTTTGTTTCTGCTATATCCTCTGTTTCTCTTCCAAAGAGCACCCATGAAGCTCTTTCCCATCCAGGCTGGCGACAGGCAATGGTGGATGAAATGGCTGCTCTGCACTCTAATGGCACTTGGGATCTTGTTGTTTTACCCTCTGGTAAATCTACAGTTGGTTGTCGTTGGGTCTATGCAGTTAAGGTTGGTCCTGATGGTCAGGTTGATCGCCTTAAGGCCCGCTTAGTTGCTAAAGGCTATACTCAAGTTTATGGTTCTGATTATGGTGACACATTCTCACCTGTTGCCAAGATTGCTTCTGTCCGCTTGCTTCTCTCCATGGCTGCTATGTGTTCTTGGCCTCTTTATCAGTTGGATATTAAAAATGCCTTCCTTCATGGTGATCTTGCCGAGGAAGTTTATATGGAGCAACCTCCTGGTTTTGTTGCTCAGGGGGAGTCTGGTTTAGTGTGCAGGTTACGCCGTTCTCTATATGGCTTGAAACAATCTCCTCGAGCATGGTTTAGCCGTTTTAGTTCTGTTGTTCAAGAGTTTGGCATGCTTCGCAGTACAGCAGACCATTCAGTTTTTTATCATCATAACTCCTTGGGGCAGTGTATTTATCTGGTTGTTTATGTGGACGACATCGTCATTACAGGCAGTGATCAGGATGGTATTCAGAAACTAAAGCAACATCTTTTTACCCACTTTCAGACCAAAGACTTGGGGAAACTCAAGTATTTCTTGGGAATTGAGATAGCTCAATCCAGTTCTGGTGTGGTCCTTTCCCAAAGGAAGTATGCTTTAGACATCCTGGAAGAAACCGGTATGTTAGACTGTAAACTTGTACCAGGACAGGGGGAGCCTTTAGGAGACCCCGGGAGATATCGACGGCTCGTAGGTAAATTGAACTATCTCACCATTACTCGTCCAGACATTTCTTTTCCTGTGAGTGTTGTTAGTCAATTCCTACAGTCACCATGTGATAGCCATT
Source organism: Vitis vinifera (assembly GCF_030704535.1). NCBI lineage: Eukaryota > Viridiplantae > Streptophyta > Magnoliopsida > Vitales > Vitaceae > Vitis > Vitis vinifera. Next base: position 15,859,754 of record NC_081806.1, read on the forward strand.
GGGATGCCGTAATCCGTATTCTTCGATATATCAAAAGTACACCAGGCCAAGGTGTATTGTACAAGAACAGAGGTCATACTCAAGTTGTTGGTTACACAGATGCAGATTGGGCTGGCTCACCCACAGATAGACGTTCCACTTCAGGGTACTGTGTTTTTATTGGAGGTAATCTAATATCTTGGAAGAGTAAGAAACAAGATGTAGTGGCCAGATCTAGCGCTGAAGCCGAGTATCGAGCTATGGCTTTGGCAACATGTGAACTCATATGGTTGAGACATCTTCTTCAGGAGTTGAGATTTGGAAAGGATGAACAGATGAAACTCATCTGTGATAACCAGGCCGCATTACATATTGCATCCAATCCAGTCTTTCATGAAAGGACCAAGCATATTGAAGTTGACTGTCATTTTATTAGAGAGAAGATCGCATCAGGATGTGTTGCTACAAGTTTTGTCAATTCAAATGATCAACTAGCAGACATCTTCACTAAATCTCTCAGAGGTCCTAGGATTAAATATATTTGTAACAAGCTTGGTGCATATGACGTATATGCTCCAGCTTGAGGGGGAGTGTTGAATATAATGTATTTATAGTATATTATCTTTCCTTGTTAATATAGGTCACATGTATGGTAGTTAGGACTCCTAGCCTTGTATATATATATCTCTCAATTGTAAGTAGACATTACATGAATGAGAATTAAGGTTTTTCTTCTTTCTCTCTCTCTCTCAACAGGAGTATCAACAGAAGTAGCCCCTTGTAGACCAGCTGTAGCCACCAAGTCACTCGCATACTTATGTTGATTGAGGGAAATACCAGAGGGACTATGATGCACCTCAAGACCAAGAAAATATGTGAGAGGTCCAAGATCTTTTATATGAAAGGACTCGGAGAGATGAGTTTTGAGCTGACCAAGTAAAGCAGAATCGGAACCAGTGATCACAATATCATCAACATAAACCAAAAGAACAACAATACCCATGTCTGATTTCCGAAGAAACAAGGAAGTGTCATACTTGCTCTGCCTGAATGAAAATTGTAATAAAGTGGTGCGGAATTTCTCAAACCAGGCCCTCGGAGCCTGTTTGAGACCATAAAGAGAGCGACGAAGCTTACACACATGTGAAGTCGGAGAGGGAAACAATCCCGGGGGTGGCTTCATATAAATACACTCTTTAAGATCCCCATGAAGAAAAGCATTTTTTACATCCATCTGATGTAATGGCCAATCACTGGAAGCAGCAAGAGCTAGAATCATACGAACAGTAGTCATTTTAGCCACAGGAGCAAAGGTCTCTTCATAATTGACACCATATTCCTGATTATTCCCAAGTGCAACAAGCCGAGCTTTGTAACGATCCAAACTTCCATCAGATCGGACCTTGACTGAGTAAACCCATTTGCAACCCAGAGGAACAATAGTGGGAGGACAGGGCTCAATGTCCCAAGTGTGATTGGCCTCTAGAGCTGCAATTTCTTCCTGCATAGCTTGTCGCCAACAATCATGCTTAGCAGCATGTGAGTAGCATGTGGGAATATCAAATTTGGACAATGCAGCAGTAAGGGCTGAAATAGAATTGCCAGAACTGGAAGAGAGAAATCCATACCTATTCGGAGGTACAGACACTCGAGAAGAGCGACGTACTGAAGGTGCTGCAACTGACTGCATCTGGAGCGTGGTAGGATCAGATATCGGGTGAGCCACCGAAAGAGACTGTGGGCGGGAGCGTCTCGTATACACAATACCTAGTTGAAAGCGAGAACTGACTGGATGAAGATCTGAGAACTGTTGCTCAAAGGAGGGAAGGACCACAATAGAAGAGGATGACACAGTAGAAGAGGATACAGGAAAGAAATGTTGATTTTCAAAGAAAATAACATTCCTAGAAATACGTGTACGATGTAATGTAGGATCATAGCAAACAAATCCCTTTTGACACATATTATATCCCAAGAAAGCACATCGAACAGATTGAGCAGATAATTTATGTCGCTCATGAGGAGGTAAATGAACAAAGCATACACAACCAAAAATACGAAGGTGATCATAACTAGGTTGCTTAGCAAATAAGCGGAAATAGGGAGACTCCATATGTAGGACTTGAGAAGGTAAACGATTAAT